>NW_009649485.1:1057606-1068782 GCF_000708025.1 Charadrius vociferus | reverse complement strand
GGTCTCAGAGGCGGCGCGGCACAAAGCCGGGCGGGGCGAGCGCAGGCCTCCTCCTCTGGCGCAGGAGAAATGCTCGAGGAAGAACTTGCCGCCTCCGGGAAGCTGCAGCGTGGCACCCACACTGTCAAAAGATGACTCCTTATTCGTTTTCCTCCAGCTCGGAGGTGCGGAAGGGGTCGGTGTCTCCCTCGGCTGCCTCTGTCTGCAGCGCGACCCGGGCCTTGGGCCTCCTGCAGCTGCCCCACAGCGAGGAGTACTCAAAACAATAGTGAACAAATGTACTGACACGGTTTAATGTTTCTAGCATCGTCGTGAGTCCTTGGTTCTTAGTGGTTGGAGTTCGGGGAGTTACCAAAAGGCAGTTTCTTGCCAGGGGGGTAAATTGTGCCTACAGTTGGTGCGGGGGTGGGTTAGTCACATTTACACCCCAGCAGGCCTCTGCTCCGGCTGACTGCTCTGTTACATTTTACTCATTAAGGGTCAGTTTACTCATTTAGGTGTCGGTGATGAAGAGATGCCAACAGTCATTGGTTAGGGTTTTTAGGCTTAGTTAAAAGTTTTTTTTACCGCATCTTTAACACACAAAAGGTACTTGGGTCTTGGATGCCGAGTAGAAGACCTCTGTAATGGCTTATTTTAATACTAGAGTTGAATACACAGTTCTTGATTAAAGGAGTAATAAGAGCGGTAAACCTGTGTGGCGCATTAGTGTGCTAGGCTGAAACATCTGTCTGCTGGGTAATAAGGATATTTTTGGAGTGCGTGTCCTTGTAACGCACTTGTGAAGTTAAGTTGTGGTTTTCAAAATACTTGCAGATTTTTGACAGTATTATGTGTCTGTCTCATTAGCCACAGTATGTTAGCTCATAGAATTAGAGTCTCTAGTACATCATATAAATTACATAAACACTGGCAGTGTTTCTGTATTTTGTTTATGTATTTTTAACTTATGTTTTTTAAAGATAAAAACCCATTTGGGGACTTAGTAGAAATGCTGAAGAGATCTCTGTTGCTCCTTTTCTTTCTCCTAAGCTGAAGGACCTGTCAGCGTGGGAGAGACAGGGCTTGCTTCTTAAAACGTGTCCGTCCTATTTGTACAGAAGTGTCTTAAACATGTCTTGGTTTTTGACAGCATTAGCATACCACATTTCGTAGAATAACTGTGATTTCTAAACAAGCAAAAAAATGGCTGTGTGACTTGTACCTCTGTTTCCCTCTTAAAGTCTCAAATGCGGTTTCCCGTCCTATGTTTACCTGTCAGAAATGATTGCTGAAGTTTACAAGTTTTGTTTTTTCAATTAACTACAGGACAAACATTTAGTGTTCAGTCCTGCTGAGTGTGATTTGTGCCTTTGCCATCAATTATCATTCTCATGTGTTCAGGGTTTTGCTAGCTCCGGGCTGGAATGCTGACCATGACTGTGAGCGTGCTCATGGGATATCTGTTCCCAAAATTTGTGTTTATCGTTACATAATTACATGAATAAACAAACTTCCTGCATGCTTCAAAAAGAATTTATGAAGTTCGTATAATTCGTAGAGGAAAGCATAAAGTTTTCTTTGTTTTGTTGTAAAGACACAACCACAGAGGCATACCGCGCTTTTTGAAAATAAACGCTGGCTTTGCTCCTTTCTGTCTGAAATAAGGAAAAGGATTAAGGTTTTGCCACCTTGTGTCCTTGGTCCAGCTCGTGGTGGAGCTGCACCAACACTTGTGCCAGTACGGTCATGTGGAGGGGGTAAGTCTGCCTCCGTCACCGTGCAGGCTGAACCATGAAGGGCCCCCTCAGGACTGCGGCACAGAGAAATCCGTGCTGCAGGAATTTTAGGAATGCTCAGAAATGTTTTATTTTGAAACATAGTGGAGTTTTTTTGGCTCAGAGAGTGAACCAGAACCAGCAGAAAACTCACTTGAGATTAAACATGAGAGTAAGGCTCCCAGATACAGCCAGAAAAAGGTTATTTTTGCTTAGTCAGAGCAACTCAATAGAATATAAGGGGTGAAACAGAAACTTTTTTCTTTTCCAGGAAGAAGCGTGCATTCAAGTTTGGTGATAATCCTAGGGACATAATAAGATTCTCTAATAGTGTAGGGCCGAGTTTAAACCTGCCGCAAATGGAATAACTCCCGTGAAGCTGAACCTGCCAACCCCAGATGGGACTTTGGCTGTTTAGAACTTACAAATCTTACCTGCTGGGACTTATTTTAGATCAGCACATGCCACCTTGTGGCAAATGAACAATGATGCATCGGTTCTTTTTCCAGCTCTGTAAAATACGTTTTTTCTTTATTAAGATTCTGCCCTCTTTTTATATTTGGTGGATTGCAAGATGGGTTTCATCTCTGAAGTTCCTGTGCTTCACCTCGGTAGTGCCTGCGTAGCTTGGAAAGCCCGTCTGTTCAACATGGCGGGATTTTGCGCCTGGATGTTAGGCCAACATAAAGTGTGCTTTTCAGCAAGGCACTCTGAGCACTTCCCGATTTGAAGGGAGCAGCTGGCTGAAGAATAACTGTATGGGGATAATCTGTAAAGTAAGGTATTGTAAAGAATATGGAACGTTTACCTTTAACCTTTTACCTTCTTTTTTGCATCCAAATTGTTTGTGGTGCTTACCTCTCCTGCACAAGCTCTGGATTTAAATGCTTTATTCCTCTTTTTGTTTTCTGACATCCCACTTGCTCACTGGGGATAGCAGTGTTCTTTTCCAGTGTAAACACAGCCTTTACAAAGATGATTTTGGTTTTCACGACGAGCCTTTCATTTGCAGTGTTTATGCAGGCCCAGCATGCACTGTACAATATCTGTCTTGTTTGCGATGAGCATCAGCGTGATGGGAAGGGAACAAAAGACTACAAGGGATAATCAGCAGATGTAATGAAATGATGCCAATAGCAAGAGAGAATAGCTGGAGAGGCTGCTTCTGGGGTTAGAAAAGTCCTCAGTGGAATGTGGTATTTGCAGATTCACTGGAGCCGGTGGATCTTCTAGATACTGTCTGAGTATGTTGCTGGAACTCGTTCACCTTTTTAACTTTCCACCTTTTCTTGGAAAAGACGAGTGATGCCCACTGCCACAGGTTTTCCAAGATGTTTTTCCTGGGCACTGTGTTGGTGACACCTCATCCCTCCTGCACACCACAGTGTGAGGCTGTAAACCCCTCACTGCGAGCTGCGTTTGGTTTCAGAGCAGGACGAGCGCAGCAGATACAATTCTGCTTCCTGTCGTGCCCATTTCATGCCCTTTCATTTGGTTTCATGGGGATTTGTTTCCTATTTCTTCTAAAAAGATGCGTTTCTCTGCCATGTTACCAGTCTTCTCCCTGCTCTGTAGAGGTTTCTTACTCTCACTGTTTTTTCTTTCAGTTGGCTTTTTTTATGGGACTTTGTATTGAAATTCCTTCAACTTGTCTTTTACGTGCTTTACATTTGTTAAGCTTCAAGACCTTAAAACTCTACTTTGGCCTTTATAGTTGTGGTAGCCTGGTAAGTTAAGTGAAAAGTTGTGCAAAGTAAGTTTGTTGTCACAGAAGAGTAGGTATTTCTGTAGTTTACCTTACCCACAGTTTTCATTAAAGGAATTTTTTTTAATAATAACTATACCACAGCCTAGAGCTAATTCCCCCCCCCCCCCCCATTTTACAACAGCAAGGGTAAACTGATGGGGAAAGGCCTGAGTGTCTTGGGCTTGGAGTGGCTGTGCTTTAAAATAGTGATTAAGAAATTTGGTAGCCAAAGTCTATAGCTTTGACTGTGGTGAATTCTTTCCCCTATCAAGATAGAGAATACAGGAGTGTTGAGACCCTCTTCTCCTGTCTCATGTGGTGTGTGTGCTCCTTCCAGAAAGATGTGAAATTGGTAACTTTGCAGTAGAGGAAGGTGTAACCTGCTGCATTTATTTCAGTAATCTGCTTTCATTGTCCATCTGTGTGTAACCATTTTAGTTTCTAAAACAAATGCTTACATATTTTTCATTTTATAAAGCCTGTAATGGTTGAAGTTACATGCAGCTCTATAGCGGCAAATTAATATGAGTCACAATGGAGGAAAATAAATTTTAATAGAATAACATAGCAGCTGTAAGTTTGCAGGGAAGTAATTTAAACCATACACTCTTACCAGTCTGCCTTGAGCATTAGTAAGAAGTATCTTAAGTGAGATGTACTTCATTCTGGTTGTAATTCTGGTGGTAATTTTTTTGATGTTTAAAGCTTATTAGCCTACAGCTTTTTCTTTTTTTTTTTTTTTTTCCACATCATAAGTCTTCAGTTGAAGGGGATTTTCAGTGACTTCTGCATTAGGTTGGATTGGGGTTTCTGACCTACAGGTAATAAATGCCAGATCCCCTGTGATGCTCAGTGAGAATTCAGAATCGTATCTGTACAAAACTGGATCGATTTCTTAAACTCAGTGGCTGCTGTGGGGCGCTGTGTGCATTAAAGTGGCTAATGTGCTGCCAGAATGGGCATTATCTGTATCTCAGATTAGAAACAATTATTAACTAAATAATAGTTTTCTTTCCATCAGTCGAGAATGTGTTGGCAGAATGGAATGGCTGCTTCCTGAGGGAGATGCTGGAAGAGGAGGGATTGAAGCAGTGAGTTGGGGTGGGATATTTTTGGTTAGGAAAGAAAGAAAGGACCAAGAAGAGGAATTACTTTTTAACAAAACATCTGGAATGGCCAAGGAGCAGCAGAGGCAGGCAGTGAGTCAGTGTGAACCTTTCAGTCTGCCACAAGATTGCCATAGGAAGAAGGCAGAAAATGTAGCTCGGGGAGACTGAGCTGCAGAAGTGAGGTCTTGTGGTTTCTGGCCGTTAAGGCACTGAACAAAACCCAAAGAGACCTCAGGATGGGTTAGACTTTGACAAAGAGAGTTGCAGGTGGTCATAGGAATTTATTGGCATGCCTGCAGCTGGGTGTGCAGAGGGAAGGGGGCAGCTTTTGGAAGGTGTGGAATTATTATTGTTAGAGAGCTGTATTGCAAGTTGTCTAAGAAGCAGGGTTGTTCTAGCTACAGCTGTCTGGTGATTTGCATGATATGTTTAGTTAGGATTTTCATTAAGTCCCATCCAAGTCCTTGAATAAAGCCATCCCTAGAACAGGAAATTGAATGTTTGTAGAGGGGGGAATGAGCCTCATCCCTCTTACATTGTTCACTGCGCAGGAACAGGAGTAAAACACAACGTGGTCTAGCTCAGTGCTGTCAATACTGTCATCGTGTCTTAAAGCTTGTCTTGTGTTCGGCCGTGCTGGTTTCCAGAAGGCTGTTCTACAAATAACAGTCAAATATGCATACTGTAATACTGCCTTTCTTGACATAGTAGTGGGGCAACATGGAGGGATTTTGTGAGCTCTGTGCCACTTAAAAAAAAAAACCAAAAACAAAAACAACCAAAAATCTTTAGGTAAGGTCAGTTTGCTTCACCTGCAGGGTGCTGCAAAAGTTTTTATGGACCACCAGAGAACAGAGACTTGGAGCGTACATCGTACGAGAACCTCATGAACAGAGTGTTAGGTCACCCATGAATGCAAGACATTCAGAAAGGTGTATTTGAAAGACATCTTCACAAGGGAAAATAAGTACATTTGTCAGAAATTGGTATAGATTGCAAAAGCAGACTGTTCAGATTTTAAAACAAATTTGTTTGGGCTGTGGTCTTGTCTACCACCATTTGTGCCAGTAAAAACAGATTTGGAAGCTGTCTGTCCAGAGTTTAAGTTGACAAGCGTATGCATTCATGCCAGAAGGACCCAGACACTTGTTTCTTTGGGGACGTAAGCTACACAGTGTGATGGACCTGCTTCGTCACAACTGTTTTGCAAGTGGCTTTTCTGATTCCACAGAGTGGAGGTATTTTTTTTAAAAAATTGTAATTGAACTCAAGGAAACTGATTCAGGGATATTATGGAAGCAATAAAGAGAGGTTTAAAAAAATCAGCAGTTTTCTGGAGATTATTTGCTCAGCTCTACTATTAATATTGTTTTGTTTGCCAAGCTATGATCAAAAACATTTGGCAGGCAAGACTTGGTCAGGAAAGTGAGCCAGTAAAGTTGAGCTGTCATCTAAGTACATACAGAAAAAGTGTTCTCTTGGCATGGAAAACAGACTGTTTACAGAAGTAATAAACATGCCCTCTAAAATTATGTTCCTTCTCTCTAAAATCATGGAAGGTCACAAGACTTTGACCCTACAGAAGGAGCATAACACTTTATGAGACTTCTGTCAAAGCACATGATAAAAAATAAATACACTGTAATAAAGAAGTGTCAGTCTGATGGCTCAAATGTGCCTTCCCAGCGTATCCTGTCTCCTTTCTTTAAGATGTGGTATGTGTGCTGCCACGCAAAGGAAGCCCATCTGGAGGGGGTAGCACATCAATCCATTTTCTTGACGTATCAGTTGATGTAATTAACTTTTGTTTCATCTCCTGAGTAAGCCTTGTAAACAATAAAACGTGTCAAAGTAAAATACAATTTATTGAAAAGTGTAATTTGCAAAAGTCCTCGTGGTGATTCAGCTGCTGGATAGAGCCCCAGATGCTGAGTATCCATGAGGAATAAGAGACTGATCTGGCCAAGACTTGGTTTTTGTTTTTTTTTCTGAGCCCTGGCGATAAATGAGTGAGCTGTAAGCAAGGGAGAAGGTAGTGGCTGGCTACCTCAGCAGCTGCCTGCAGCTGGAAGAGGAGCGCGTTCCCCACCATTACCAACACACCCCGAGGGCGGTACTTTCGCCTTCTCTTAGTTCTTCAGCATTTCCAGGTTTAATCTTAATGTGGGTTCCTCCTTCCTCCCCTGTAAATCTGTTTGTTTAAATGCTGCTGTGTAAACTCCAGGCACGGGAGTGAGAAATATCGCTCCTTCTTGCAAGCCCAAGTCAAACAACACAGCTTTCCAGTATTGTTTGAACATCTCCAGTGGGGACTCTCAGTTAGCTGTTCCTGGCACTCTGTCGCAAAGCAGTGACTGACAGCAAGGTTCTGGTTATACTGGCCATAAACTAAAATACTTGCAGGTGTTTCCGTGCAAAGCTTTGTCTGGGGCAGTCTGGCATCAGGTAGTATTTACATATGAGATCTGAGATGAGGGAACCACAAGACCTTTTCAGTTGATAGATAACTGCTCTTCAACTGCCTGCGAGTAGAAGTCTGTTTCTAAAGCTAACTGTACCATAGCATCTCTGACTAGCGCCTGTTGCCGCTAAGCATGAGAGAGAGACCAGTAGTCGCAAAAGACAGTATTTGAATTATAGGAGGACAGTTTGAGTTACAGGTTGCACATGAGCATCTCCATTTACTACATAGGAGTTGTGGTTTAACTCCAGCTAGCAACTAGGACCACATAGCCTCTCACTCAGTCCCTTTCCCCCCCACCCTGAGAAGGGGAGAGAGAAAAGGGAGAAAAGGAGGGAAAGGGGGAAAAAAAAACCCTTGTGGGTTGAGATAAAGACAGTTTAATAGAACAATAAGAGAAAAGGAAAATAACAATAATAATAAAAGTAAAAGTACATACAAGACCCAAGTCACTCTCACTGCCTGGTGAACTGGTTGCCCGGTGCAACTTGAGCAGAAGTTGTGGATTTCCCCCATCCCCCTCCGGCCAATTCTCATTTATATATCGAGCATGATGTCTATGGTACGGAATATTCCGCTGGCCATTTCACTGTTTGGTCTATGCTCCTTCTCAGCTTCTATGGGAGCTGAAAATGTCCTTGACTAGTATAAACATCACTTAGCAACAACTAAAACAGTATGCATTATTGACGTTCCTTTCATACCAAATCTGAAAACACAACAACCGCTAGAAAGAAAATTAACTCTGACTCAGCTGAAATCAGGACAATAGGGAACCAAGGAAGACCAGCATTAGTAGGTTAATCTTTGCTAATAAATCCCTTCTTCCCTCCCCTAATTACTTGCACAGCTGTTTCCTTATATTCTTCCCAACTGCCTCTGGTAACGCTCGCTCCCAGGCTGCCCACTGCTTACACAGACGCAGCAACAGGGCTTTGAACTCGCAGCTCAGGTATGGTACCAGTCGCTGTCGTTACCTGCAGCAGCGTGGAGTTCCGTGTGGGCTGCAAACCCAGGAGGGGAGCAGGGTGAGCATTATGCCTCGGCCTGCCCTGAGCTCCATGCTGTCACAAGTACGTTGGTGTCTAATTGAGCTAGGTAATAAAAAAAAAAGGGAAAAAAAACAGTCAAGAAACTGCAACTCCGTTTTTGAGGGCAGTGCAGACTTGTAGCCGATGCTGCTGGGCTACCTGTGGATTTTTGTGGGCTGACATTACTCAGTGTCCTCCAACTATTAGCCCATCCTCCAGCAGTTCAGAGGAAGCCGAAGTGTTTCCGCACTGCCGAGGTCTTCCTCTCATATGCAGCACAAAACCAGCTGGATGATCCCTGTGTTGGAACTCCACCAGTGTAACTTCTACACATGCAGAACATAAAAGGTATTTAAATTTATAAAGCTTGAGCTTTCAGCTTGCTGAGAGTGAGTGTGCAAGTATTTGGCTATGGGTCCATCTCCCCCGCACCCCACAGAACGGTTTAATCCAGAAAAAAAAATAAAAATCTTCATTTGCTGGTAGTTTAGATTCTGTTTAGTTATAACTCACAACCCCAAAACACAAGAATTAAGTTTAATAGTTCATAAATTATACAACACACAGCACATGCTGTTGTAATCTGTACTGCACATAATCTATATGAAGTATTAACACCAATGTCTAAACAAAATACAAAGTCACTATAGGCAATCTTAAACCTCAGCTGTATGGTTTTTCTGAACTACTTTGGCTATAGATGTGATTTTTCACCCCTCTACCCTCATATGGTATTAATTCAATTGTTTTATATGTTATATGCGCATAAGAACTAGGAGGGATTTCCTTAAACAACAAACATTGAGGATAAAAAGGTTGGTGTTTATAAAAATGTCAAACTCAAAGGCTCTTCCATAACTTGTTAGAGGATTGCTATCATTTAAGACTCAAAAGCCAGTCATTCAAGAAGTCCTCCAGAGAGAAAAGCTAATCCTGAGTTTCCACTCGTGAGTTACTAGTCTGATCCCTCAGCAGAACATCAGCAGCAAACACGCTGAAAGAAGACCAGAGAAATTTGGACATAGTTGAAAAGATCCGAAACGGGCTGTAGGGTGATTCAGTTCTACAGCATATAGCTCTTGCTCTCTCTTGTGTTTGGTTTGGGCTTAGAAGCTCGGGATGAAGCAGTTCCGAGTATGCTGCAGTTGACATTCACGCGATGGTCCGTTGTGGCAAAGTGTGGCAAAGTGAACTTCTGTGTTGCAGCTGAGCTGTTGCTCTTCCATGGGCAGGGTGGCAAATGAGAAATCATTAAAAGATGTAGGGTTGTCGTATGTCTCTGCTGTTCATCTGCTGGAAGGCAGTGCTCAGTCACAGGATGAGGTGGGAGAGCTTTCAGAGTCATCGGGCACAATCCCAGCGGTGACTGACCAGCTTCCTCCCTTGTAATCATGTAAAATATCAGTAATATATAAATATATTCGGGAGAAAGGAGGTTCATGTAGGAGCTTCAAAATAACAAAAGACTTTGAAAAGTGCTATCTGATTTAAAAATGTAATCTCTCTGGGAATACCTGTTGTATAGAGATCTCAGAGCCTTTGGAGGCCGAAGATCTGGGTAGGAGTTAGGAAGACCAAAATTACTTGCCGTGGTTGATGGGAGGGTGGTGGAATTGGAAAGGGAGTGCTGTGATAATGCTTCATAGAGGGGAGGTGATGTGCAGTGTGCCTGTAAGAAAGAGGGAGCAGAAGCAGAGTCTGGCGTGGGGTTGAGGAGATGCTCCCGTGGACTCCTCGGCGTCCTACTTTCTGTGGGGCTGAAGCATCAGCCCTCAGCCCTGGCGTACACAAGGCCCCGTAGAGCCAAGCAGGAGGTTTGTTGCTGAGCAGGGCCTTGCGGGCACATACATGCTGTGTTGCAAAGGCTGTGGATAATCTGCAAGAGCCGATGTCGGAACTGTCAGATGTGCAGATGCGTTGATATCACCAGTGACATACAAAACCTTCTGCAAACCGATGATTCCTATTATTTACTGCCATTGCTAAAATCGCAGCTTTTGTGTGCTCATGTTGCCATTCATTGACATATGTTAAGCAGAGCTTTCCTTTTTTTGAACCAAAATCTTGTGATATTAATGACTTAATCAAAAAAGTTTTGCCAGAACTTCATATGGGATGTGAAGAGAACAAGCATGATCTGCAGCAGGTTTTTCTGAGTGAGCCAAGGGCCTAATTACCTTATTAAAACTAGTGGAAAGATTTGCATTAATAGTGTTGTACTGCTGAACGTGTCTTTAATGTTAAAGTGTTTGCCCTTTTTTTCCTGTTGACTCTGGTGTTCAGCACTATTGTGTTAAGTACAAGTGCCAGGCAGTTGGGAGGCTTTAGGCTGATCTGGCTCTCAGTGAAGAAGTGTACCAAATCTGTAAAAAAAGCTGCAGAAAGGGAGACAAAAGGGTGAGTCCCCACCTACCACTGCTCTGCTGCGTGGGTTTGGGGCCCGACCGTCACCTGCTGGCATTTCTGCCCTTGCCTTACTGGCAAAATGCTTTAAGTTTGCTCTTCTGTGCCTCTCTCCCTGTTACACAGACTAATATTTCATTTAGGACAAGAGGAAACAGCCTCAAGTTGTGCCAGGAGAGGTTTAGGGTAGATATTAAGAATATTTTCTGCAACGAAAGGGTTGTCAAGCATTGGAACAGGCTGCCCAGGGCAGTGGTGGAGTTGCCATCCCTGGAGGGATTTAAAAGGCGGGCAGATGTGGTGGTGAGGGACATGGTTTAGTGGTGGGTTTGGCAGTGTTGGGTTGATAGTCGGACTCGATGATCTTAAAGGTCTTTTCCAACCTGGATGATTCTATGATTAGTAATTAAAGGCTAAGCTATTCCCTCTTTCCTTTTCCACTGGACGAATATTCTTTCTGTTCTACAGTTTCCTTTTTTTTTTTTTTTTTTTGGACGTTTTCATTACAATCCAAGGGATTGTCCTCGACTGGCGTTTAACATTAAAACAGCAAACCGGTGCCCAAACCTCTCCCCGGCTCTCTCCGGCTCCCCGGCTCCCCGGCTCCGCGGCCGTTGGGCCGGCGATGGGGTGGGAGGGGGGGTTCCCCCGGCTGCCATGGCCCAGCC
>NW_009649485.1:1052724-1057573 GCF_000708025.1 Charadrius vociferus | reverse complement strand
CGTGTCCGCCCTGCCGTTCCCTCCGCCCGAAGGGTTAAATTCGCCGTGCGGAGCCCCGGGTGGGTTTCGGGGAAGGCAGGAGGGGCTGCGCTGGGATGTGCGGAGGTGCGCGGTGGCGGCTGGAAGGCAGGAGAGACAGAGAATTGTGGGGAAGTGTTGCTGAGGGATGCGGGAAGGGGGTACGGAGCCCGGTGAAATCAATCCCTCCAGCGTTCGGAGTGGTAACTATTGGTGGGCTCTCAGAATTTCGATTTGGAGCCCAAAAATTTGCAAGTGTCATAATATCTGTATGGAAAGCGAAATTGTTTAAACTCCTTCAGCAGTTGTGTCCATATATGGGTTTGAAATTTAGTTCTGGACATAGTAAATAGAGATTTGCCGTATCAGATGTAAGAATTGCTGCGTAGGCAGTGTGAAAATCGGTTCTTGTTTTGCCTAAAGTGGATAGCAAATCTCCTTCTGGTGACTTGAATGTGGGCAAGTTTTTCCCACGTAGACAGATTTCAAAATATTGGGGGCCTTAAGTCCTTCTGAGACTGCTTGTGCAAGAAGAATAAAAGACCTAAAGCAAGGTTTGGCCTGAGAAAGGCCTGTGGGGTCAGACTGGAAATCAGAAACCATTACACTTTCTTTAATGTTATAAGAACATTGGTCTTTCTTAAGGCTAATTTTAGAAAGCCCTCTAACTCTTGTTTATCGTCTCTTAGAAAGGAGAGGAAATCTGTTTCTGCAATGTTCTAGGTTTGTTATAACTTTCAGGGTGGTGGTAAAGCCTGTATATGGGCCCAGGGTGTACCCTTAGGATAATTAATTTCTTCATATGGCTAGTTCCCTTTGTCCGAATGATGGAGTTAATCTCTCAAAATCTCACACCTTCAAGAGAAATTTTCTGTATAGAGATTGCCCTCTATTAACATTGCTTCTTTTAAAATATTCCATTAAAATATGAACTTCCTAATTCCCTATTTAATTCTAAATGAGAGTGGTCCGCAAATGGTAGTAAGAAAAAACATGCTTATTCCCACCAAAGTGGGATAATGACTGTAGAAAAATTTACCCTTTCCCCCTTCCATCCCAACCTAAGTGAATCTATGGGATGGATTTTCCGTGGATATAAGTATCGCAATGCAGTGGTTTCAAAAGACCAGTCCAGACAGGGTCCAAAGACCAGTGTGAGGCAGGGAGGGTCGGTGCAGGATCTCAGCTGGAGCGGGCAGAGCTGGCGGGATGAGCGCTTAATCCCCACCTGAAGTTAACAGAGAGAAAATGAGGCTCGGTTTTCCTTGCAATCCTCTCTCAGCTGGGTTGGTGTCAGAGTAGGACACACTAAGCAAAGGAGTTATGCAGAGGATGAGCACTCTGTTCACGCAGGTTGGTTTACATCACCAGGGAGGGATTTTGGTCAGGATATTCATACTTTGGGAAGTTAAGGAGCTGCCTGCGATGGGAAATGGCCCAAAGAACTCTCTGTGAGCCTGACGGACGTGCACGTGCGAACCGGTGCCACTGGCTTCCTGCCATCTCTCCTGAAAACCAGGTTGCCTTAAACCCAGACCCTGTTCCCATTGAAACATTGGACACAACTGCTACCAATGTCAGCTGGTTCAGGACCAAACCTTGGTTTCAGTTTGGTTAAATATAGCACATCGGGTTCTGTCATAGGCCAGGGCTCCCCGCTCAGATGAAGACAAGGAGAATGACCCCCTGCCCGGTCGCCCTCATCCCTCCCGTTTGTGGCCTGAGCACAGGTACCTCTGCTAAATATTTTTAACCTTACCTACTGATTTATGAGTAAGACTCCTACAACAAGTTGTGTTTTAAAGGATCCACTGAATCTCAGCCAAGCTATGGAGATTAAAACGGAGAAAAGACTCTTAGGAACCTAAACAGCATACAGAAATCCTAGTCTCTGTGGCACAATTTTATTCTGAAAAAGAAATTATTCTAGCCTGAGGTGGTAAATCGTACTCAGTTTCTGAGTGTCTGCTGTCTGGGAATCCACATATCTTTAATTGCTTTCTGTTATTAACGCTCCTCGCAGCAGGTAACACTTGCCTGATTTGCCTTAGTCCGTAGGAGTTGATGTTTCCATGATGGCAGGTTTTAACTGCACCAGACCACTTGGCCTGTCAGGTGGAATATCTGCCGCAGTCTGCATTGCAAAGGGAAACTTCTAAAAATAGGAGCCATTTAGGAGATTTCAGACACCTGCTTGTTCATTTTTAGAACATTTTTCTTAAGTATTTTTGGTTGGAGTGATTCTCTTTTTGGCGAGCCCAGGCTGCAAGCCCTTCTCCTGTGCCAGGGCCATTCATTTCTAGGGAATGAGAACAGATTTCGTTCCTAATCCCTATTGTAGGGGCACTTCAGTGTTTTTGTAGCCATATTTTAAAACAAGGTACACATACAAATCAAAAGTCTGTTTAAGAAATAAACCAAGAAAGGCACCCTTCATCACTTAATTGTTTTACATTGTTTGGCATTTCACAAAAGCTATTTTATGTAATTGGCTCTCTAACTTAGGGGGTTTTAACTAGTTGTAGTGGTGCTTTTGAGAGACTGGGAAGTCAGCTTTAATATGTTTTTAATATGTATAAACATCTTGTTATTTTTTTAAATAAAATGTTTCAATTAGCCATTATTGTGTTAAGTGATTTAAACATCTCCCTGCTGATCTATAAACCCAAACCATCCAGATCTGCCGTAGTACTTGAGAACTAGGAACCAAAAGTGACTGGAGGCTAACTGTAAAACCCAAGAATGGAGGGATTTTATTCTGTTTCTTCACTCCGCTTTTAAAAACTGAAGGCCCCAGCTCTGCACAGATGTAGTCATTAACTTAATTTTATGAACCATAAACAGTCCTATTCCAGTCAGTCGACTGGGCATGCGACGACTAACCTAAGCACACATTTAAGTGTTTACAGCACGGGGGCTAATGGGATATCATTAAGGGCATCCTTAATTTTGCAACAGGTGCAGGGGTCACTTGAACTTAAGCTAATTCAAGAGTGATAAGGACAATACAGTGTTTTATGTCGTAAACTCGTTTAGCATCCAGAAATGGGTAGTACCGCCATAGATGCTCCTTCAGATTGAGCATCATTATTTACTGAGCCTACGTTTACTTACCCTTTTATGTATCTCATAATTGTCATTTGCAAAACACGTTTGTTATCTGCGGTTTCACAGGTAACATTTCACATGGTGAGTTACGCGCATCCGTAACTCTGGTTGTAGCCGTGCTGTGCGAGATCAGTTTTGATGTGAAACCTTGGACTGGGAGATGTATGCTGACCGCTGGCTCAAGTCCAAGGCCTGTGCACACCATCACACCGCTGTTTGATAGCAGCTCTGGGTGAAGAAAGATGGTTCTATATATGCTGTCAACAAGGGAAAGTATTAATTGCACTCATCTGTTAGCTGGGATGCTGTTTTTAGGGGCTGCAGCCACTGTATTTTGGGGAGTGAATGAACCTACAGATCTCTTCATAGCTAGAAATCTGTTCACAGAGGAGAGGCTGTCTCAAGAAATACTGTTCAGCCTGAAACCAGATCACATTGCATCCCTCACCTGTGAAAAAGAGAAAAGTTAAACTAATAAAGAAATACAATTTTAAAAGCCTATATATAAAAAAAAAAAAAAAAGAAGGGGGGGGGAGACACAGAGGCTTTCACAGTGTGTCTTACTCACTGCTTGCACTCTTTTGGTGTTCTGCAAAATAAAAGGATGTCAGGGAAAAAGTGTTTCAGTCGATTGGATGGATATGTGGTTGCAGACGACAGAGGAGGCGTGTAACCCTGGGGGGTGTGTTGTTCCCAGTGCTGGTGGTGGGGATGCTGGTGGTTGCACATATGGGGAGCTTCTGATCGGGTGGGCTGTTCAATTGGATATAATGTATTCAAACAATAGCAATTTGAGGGATGGTTTCTGTCTGCTGGTAAAGCTCTGGAGGAAATGGGGGACACCTAGTTCGGGAGAGCTGTTGGGAATGTGTGGAGCAGGGAGGACCGGTGATGTGCCTCACATGGCAGGGAAAGAAAGAAAGTCCCCTGCAGCCCTTGCTCAAACCTAATTGCATCTTCTGACCGTGACTTTCAAAGATAATTAAATAGTCAAACTGTCTGAAGAGGCCAGGTGTTCGCAGAAAATCATTTTTAGAGGAATACGTGTTTAAATGCTGATGAAGCTTTAGTCAGCCATTAAACATAACGTATTACTCAGGACTGAGCTATTCCCTCAGCCCTAATGCTCCTTCCCAATTAGCCCGTGATGTCACGTTTTCCACTCTCTTCGTACCACTTTGTGGATTTCCTGAATATTAAGTGCTATGAGAAGTGAGCGAGTGGGAGATTGCTGGGGCTAATTTTCCTCCTCCGGACACCCTGCAGCCGCGGGCAGGGCAGGGGCTGCGGGGATGGAAAAAAAAAAAAAGAATAAGGTCACCAGGGACGGGGGGGGAGGACACGAGGGATGGCGGCGGGCCCGGCACCCCCCGGTAAAAATCTAAAAAAAAATTTTTAAATCTACATTTTGTGGGATTTTTTTAAAAGGTGATGTTGGAAAACCAGAGAAGCGTTTGGGTTTGAAATGCATCGAGAGCTTTGTAACAAAAAAAAAAAAAGCCCCTAACAAACAAAATCCAAACCCACTCGTTAATTGATCTAATTAATATTTGGGGTGCGGGGCTTGCGGGAGCAGCGCTGCGGGACGGCACCGCTGGTCCCCCCGGGCTCTGCCAGCGGGGGCCCTCCTTGCCCCGGGGCAAGCCGAGACTCGGCTTTGCCAGCCCTGAGCTGTGCCCTGCGTTCGCAGGGACCCCCGCGGCGGCTCCGCGCCCTCCCGCGG
>NW_009649485.1:1050930-1052682 GCF_000708025.1 Charadrius vociferus | reverse complement strand
AAAAAAAAAAAAAAAAAAAAAAAAAATTCTCCGATTGGGATGTTTCCTGCGGGATCCAGGAGGGCAAAGAATTTTAATCAGATGATTTTTTTTTTTTCGCGTTGCGGTTGTTCCGAGTTCAGAGAATGCTACGAGAAAAACTTCACCGAGGAGCCGGTAACGTGAGAAAAATTCGGTAAAACTCTTCTTCCCGTCCAAACGGTGATTAATCGGCGAAGCAAAAGGACTCCTACCCCAGCGAAGAATTTTAAATCGCCGGGTGAACTTGTTTCCTTCTTCCTGGCAAAATAGGTACTAGTTGAACTGTCATCCTTTTCTGAGCTGCCCGACCGAAATAGAGACATCTGTCAAGATATCTGGGATGTAAAAACAAGCAAAAGCCGCCTTTAAAAATGCATTCCACTTTCCTATAAAATGAAGATGAGAAGCGCCTCTGAATGGAATAGATATATTGATAGTTTCTAAAACTAGTTTTGGACATTTGTATAAAATTATTTTAAAATGGGCAAGTCTGGAAATACTCTGTGTTTCTTACAGTTATATAAAGTCTGTCCCTGGTGCAAGCAAAAAAACCCAAACACCACACTCATTAAATGAGGAGCATTTTTTTTGCAGAGAAATGTAATTCTCCTCTAGTAGCTGGGGGGAAAAAAAAGTGTATAAAATGTGGGGGCTGCAGCTTGTTCATCCAGTTCCTACTTAAAGCCCCACTTATTTTGCAGAACTTCCACTCTGAAATGATGCTGTTCGTAAGAGAGCGGTGGTGTGAATTGCTCAGCATCGTATCTACTGGACAGATGGATGCAAAATAAGAGCGCGGGTTTAGGTGCTGTGTCAGAGCACATGAAAATAGGCGATTTCAGGCACTGTAAGAGTCACAATTAAAAAAGAAAGTTACAATTAAAAAATCACTGATGTACTTTTAGCTGTGGAATTTGCTTTGCAACGATTTTGAATTGTTGACTGTGAGTGCAGCCGGATGGTGGAGTTCATCCTTCCTTTCTTACAGCGCAGCATCGAAATCTTACAATTGGAGCGTTTTCCATAAACGTTAATATTTTTATTTTTTTAATGACCTGGGAGGCTGTGGGCCTGCTCCCAGGCTGAGTTTCTGATGTGTGATCCTCAGGCCTGCCTGGCTGCGGCCGCTCACACAAGCAGCCTCGGGGCAGATGTTTCACAAGGTACATAAAACCTTAAATTATCGAAGGTAATTCCGTTGTGCTGGGAAATGATACCAGGTCTGTACTGCGCTGAACCTAACCTGCTCAGAGGCAGGGATAGTGAGGATAAATATTTACAATAATTCATGCAGTTTGTGTTTATTTTAAAGCAAAAAAAAAAATAAAATAAAAAAAAACCCACAAGGTTTGTGCTTTGAGGGGAGGAGTTGGTAATGTATTTTATGCGGACTAATTGTTCATGAGTGTGCTAGTCTGGGAGGTGAGATTGTTTAAACAATCCGACGTGGATTTGTCTGCTCGCTTGAATGTGGCCCAAATTCTTCTCACTTTACGCATAATTCTTCTCCTGGTTCTTTATTACAATAGCTCCAAAGGCCTCTTTTGCCTCGGCCGTTAGAAATCAGTATCTCGGCATGAAAATACCTTGCGATCTAAATAGAGAAGATGGACAAAAAGCCGCGTAAGGAAACTGGGAGGGTTTTTTTGCTCTGATTTTTGGGGCCCCGTTAACCCCGTTTGGGGCCGGTGTGCGTGGAGGGTCCATGGGGGGGTGTGGGGGGGTGGAACG
>NW_009649485.1:1050258-1050860 GCF_000708025.1 Charadrius vociferus | reverse complement strand
CACTAACTCGTTGGCGGTCCAAACACCACAAGTGATATCTGAGTCGGTGACAACCAAGTCAGGGCAACAGGAGGACCGGAGAGAGCTACTAAGGTGGTTTTCACCTCGTTGGTGTTTCACAGAGCCAGGGGCATGATTTTACACTGAAGAAACGGGGAGAAAACAACAACAAAAAAATCCGTGCGGAACTGCTCCGTAGAAGTGGCAGTAAACATATGGAACAGGTTATGTGGGGAGGCAGGGGAAGTGCAGAGCGCAAATTAATTCAAGAAACACCTCGGTTTTTGTCGAATGCGATGGTCGAGTGGGACGGTGAGACGACAGGACAGGAGGATTTCAATAACGCTGACAAAGCGGCTCGGCCTCGCGGCCGCGGTAGCTCCTTAAACGCCTCTACGTCTCCCTTCCGTCACGATTTAATGAAAAATAGCGGCCCGGTGTCCCGATCCCCCGAGGGTCCCGACAGTGCATCTCCCTCCGGCTGCGAAGTCCACCCGCGGGGTTCCTGGCTGCCTTTGCGGGCAGCGCTGGCTGTGGGTCCCCTCCACGGGTGTTGCTTTGCGACGAGGAGCCGGGGGAGCGCGGGGGGAACCGGGGGAGCC
>NW_009649485.1:1049536-1050209 GCF_000708025.1 Charadrius vociferus | reverse complement strand
AGGCCATCCATAGGTAACCCCCGTGGAGGTCCGGGCAAGCCCCCCGCAGACCCCTCGCCAGCCTCAAGGAAACGTGCCGAAATCCCCCTTTTTTTTTGTCGAAAACCATCAGAATGGAGGCTGAGCTCCCCTTCCCCCGGGGCTGAGCCCGACCCCGGTGCCCCCCGCGGAGGCAGCGGCTGTGCTGAGGCCGTGGGATACCTCCCGTGGAAATCATCAAGGCGCGGTCCCGCGTGTCCGGCGCCGCTCCCGCCGTGGGGAGGGGACCGACCCCAACCAAAAAAACATCCCGCTGCCGGTGCTCAGCAGAAATTACCCCCCCTCCCCGTCCAATCCCTTTGTGCCCACATTTTCTGATGGGGATTATGAGCTTTGGGATTCTCGCACATAAATCACGCACGAAGTACGTTATTAATGAGTAGGGTTCGCTCATTAATTACCTGCTGTCTTGCGTGACACGGGCTAAAGGGGAATTAAACGAATCCCGTTGTACCCAGCAAAATATTCGTGAAAAGTCTAGAAAAGCGAAGGGAAGCGCTCCGCTTCATGTTGTGTTTTGTTTTCCTTCCCTGAGCGGCTTCTTTCGGTTGTGTACAGCGATTTGGCCGAGGCCCGGAGCCGGGCCGGAGCTGGGGCCGTCGGGCCGGGCCCCCTCGACGGGCAGCCCCGAGCC
>NW_009649485.1:1046962-1047683 GCF_000708025.1 Charadrius vociferus | reverse complement strand
TCTGTATGGGTGCAAGAGGCGGCACGGCCCTCTGCGGACACGGATTTAGCTGGAAATCCGGCATATATATTATATAATATAACTATATATATTACTTTTATATAATATTTTTATATATAAATTTATTTTAAAAGGGAGCCAGCGTGCTCTATCCCGTCTGATACGGTATCTAGGACAAATGCAGTGTATTAAACAGGGTTGTTTTTTTTAAACGCCGGCATTTTATGTATTTTAAACACTAGTATTTAATATATTTTAAACTCCAGTATTTAATGTGGGATTGGGAAAGCTTTCCTTTCCCGAGCCGTCTTGGTCTGCGGAGACGTCGCTTTTTAACCGCAGAAACGAACGGAACAGGAGGATCCCAATTTCTCGCTTTCTTTTTAAAAGAGAAAGTGGAAAGCGTCAAACCCCGTAGCAGGGGAGCACCATGTTAGTAGAACAGCTGGAAATCAGGATTATTTTCAAGATGGGCAGAACTATTTGAAATACTGGACGGGATAAAAGGCTGGTTTTAGCCCTTACGGCCCTCGCCGGGTTCAGCGGGAGCAGTATCGGGCCCTGTAAGGCGTGTGTTTGCTTCGACACCCCGGTGCTGGCGCGGCCGGAGCCCCTTTCCACCCTCCGGGTGCCCTGAATTTGGGACGGGCGTTGGGTTGGCGGGCCCGGGCGGGAAGAACGGAGCCGAACGGAGCCGAGCCAGGGAGGGCAGCGGCTCCAG
>NW_009649485.1:1046423-1046945 GCF_000708025.1 Charadrius vociferus | reverse complement strand
GGCGTGTGGTGGCCCTCCGCTTGGGCCGGGAGCGGCCCGAGGGCGTTTGCAAACAGCATCCTCCGGGATGGGAAACTCTCCCTGTCCTCTCCCCGGGCGCGTTCTTCGTAGGAAAAACCGTGGGGATATAAATCGTTCCCCCGTCGAAAATGTCCCGAAAAACGCTCGGGAGGGAAACCCGACGCCGTGCCCGGACCCCCGCCGGAGCTCGGACAGGCTGCAGCGGGCCCGGCGGCGGTGGGGTAGCACTGGAGGGCAACGCTTTTCGGTTAATTTAAACTATTTCCACTTGTAAGCCCCCCTCCCAAGTCAATCCCTTAATTAGCAACTGCCCGTTGAAGGGTAAAATGTGACCTTGTACCGTGGAGGCGGTGGAACCGGGGGGGACCGTCCCGGGGTTCGCGCATCCCCGGCGGGGCGGGGAGGGGGGGGACACGACTCCGCTCCGCCTTTGCCGTGAAAGGAGGAGAGGGGCCGGGGGCTCCTTGCTGGGTCTGAGCCCCGGGGGAACCGAGGCACCCT
>NW_009649485.1:1044045-1045143 GCF_000708025.1 Charadrius vociferus | reverse complement strand
AATTGGGCGTCTTGGTCGGTCGCGTGTCCCCGTCGTCCCCTCACTCCCCCTCCCGCCCCGACCTCCCCCTTCCCGCCCCGCGGCTCCTCTCCGCGCCCGCGGAGCGCTGCGCCACGGACGCCCGCGTTGTGCGACGGCCCGGAGGGGCCAGGAGGACACTGGATCCCACCTTTCACATCTACTCGCTGTCTAAAACCCTGTGGTGCCCCTAGTTACTCGAAAACTGCATTTTATGATCAGTTTTATTAATGCGAAGATATTTACTTTATTTCAATAAAATATTTTATGAACTATTGCTCTGGGTAATGTAATGCTTTTTAAGGAAAAAAAAAATAAATTTTGCGGTGAGGCAGGTTAGAGATCCAAACCCAAAGTCGCAGGCAGATTTGCCGAGACAGAACAAAGCGGGGGGTGATGCCCCGGCCGGTACCGGGGGCGGATTCTCCAGTGGCCGGGAGAGGCAGGGGCCGCCGCCCTTTTTCCGGTAAAATAGATACATTAATTGCTGTTCATTCGATTCCGCCCTGCGCATCCTAAATGGTGTCTTATTTTAAACCGCGGTTGGAGCAGAGCGCGGCAGGAGGGCTGGTCGCACAAGAGGGCGAGTGGCCCGAGCAAACGGTTGCCCACTCGCCGCATCGCCGAGCCGGTAACTGCCATCTCCCTCCGGCCCCGGTCTCCACCGCTCTCCCGGGGCTCTGGGTGAGCTGCTGCGACGTAGCACGAAACCGTGGCGCTTTGGGTCTTTTCCTTACTATTTTTTGTTTGTTTGTTTTGCCCGAGTCCTTGCTGTATTTTTTCCATCGAGATGTCAAATTACAGAGCATCTACCGAGACGTGCAATTACCGCCGTCCGGCTAAAGAAACAGAAGCACCGCAGGAACCGAGCGGGGCCGGAGGCAGCGCGGGCGCGATGTTTGCGCGGTGCTGCGCGGCGGGGAGGTGACCGGCGGGGCGGCCCTGGCCTGAGCCCCGACTACAGGAGCGCTAATTAGGCAGGCCTACCAATTAAAGGTGGTAATAAGCAGCCTCGGGTTGGTCGGTGTTCCGTCCCCCGTCTGGTCGCCCACCCGGCTGCAGCGCTAGCCCTCGGGCGGC
>NW_009649485.1:1042882-1043789 GCF_000708025.1 Charadrius vociferus | reverse complement strand
AGCGCGGGAGTGTGATGAGGGGGGGGCCGTGGGTCCCCCCCCCCGCCCCGGCTCCCGCCCCCGCCCCCTTCATCCCAGGGTAACTCCGCGATGAGCGATGGAGTGTTTGTAAGCGCAGGGTACGGCCGTTGCTGAGTAAACAGGAAGCAAGCTCGTATTCTTACGCTAAAATGACTTGTATATTTAAATAAACGATTGGTTTGAAATGTTTTCTTTAACCTGGGGATGAGGATTAGCCCGGGGGAAAGTGGCGGGTCCGCCGGTGGCGGGGCCGGGCAGAGCCCGGGCGGGCGGCGGAGCGCTCGGTGCGGGCAGGGGACGGCGGGTGGATGACTTTGTCACTCCTTTATTTCATCTTCTGGCCACTGTTTCTGTTTGGGTTACAGGCTAACGACTTCAGCGCCCGTGAAAACAGCAGCCGGTTTTAATTAAAAGGTAGATTCACTGGCGCATTAACCTAAATTAACAGAATGACAAGCCGGGCCCATCACCGACGTTAAACAGAGATTTGGAAATTATTATTCAGTTATTACTATAGCCCTTGCGATATAATGATAATATTTTCTTTTTCACATTTGAGCAAGTGGCGGACAAGTGATTATTTTTCGCAGACCATAAAGCGATTATTTTCTCACAGGCCATAAAGCCATTAAATAAGGAAAGTTATATTATTGTATTTATTTTTTTTCCCCTCTCCTAAACAGCAAGGGAGAAAAGCAGGCAGGATTTAGGCGGGTTTTTCTGCTGAGCCGGGGCCTCGCCCGGGCTGAAGGTTCCGCGCACCCTCTCCCCGGATCGCCTCGGTTCCCGGGGGGGGCGCGCAGGGGCAGCGCAGGCTGCGCACCCGCGCAAGGGGGGACTCTCCGGGGGTGGGTGGGTGTGTACATCGGCCGCTTGACGCTTCCCT
>NW_009649485.1:1040805-1042835 GCF_000708025.1 Charadrius vociferus | reverse complement strand
GGGGGGAGCCTCCCCTCCTCCGAGAACCTCCTGCGTGGGGCTTCTCAGCAGCCCCGGGCTCTCCCCGGGCTCTCCAGCCCCGTTCCTGCCGGTAGAACCGGGTGGGAGAGGGACCGTCCCTCCCCGGCGGGCGCAGGGCACCGGGCTCCCCCTGCCGCACCGGGACATGCCGGGGCCGCTCCCGCCGTGTGCAAGCAACCGTCGGGGAGGTGGAGATGTGGGGGTGCGAAAACGCTGTACCCCCGGCAGGGTCACCTCGACATTGATGGGCTCCATGTCAGAATCCGCGTGCCTAGAAACATTTTTTGGTAGGAGTGACATTAATGACACACTTTCACTCTCAGTCACATGAGAAATCTGTGGGAAGTAATCGACAATATACTCAGTAAGAGTTCAGTTGTTTATTATTATTATTTATTTTTGTACCCCCCCTTTTTAAAATGTAAGTTATTTTCTCATTTAATGAGCTTCTGTATTATTTTCTGTAAAAGTTTAATGTCCCCCTGTCACAGGGTAGGCTGCTCGCTGGGCTGGCTGGTGTGGCACAGCACTGCAGTGACAGCAGCTCAGAGGCGGGAGCAGAGGGGTCCTTCTGTTTGAAAAGCAAAGGCAAGTGCCACCAGCGATGGGTGACAGCGTTTGAGTCATTCCGAGTGCATTTACAAACAGGCCTTCCGTCTTCGCCTCAACCTTCACCGGCCCGTGAGCCACCATGAGCAAATTACAACAGGCCTTACCCCCAAGGGTTTGGTGCCGATGGAGAATTTTTGTTAGAGCAGCACAATTGTTTCATTTTCTAATTACCTTTTACAGCTATAACCAACCAGTATGGATGCTGTTAGGCTGCGATGGGTGATACCTGCATCCACACTTCACCAGTTAGAACCTCTGGGCTGTGGGACAGGAGCCCTGGGGAAGATCTTGGATGGCTTTGTTCAGTGCTGTGCTTTATTCCCTGAGCCCCGCTCCGCCCGCGGGGATGGTCCTTCTCTGCAGCACCCCAAAGCACTGCTGCCAGAAAAGCTGCTCCCTGCCCTGGGAGTCATTTGCCAGTCCTGTATAACCCCGGGGACAGTGAAGTATGGTTGTAGCTAACACACCTGATGTTTATTCTCTTTTCTGTATATAAATAAGCAGTATTGGTCTAACACATTTATTCTGGCAGAAATGCGTCCACGCTAGGGAACTCTAGCATTTTAATTACACCACTATAGGTAAAACAGGGTATGTTTTCTCTGTAAACAAAGTAGAAGGGCGTAGATTGAAGGCTGGAAAAGTAGCACTGAAAGTGGGTTCTTCCCATGTTTGAATGCTGATCGGGTCACAGTTAATCGGCAAACGTTATGACGGTTTCCTTAACAAAAATCCATTTAGGTGAGTTTCCAATTCAAACATTCTGAATTCCCTTTTTACGAAGCATCTCAGGGAAACCTGAGAAAGGTTCTGCTTTTTCATCAATGTCAATTTAAAAATAGCTCCATGGAGCCAGAGGATTTTAAGATTAATGACGTGGGGTTTATACCGAGGTAAAAGCGCAGGAGTGCGTGCTCTGGCTGGAGCAGACCGGACACTGTGCCGGCATTGTGAGGGGGTGTCCTGCTGCCGGGGGGCAGTGGCCTTGTCCCAGTTCACCTGCGAGGCAAGTGGAGATCTGCTGTGTCCTTCTGAAAGCAAAAATTGGTCCTAGAGCAATGCCTTGTAAGCGCTCCCCACCAAAAAAAATCCCATCCCAAAGCACGGTCTTGATGCTGCCCTTTCCCCTCCAGAATTTTTTGGGGGGATAAACCACAGAGAGGATGGAGAGGGATGTGGGGAGTATAGAGCGATGTGGAGGGTTGTGATGGGAGGACGGAGGGGAATGTGGGAGGATGCAAGGGGATGTGTGGGGGCATTGCAGGGAGTATGGAGGGATGCTGGGAGGATGGAGGAGTGGGGATGCAGGAGGATGTGAAAGGATGCATGGGTACGTGGGGTTGATAGGGGGGAATATCGAGGGATGGGGAAGGTTGTGGGGGGGAATGTAGGGATGG
>NW_009649485.1:915001-1038017 GCF_000708025.1 Charadrius vociferus | reverse complement strand
GGGTGGGGGAGGGAGGGGGGGGTGGGGGTTGGGATGTGAGGGGTTTGAGGGGACGCAGGGAGGATGGAGGGGTTGGGGGTGGGATGTGAGGGTTTTGAGGGGACGCAGGGAGGATGGAGGGGTTGGGGGTGGGATGTGAGGGTTTTGAGGGGACGCAGGGAGGATGGAGGGGGACATGGGAGGAGGAAAGGGGGTGTGCAGGTGGATGGTGAAGAATATCAAGGGATGTGGGGTTGTGAGAGGGGGTGGAGGGGGTTTTGATGGGATGCAGGGAGGATGGAGGGGAATGTGGGAGCATGCATGGGCCTGTGCAGGGGAATGCAGAATGAATGGGCGGAAGATGGAGGGATGTGGGGAGGATGAAGGAATGGGGATGCAGGGGTGTGTGTGTATGGGGGAATGTGGGGATGATGGGTTGGGAGGCTGGAGGGGGATGTGGGGAGGATGGGGGGTGGAGGGTGGGATGCAGGGGGGTGGGAGGGGATGTGGGGAGGATGGAGAGGGATGCCACAGGCGGCTGCAACCTGCACCCCTTGGGTACTGATAAAATACACCACCCAGCGCTATGTGTGCGTGCTGAGCTGGAACTGGGGTGGGTTAGGCTTTCTTGGACTTAGGGAGAAAAAAAATTAACATCTCTCTGGCACTTTATCACCATTTTGGAGAAAAATATAATGAAGGGATCCACATGATCTATTGAGTTTAGTCAAACTCTTTAAAAATCATTAACCAGCACGTGAAATACTGTTATTAGACATTTGCCTTAACCCAAAATGTTGGATTGAAGTCATTACACATTTGGTTGTTGCAGCTGACTTGTATGGTAGATAAAATCTGAACGCTGAACTCCATGAAATTTGGCCGAGTAATACGTAAATGAAGTTCAGGGCAAGTTCGCATTGAATACGCTAGCACGGCTGGTGATGCTATCATCTCTGCTTGGCTAAACTTTTTCCATGAAATCTATAGGAAATTTGCCAGAATCAGGGCTCCGGGATGGTTACCTTCAATGAAACTGATGATGACCGTCGAGTCAGTAGGCAGCAGTTTTTGTAGCATACTTTAAAAATACATGCTTTTACCCATGCAGCTCTGTGTTGATGGAAAAAGTCACAGTCACAGTGTTGTACGGGTTCATCAGTTTACAAACAGAGTCCATTAAAACATGATTATGTATAAAATGGGTTCTTCCTCTGCAAGATCCTCAAATCCATTGTTTATATTGCACCCATATTAACAAACCACAAAATAAGCTTGTAGCCTTTCTAAACCATATTTTTTCAGGCTGGGAATGTGGAAACTTTCCGAAATTGAAATGGCGTACAAGGCAAATGAATAAAAGAAGATTGATTTGCATCTAAAGTTTGAGTATTAGCTGGAATGAGAAGATTCAATTTTTTCAGCACACTTTTTTCCCCCCAGATAATAAATTTAAAGTGTTAGGCGGTGTACATTTACTCTCTGAATAGATATTGAAGTTAGTGGGTTATATTGAAATTGAGGGTTCTTCTATTCAAGGAGGAAACCCTTGAGTGAGTATTAAAGAGATCGCCTGCTGAGTTCAAGTACAGATATGCTTAAAGAGTGACATCCTTTTTCATTCATACTCAGAAGTTACTCAGGCATGACTTGCAGTGAAAAATTATGCAAAACCCATTAATTTATGACAACTGTTTCCAGCTTGATATTTCGTAACTGCTAGCTGAAAACTTGCTTGTGCAGGATGCCTGGACCTCAGTGGTATTCCATGAGGATAAAGAAAACAAAGGGTAAACAGAGCCCGGGAGAGAATAGGCAGGCGTGCAGTTGTTATTCACAGGCTGAAAACGGCGTGTCCTGGGAACTCTGACATCTTTCTGAAGACACAGTGTTACAATAACTGGGAGAAAAGACCCTCAAACACTACTCTGGGCAATCTTACACAAATTACGGCGCAACACTTCTCCAACTCCCAAACTTGCATTTTGCGTAGGATGAATATTGTGCAGGGGAAGTGTTCTGGCCATAAAGCTACGTATGGCAGTAGATGTTGGCAAAATGCAAGTCTGACTTTGGCTGGCAAGGAAGGTGCTCCCAAAATACCACTTTTTTTTCACCGCAGTAAGGTCCGTGAGTGAGAAGCTGCCTGTTCAGTTTGAGCCAATGGGCTTTTCCCTTCTCTACTGCTTGATTGACTACGAGGTCTTAGAGGGGTTCCACCCAACTGGGCATACTCTCTGAGGTATTTACTGAAGATTAAATGCAAGTATTTAAGAATTTAATGTAACCCCCCAATAACTTTAAATGATATTCTCTCTTATTTATATCATTTGCTGAAATACGGAAGTGAGTAACATCTTGTCTAAATTAAAATAGCTTTTAATAGACATTTGAAAAAAAAAAAAAGAAGAATTTGTGCATCTTGTCCTCTTCTTTCTGTAAAAGTGAGAGTTGGGTTGCTGAATATTAGCGTTTCTTAAACCGAAATTCTCATAGGGACTGTTCAGTCAATGCAAAAAGCTGGATTTTTGTGCCAGTCCTTGCAGATGTTCAGAGCCTCCTCTCATTTCCAGCCTTTTGAGGCTTATTATTGCCATAGGTAAGGTATAAAGGGCACTGGAAGGTTTTTTTTTTGCATTCTGTGGTGTGCCATGAAATTTCCACGTTAATGGGTGTGGAAATATTTCATATTCTGATCTTGCACTGTTAATTGTGGAGGTCACAGAGCGCTGGTTATTTCCTGGTCAGACGGCATTTCTCACTGCGAAAGTGTTAGTGGACGGACCGTGCATATAACAACCGAACACACCATGTTAAAGCTCAGTGGTTATTTGAAATTAAAATTCATTATTCACTAGTATTTGTACTAGTAAAGTACAAGTGCTCAAATATTTGCAGAAAGCAAATGTGAAGAAGCTGTAAATATGGCTGAATTTGCCTCTGAATTTTAATGAATATTTTGCAGATTTTTGGCTAAGCTGTAATGTATGTGTGTATGGGACAGAAGGCTTCTAAATGACAGCGCTTTACACTTACCGGTGTGTAAATTGCAGCTAAGCCCACCAGATTTAACTTTTATATCCTTAGTTTAAAGGGAAAAATACGGACTAGTTTGAAAAAAAAACAAAACAAAAAACAAAGCTCTTTAAAAAAAATACGTAGACGATCAGAAGCTTTAGATAAACACATAAATTAGTGGTCTGTAGCCTTCGCTGGCTTGTGGGTAGAAAGTAAGTAGTGTGTAGTTTAACTCTTTTATTTCCAGCAAGCACAAGCAATACCCAAAGGGTGAAGGAGAACTGTGTTGTCCAGGATCCACCACTCTGGACGAGCTCGGCAAGTCACGGTCTCTCCCGTTGGTTCCAAAGAACTCGTTCTCTGGGTGGAAAGTTAAGGAGTTTGTAATGGTCTTCACAAAACTTTGTCTTAGCCAGATTTGGGATTTTCAGTGTGAAAACAGGCTCCGTGCGAGCAGGACTTTGGGCTTCAAAGGGACGTAGTTTGTTAAGACTTGGAAAGTTCTGTAGAGCAAGTGCTGTTGGGCGATGTGCCCCCAAGGTAGCGCGTGGCAGCAGTTGGCCACCCTTCAGCTGCCTGGATACAGATAATTTCCAGTCAGTTTTGCTGCTCTTTTACCCCTAATGGAACAGGAAATAGTGGGGTGGCAAAACTTCCATAGCTCTTTATGAGGGTCTTGCGCCTGTATTCCTAATGCTTAAAATTAAATTAAGAAGTTGCTGCTGTGATTCCTGCTCTGGATTTCCAGGATTGCCTTGTTCTTTCAGCCTGTTCACAGTGCAAAGACAGCCCATGGGGCCCAGGAGGTACCGGACCCACTGAATGGGTGTTGTACGAGTGGTCTTGTGTGCTTCCCACCGAGCTTTTGGGTGTCCAGAAATGCTGAACATATGGCCAAAGAAGCCGTAGATGAAGTGCAAGAATGATGCTCCGCTGCCAAAATCTGTAGTATTGGCAAGTGTGTTTGTGGCATTCGTGCGGTGAGAAAGTCATACCAACTGTCTCCTCCACAGACTCGCAAATTCCTCTTCTCAAATAGGGTGATGTTTTCTGTTTTCCAGGCCTCTAAGCACATAAAAGGCATTTGCTTGCTCCCTTGCTTTGTGCAATTATGCAAGCAGAGTTTTATATATATACCTAATTTTGAAAGTACTGTGCTTTCCTTCCACCCATTGATCTTTATTCTTCCAGCAGAGCCCTTTTCACTATGTTGTGTGATACATTTTTTTAGGGTTTGAAATGGTGGTTAATTATTGCTGCAGAGGAGGATGCTGTTCAGAATGAAAAGCAGATTGTCATGAAGGTAAGGAAGAAATCTTTGCGGTTTGCTGTGGGCCTCTTGTAGCCTCCAGTCTATAAAACCGTGTAACCTGTTGGATCGTGCTTAACGGGGATGCACGTGGAGATGCTGCTCAGAAACATCTATGGGGGGAAACAAAAAGCCTCTGTATTGTCTTGAAGTCTCATTACGAAAGCAGTCTGTCCTAGACACAGTCCTGTATATTTTTAGGGTATATGTAAACTATGTTAGTACTTAGGAGCTCCAGTCATAGACCAGCATCCATGTTTTTGGGTGCTGCAATGTCAGACGGGTACAGTCACCCCATTGTGTTCTTTTCCTTGTGTTGCAATCCTTATTTTTTATGAAGCAATTTATAAAAGCAACTGACATCCTGACAGAACTTTTTGCAATCATATCGTGATGTAATCTGTTGATTGGATATAAAAAAAAAAAAAAAGGAGTTAGGAAGAAAAGGTATTTCTTTGTAACTAAAGTTTTTGATTCTGTACAGTCCCTCACAGTGTCTTCTCTTAGATGAGACAAACTCCAGAGGACATGTTATCCCTATATGAATTTGGAATAGTTATGTTTGGGTTGGATAAGAAAATACTACCTTTATAACCAGAGAGCCCATAATTGGCAGTACCCAAAACTGGGTCAAAGACTGTGGCACATATTTGTGTTTTCTGCCCTATTAAAATGAAAAACCCCACTGTGTTTTCTTAGGCTTGGATATATGCACTCTACAAGAATTCTCTTCTTTGACCGTACGTTTACATATCTCACATTTTCCAGGTGCGTTTTCCCTGATGATATTTTTATTAGTGTATTCATGGTAAATGTGTCCTTGAGTGTCCCGCAAATACTGTCCAATATACATTCTGTTACTGCAGTCAATGCAGACGAAAGTTTCAAGGCAAAGTGTAATTTCCAGGGTCGAAGATTTTATAAATAGAGCTGCTGTAGCTGGGAGATGCAACTTCTCTTCCCAGGAAAGAAGTGTAGCTTTAATCCTGGATCCTTATATGCACCGATTTCATGAAGAAAAAAGAGGGTCAGGAATAATGGTTGGTCTAGAACAGCACGAATACAGGTTTTTGCCCTGTTCATTCCTCATCAGAAGTGTTTTTCACTGTACTGCCCAAGTTCTTGATCTGGGTCTGGCAGAATCCTATTTGTTATACTCAGATCCACCTAGTTTCTGTAGTGCTGCATCCTTAAGAGTTGACATGTGATGAAGAACCCCTTTAGTGATTAGAAGATGAGTGACGAGACAGCTCCATGGAATTTACACTCCTGGTTACACTTTCCCTCCTTTACTCCAGTCCTCAATGATGTCAGTGTGCGCTGAAGCAAACAAGTTTTATGCCCCCACCCTCACCACGTCTCTGTCCAGAACAGTATTTACCCACAGAGAAGGGTAAGAGTGAGAAAGACAAATTTCCTGATTATGAGGATTCAGCTTTAGCCATGCCCTACATGTGATGTGATGGCAGTCGGCAGTTTGCAGAGGGAAAGGTATCAAAAGAGGTAAGCAAACAGTGATGCTCCTCTGTTCTGCAGTTGCATTTTACAGTCATCTGTTGCTCAAGGATTTCCCGAGGCAAAAGTGGATATATCTATCAGCCTCTAGTAGGCATTTCTTAAGTGTATTTGCCATTTTCAGCCAAGCAGGCTCTGGCATATGCCAGATTGTCTGGCAACAAGTTCTGTTATCTGTGCGATATGTGAAGAAGTACTTCCCCTTGTTTGCTTTTTTAACTTGGCAATTGATAATTTAATTTGATATACTTAGGCAGCGTGTTTTCACAAAGACAACAGCCTCTTTTCTTTTTTCCCCATGCAACTCTGCTTTATGGAGCTCTGTCAGCATTTCCCTCAGCCTTTTTCTGCCTTCCCTGCAGCTCAGTCATTCCCGTTGGGCTGCACTGAGGTTCATCCCACTCTTCGGTCTAAGAGGCGGCAGGTTTGATTTCTAACTGAAGAGCATCCGTGACTACGTAGGCATATACAGTACTTAACACAACAACTGCTAGCGTGGACTGTTCTGGCTTGTGCTCCTCCTTATATTTTATGAAGAGCTTTTTCAGAGCTCTGGCTGTAAATCCACGTCCATCCGTGGTATCTCAAATCCCCTGTTATCAGGGTTTGTGGAGCGAAAACCAGTCCTTGTGCTAGAATAATCCCTGCTCATGTAATCAGGTTGCCCTCTAATGGTTAGCTTTGATTCAGAGCACTCTCAGGCTTGCTGATGACCGGCTGAATTTTTACTTTGATTCCTGTGGAAGAGGCCTAAACATCTTACTCCGCAAGACTGTGGTTCATGTGCTGGCTGGACGACGGAGCTGTGCTTTACAGAGGAAAGGGTGGAAGCCTCTTCAGAGGTTATGGCTGTAACACTGTTCATTTATAAAGCTGGTTTTGATTTCTTTTAATTAACTGTACATTTTAAGAGTTGGAATTCACTGATGTGAAGGCTTGTTATTGAAAAAATTGTGTTGACTGCTTGAAAAATGGCCCTAAACCAGCTAGAATGGGAACTTCTTCCTAAGTATCTAATGTTTCTTTCTATCCTCGTAGATTCCCAATGAATTCAGAGATGTTCTCTAGAGTCAAATGGCACAAAAAAAAACAGCAAAACCAAACAAAAGGGAGACAAGAGGGGAAAATAGTTTCTTGCATAGGCAAATATGAAAAACTCTCCATCCAAATGCTGGAAAAATGTTTTTATTTTAAACCTAGGTAATATGACGCATTAAAAAACTGGTGAGAAAGATGGGAGATTTTAGCAAAGTAGAATGTTTTTCTTGTTGACTGCTTAGGCTGGTGCTGTTTTGAGTGGAAATGGACTTCTGGCATCTGGCAGCATCCGGTGCTCTCTGCAAATACATTCTGACTGCATTCAGGTAAGATGTTCAGGTTGATTTTTCTCACAAGATGTAATTGAGGATCAGTTCCAGTTGACACTGATACTTTATATAATATGATGATTTGGTTAGAGAGATTACTTTCTGGCTTGTGCCAGGAATACAGGTAATACAGCTGAATGTTTGAAAATAATTAAAAAGAAAGCCCACCTACGTAAAAGAAAATAAGGAAGAAATCCTGAAATAATAGTAGCAAAACCTTAACCAAATTTTTAAGCTTATAAAATGAAGAAGCAGATGTAGTTGTCTTCTTCACATGTGTTTATGAAACCCAAGTACTTTTTTTTGGTAATAAAAACAACCCTTGAAGGCCTATGACATTGTTTTTTTTATCAGGTAGTATACTAGCATCCTTGAAGTTGATTCCAGTTTTGTCATGGGGTTTAATGAGGCTAAGATTTTACCTACCAGAGCTTAACACAAAAATCTGAGCTCTTATCCATAATAAATGCAGTTTCTTTTCAAAGTAGGAAGACAAACAAAATTCTTTGGAACAAGAAGTGAAGAAATAGTAAATGAGGATGGTTTTACTTTTCCTTGCTTGTATATTATGCATGCTTTTCCTATAAGTTTCCTTACACCCTCCATGTACACACACATAAAATGTTTTTCTTGCAGCAGCACGGGTAATGTAACAACCGAGTACACTGAAAACTAATTCCATTCGCAAATTCTTTTTAAGAGTGTTTATTAAAAGTTAAAATCAAGTAGAAACAGTGGAGTTGCCCCAGAAATCTGAGAGGCAAATTAAAGATGTTTTATTTAGCAATATGTGGATATTTATTTGTACTTGATAAGAACATGTTTCTGCCTGTTTATGTGTAGCATGAAACTTTTTTCAGGATTACATCTACAGATCTCTGCATATTTATACATTACCTGAGGTGTCTTATTCTCCTGGTAAAACTTTACTTGCCCGATACGAAGCTGCTTGGAGACTATTTCTGTAGCAGATGAGGCACGGAGCCTGTTCAAACAAGCATACCTCCTGTCCTTGGTAAGCCACACTACCTCAGCAGATACTTGGAACAGCCGAAGTCGGCTTCCTTCGTATTAGAAAGAGGAAAGACATCTGGTTTTCTATTACTCTTCACGTGTCTCCTTTTATTAATGCCTAATACAGGAGTGGCCAAAAATCAAAGTTTACTTGATTAATGCAGATGCTGAACCCAGAAGAGTTTCTGCGTTGCACCTGAAGATTTCAGTGTGGGGTCACCTCTGGGTGGAAGTACAGCTACTCTTTAACCATGTGCAAGAGAATTACACAGTGGTTTATGGCATAGGCTGGAGGGGATGCCACGTATGCTATAATTCCAGGGAGAACTTGTGATAGTATGAACTGACTGGAGGCTGAAATGTCTGACAGGGCCAAGTAATCCCAATACAGAAGGTGGCAGAAGCACGGCCTTGCTCTGCAGTCACTTTGCAACCTCTGCACAAAGAATTTACCTGCAGAGGGTTTGCACCCACATGTCTCAGAGCATAGACCGGCATCAGCATCCAACCTTCCAGAGGTTTCCCACAGGGAGGGCTGGGTTTGGGATGTTGGCCAACAAGGCCGAGGCTGGTAAATGGCGAAGCAATGGCAGAAGCCATATTTAGGAGCCATGCTGTTGCACTGAGATGGCGTTTGCGCCCTGCAGTGATTTTTTTCACAGTAATATGATGCACTTCTGTGTGCCTGGAAGCAGACACAAAGGCCACAGTGTTTGATGGAAATTTTGATGATGTCGCGTACCAACCACCATTACTTATTTGCAAGTGTCTGGCCTTGTCCGGAGAAATAATACTGTTGCCTCAGGCCTGTAAGATCAACCAAAACCATGGACGGGAATGTTGCTTGGAGGTTAAAGGCAGGTGTGAAGATGGCAGTGCAGTGCCTATTTTTATGTAACGGCCTGCATAAATTTCTAAACCTCACATTCAGATTGAAATTTTGCAGTGCAGGAACCCACCCCAAAGTGGTGATGAACATTAGCATATTAAAAAAGAAGAAAAGAGAGAAAAAAAAACCCACAAGAGGAATGGAAGAAAACGGCTCCCCGAGAGTTTAAAGTGGGATTCTGGTTTGTGTTGGATCCTTGTCCTGTAAGCTTAGAGCATGCCGATCCACCTGAAGGATCAAAAGTGTCCTCAAGCCCTTAAATAGATGACTCGGAAATACTTGAAATGTGTTTCATTTTATGGTAAGTTTAATGTTTCTAATCTCAGTGCAATTTACAATTACAATAAATATCACAAAAAAATTAATGTGGCCACTTCAAATACAAAGGAACGACAAAGTGTAATCTGAGAAAATTTTATCAACATGCAATTTCCTTAACAAAAACATCAATGTATCATTTCAGCATGCTGAGAAATATTTATCTTTTGGGACAGCAAAATCATTTGCAGAACGTTTTAACTGCTAAATAAATATTTTACTGGCAACTTCTGAGGCATCATAAATGCAGTCAATATAAACAAAGCAATGTGGAAACCAGCTCCGGCCTCAGTTCAGATGACGGTTGGCTGGTTCATGGCAACACAGGACTCTGGGATGCATTTGGCTGAGCCTCAGCATTTGGAAAGATCCGATTTCTTCCTGCTATTATAAGCAAGTTTGCTGAGTTTATTTGGAAGTTCTGGCAGTGGGAGCCACACCGAGCTTTTAGTACTAGCGATGCAACTAGTTAGCGTTTAGCTGAAACCTGTCTTTTAATAGTTAAATTTCATTTTTTTTTTAATTAAATCCAGCACTTATGAAAAATATGGGGTTTGCAGCATTGGAGGCAGAGGTTGTCTGCTTGGCTACAGAACAAGAACATCAAGGCCACGGTGGCTTGAACTTCCTCGTGGGCCCCGGCCAACGTTCTTCACCTCTGACCGTGTCGTTCCAATGTCCATGTTACCCATCCTCTCTTCTCCAACTGCTCAACTGGAACGGCACTTTGTATCAGAAAGCTGCATCTGTACACTGGAAATAGAGCAGAGACTTGTTCCACACGACACTTGGAGAATTAATTATTTCTTACCAGGACTCTTGCTGCTGTCCTTATTCCCAGGGATAACGCCAAATCTGAGACTTAGCTTGCTTTTTTGCATTGTTATTACTTTGCCCTTGCCATCTTTAAAGTGGTACTTTTTACCTAAGCTGGATGATAATTGTCTATTTGCCAGGTGCTCATTTTGATTTGTGCGCTATTATTTGTGTCTCATATGGAATAGTATCATACTTTATTGAATATTTACTGAAAGGCATTTGAAATATTTCAAGGGCTGTAAACATGTAAATGTTTTTACGTATTACATATAAACGTAATTTCTTAAGGAATTCCTGTTGACAGTCATTATCTTCATTGGTGCTTTATTGGGTTCTTGTCCATTTTGATGGAGTTTTCTATCTGCTCATTCAAATGTCTCTGTTAAGGAAGTAACTTTTCAAGTGGTAATAATTGGATGTCTTTCTTCTGAGTTTAGGAAGAAGCTATTTGCTAAGACTGCTGCCTTTATTGATTTAGCTTCTCAGATTTCTTTCATCTGTTTGCAAAAAGATTGACAGCTCCCAGAGGTTAATTTCAAAATTGTGTTTTTAAATAACTTAATAAGCTGTTTGAGAAAAAGGGGAATAAATAAACAAACATTAAGTAGTTTGATGTATCCTCAACCTATCTAGACACAGAAAATGTATTAGGGATTTGACTTCTGACAATACTTCAGGAGTTTTGTTATATTAAATATTCTTAAGACATTCACTCCCTACTTCTGAGGCCATCTTCTACTGTATGAAGCAGGAATAGTAGCAAAACCCAGGATTTTCAAGGATGAGGTAGTCATTTCACAGTGAAGTTTGGCCTTTGTCGCATGTCAACAACAAGGTAGTACTCTTTAAAATTTAAAATGTATCAGTAGAAAATGAGAGAGGAGATGGTGTAAGAATTTGGTAAAGAGGTGCTTCCGGACCACCAGTGCCATTCTTGCAAGGATTATGAGTGACCGGCTGAAAATTGCTGCAAAATGAATGTTCTCTGCATAAGTGTCCTAATTCACACATCTAATGAAAGTCCATGCAGGTCTAGCTGGAAACTTGTTAGCATCTCTCTTGGAAAAGATGAGGGTGGAAGCTGGTCTATCAGCTGCAGCTGGGAATGGAAGGTGTAAGTTAAGGCACATGGACTGAGAGGTGCCAAAAAGGTTGTACTGCTGCTGCCTGGGTTTCATCAGTAAGTAGAGAACATCAGTCTCTTCTACGTCTTCATCTCTACTACAGTCTGTCGTGGCATTTGGTGCATGGGTTAGTCCTCCATCCAATCGCATGGAACTTCCCTAGATTATTCATCTATCTGCTCTGTATTGCATTTCATCTTGCTTTTTTTAAAACAAAGCTGTAGCTTTTCCTACCAAGGAGCGAGAAATAATAAACTCCACTTGCCCTTCAAGAATGAGTGCAGACCTCAGCTCCCAGAAGACGAGGATTTTGCGCTGGCTGGTTGACAAATGGAAAATGAAACACCTGTGTGGGAGGGATGTGCTGTTAGCTATGTGTGTGCTGCAGCTGAGCCATCGCATCCCACCTGCTAATTGCTTTATTTGGGATGAGTTTGGGAACATCGCATCTTAGAGTGAGCTGATAGCCACTAGCTAGGGAGGTGAAGACCAAAATATAGATTGTAATTGAACAAAATTGTAATTACCCAAAAAGAAGGCACTGGCTTTAGCCGCTGTGGATATATCCCTCTGTCAATAGAGAAGCTTCCTCTTTTCCATGCTCATTGACTGGAATGTCGTGGAGTGTGAGGGAACTAGAAACTAGTTGGAGGGATATCTAGGAACAGCTTGCAAGTGGTGATGGTGAAGACCATCCGGTCTGGGATGTGGAGATCAGCTAGATATATGTATGCGTACATATTATAATAATGGATAACACATTTGACAGTCATCTGAGCAAATGCTTAGAGTTTTGAGAGCTATGTGGGAGTTGGGGTAACTTTACCTTGTGTACGGGACATAACTCAATCATGAGGCGTTAAATGTCTCCCACAGACTCTTGTGATTTAGATTTGGTTTTTTTCAGTAGTGTATTCAAAGGATGAAAAAACTCCCCCTTTTTTTAGCAGCACACTTACTGGAGTAAGCAGTTTCCACCAGCGTTTGAAGCATGATTAAAAGCATCAGAAGAATGCTGTATCATACAGGGAAAGATGAACACACGTTTATTTCACTTAAAATGCATCTTTCAGATGTGACTGGGAAATACATTCTTGTGTTCGTAATTGGGTATAAAAACAGAGGCAAGAGTTTATTCAGTCAAAAAATCTATTTAAATAGCGTATGTTGCTAGGGTTTTTTAGTAGTAACTGCAATTTAATCCTTGCTTAAAAGGATTTTTTTTGATTAATTGAACACACAGGAAGAAGCCGACAATACTGTTCCTCACAGAAGAAACAGCTATTTTTAGGCATTTGCTTAAATTTTAGGTTGCTTTGTTCCTGTTAAAGCTCAGTCTTTACTTTGGCAAAAATCCCATTTTAAAAGCACACTCTGAAGTTCTGGGCCTTCAGCAGGGCTGAGGATTATACACGTGCTTAAGGGCTTGGCTGAGGAAGTTTTAAGAACGGTTTTTACAGAATTGGGGCCATCAGTGGCTGGTAGAACATGATCGAACTTTTTGCCTTTGCAGGATTTAGGATGAGATTTACAGCTAGCTCTGCTTTACTAAAGAACCGTTGGATAGTATCTGTGAGTTAGGCTTAATGAAAACTGCCGTATAGGAGCTTCTGATAACTGTACAGACCTGAATGCTCTTCATGTTGTTTCAGATAATTTGAGAGTTAATGTTCATTATAACTGCTGGGAAAGCTACATTTATTTTCTTTAAGAAATGGCATTTGCATGTTTTAACAGCTTGAGTTTCAACTGTTCTTTTCATTGCATACTATCTTTATTCAGTAGGACTATAAAATAGACACAGAAAATGAGATATACATGTGCACACCGGTTCACTGATGTATTATTATTACCAGCTTCTGGGAATTAGACTGACGGAACTCCACATATTTTTCCCTTGAAACAAACTATTTGCAAAGTTGGAGAGAGTGGTGAATAATTTGCATAATTCAAAAATGATGGATCTGTCTGCTACTTAAATCTGGGGAACTTAAGTAGGATTTTGGGCGCATAAATATGTTGATGTTCTGATACTGCTAGGTAATTTTTTTTTTTCCTTTGCCCTTCAAGTCTTCTATAATGGGTAGGTTGATACGTGTTGACTGCAGCTCTCAGCAAATAAAGTGCTGTTTGTATTGGTTTTTGCTGAGCAGAATTCTTAGGTTTTATGTAGCAGGAAAAGAGCAGTGTCAGCATCAGTTAGCAAGTGTGCTTACATCTAGACATAGCTTAGCTGAGTTTCAACTAGAATTAAGGTTAATTGGTAGTGTAGACTGTAAACAGAAGTCTAATGTGGAGTTGTGGGAGGTAGTTTTAAACAAGGTCCTGTCTAGCTACCAGAGTGGGATAATTTAAGAAATTAAAGGATTATATACTAAATGGTCAGAACTCTGCTGCTGATAGGTTACTTCTAGTCAAGGAGCCTTGCTGTCTTCCGTATATATGGGTTAGGAAGCTTGTTAGAGATGGTTGTGTAAATGGTGCTGCTGGGTGTTACTGAAATGTTGGACTGACTCTGAATTGTTTTCATTATCAAGATAAAGTTTTCTGAAATGAACCAGGGAAATAGTGGAGCTGAAGAAAAAGCCATGGGGCTGCATGGACTGAGCAGAGCACACACAGCTATGTCAGGGACCTGGGTAGAGCAAGATCTCCATTGCTTGCTAGGTGGAACAAAAAGGATGCAGAATTTGGATGCATCCTTACCTTCAAGCTCCTTGTTTATTCAGAAGAAACAGGCCTTTGTCTTCTCAATAAAGTCTTATGTTGTTGTTAATATTTTAAGGGTATCCCCTCTGAAAACAAAGAATTAAGGAAGTGAAAGCCTGGGGCACTTGACTTTGAGGTTGTTATTTCGTCTGTAGGCAGGACTGGTTTTGGGATATGGCCACAAGCAAGTCAACCAAAGCTGGAGTTTTTCACAAAATCCTTGTTTGCTGCAATGAAAACTGCTGACTTCTGATCTTTCAACCTTTTTTCTGAGGAAACAAGACCTACTGGAAATCGGATTTCATTAGGTTGTTGATCACCTTGAGGGTTTTGCTCTGTCTGTGTGTGTGTGTGAGTATGGTAGAAATAAAAGGAAGATAATTTGTTTTCCCTCCTGTTTCCTCAAAGCTCACATATATCTCTTCATTTCTAGTTGGATATCGCGTTCAAGAAAACGTCTTTATGCGTCAGGGATTGAATTTCTGAACAGGAGGACTTGGTACGTGGTACGCAACTGTTTTTCCCGTAGGCTGTAAAACTGGCAATCCCAGCTCAAAATCAGGAGTCAAGCCTCCGGGAATCCCGAGATTGGCTTGAGAAGAATCACAAAGCTTAATGAAACAGTAATTATTTTGCTTGTGATTTTTTAAGTCATTTGGGCTGTGTTTTTTAAAGCTTCTCTGTGCTTTTACTATTCACTCTGTACCACTGAGGACAAGAAACTTAAAGCCTCAACTTCATTTTATACATAACTAAGAAAAGAACCCCTCCAACCTAATTACCATGAGATGCAAGGTAAAAGGTAACAGGCAATATTGTGACAGTCTTTGGAAAGAAGAGAACTTCCTAGTTCATTTGTGGGCATATTAGAAATTATAATATGAAAGGGTGTGAATCAAGTTTGCAAACCTTTCTGTAGTTGTATGGGATGACAGGAAAAAAAAACTTGGATTAATTTTTAAAATAGGTCCGTCATTACTCGGATGCTATATTTAACTTTTGACTTTCAACTCCCTGCCAATTTCAGATAAAGCCTACATTCTTACCTGTGCCAGGAGGGAGCATTTGAGAATTCTTTTGTGTCCCAGTTCACAAATCGTTTTTTTCTGATATCTGCTTAATAAAGATAGTAGTACGTAACTTGTGGGAATGTTACGAGGTTTTCTCTGATTAACAGGTGTAAAATGCTTTGGGACTCATAGGTAGGAAGGGCTTGAAAGTCTTATTGTGTGTTTTAAAGTGGTGCTTGGTATTGGTGTTGCAGGTGGTGTCCAAAGTAAAGCTTCCCAGAGTACTTTCGAAATTCTTATCACAAACTTCCCAGTGAGCTACTGTTAAATGCACGGTAGATATCTAACATCGTTCCCACCTCAGTAAGTTTGCAGAATAGAGTGGGATTAGTTCATGGTACGTTTTGCTGCATAAATAATCCATTTTTATTAAAGAAATAATGTTACCTGCACCTGTATCAGGCTACTAAAGAGAACTGAAGTAGGAGGGAATCAGCTTACAGGTCGCTTTGTGCAAGTATTAATTGAAAGTGTCTTTTCTGTCTTGACAAATTGGTTAACACAGTGTTTTCTGGCTGATATATTACGCCCTTTACACTTAAACATTGTATTTATCAGCTCTTTATTAAATATACAAAACAAGACCGCACTGGCCAAAGTCTGTCACAACCCATTTTGTTGTCACAGCGCATTTTGCTATATGCCGAGGAATGAGAGTCCAAGCCACAAAGTCGACTCATTTTAGCCTCAATGGCTTTTTAAAAAGCTTACAGCTTAAAATAATACATTATTAAGGTATTCAGGCTTGTCAAAATTAATAATTAATATCACATTTATGTTCCCCACACATACACAGAGCCTTTCATTCACTTCAGTTGTTTGTGTTCCAGCCAAGGCACTGTGAGCTGTAACCTTCTCCCGCGGCAGCAGCGTGCTGGGGCGGCTGCCGTCCCGCTCCCTGGCACACACGTCTTAGCTAACATTAGCTTTCACTTGTTGCTCTGTCAGCTACCGGAGCTTTTATGTGATCTGGTGGTCTATTAGCAATAATATTGAAAAATCCAAATTTTAAGGAGGGGGGTGCGTGTGTATGGGGGGAATATCTCCATGTGCTTACTTTTAAGATCCTGGAGGAACTTGCTTCTTGGGATAAGGGAGTAACTTAACAGGTGATTATGAATGCCATTTCACAAAAGTTTTGAGAATTAATTGTTTTGAGAATATTTTTTTTAAGAATAAATAGGCTTGTTTTAGGAATAAATAGGGCTAATCTAATCAAATACCAGTTGACGTATGAAAATTTGTCTTCTGTAGAAAGCAGAGGTTACAGAGACCATGTCCTACTTGCAGAACAACTGCTTTTCTGCTCAGAGAGAGCAGAGCATGAAATGTACAGTTCATCCAATAAAAATTTTTCTCTTTGTTGCGTCGGGATGACAGAATCCTCAGCGGGAATAAATACAAAAAATTTCAGTGGATATGACCAAAGACAGCAGAAGAGTTGGTCTAGATTCTGTGTCTGAGTAAATGTAGGTAGCTCACACGTGCACACACACAACCGAAGCAAAAAACCCCTACAAAAATCAGGGAGAGTTAAGTTTTTGTGTCAGTATGGCATTTAACACCAGACTGGTTGGATTAACAGTTTATGAAATATTCACAATATTTTTTTGTGTAGCATTACTTAATGTGTAACCATACCCTCTGCTCAATTCCTGTGCACATGATGAGGTATTATTTTTGCAGTGGGATGTGGCTTTCTTGCAATTTGGAAATGGAAATAATTTGGCTCAAAGGAGTCTGTGTTGCTTTAGAATTTAAATTTGGTTAATGGGTATGTCAGCGTGTCCCATTGCAGGAAAAGCAGCCTACCAGCAAAATTGTGCAACTCTAATTTTAACTAAATTGAGCTAAGCAGAGAGAAACCTGGATGCCTCACAATGGTTTCTATGAAAAGTCAGTAACGTTTCTACGAAAGGCCAGAACTACTGGGTGTGGAGCTCTTGAATGCTTTGGCAGTCCTTGTTGGGAGCTGATTGTTTCCAACATTAACAGTATGCAGATTTATTCTAGGCCCATCTCTACTTTAGCTTGGTATGAAGACTTGTCTGTCTGCGGTGTTATGCACGGGCAAGAGCGAACAAACTCATTCAAAGGATCTGTTTGGTGGACTTTCTGGAGTGTTTGCAGGACCATCTTCTGAACTATTCAGGTGAAACGTTTGTTCACCTTTTGGACGCGGGCTTGGCTGCAGTAGTAAATATCGTGGTGTTCTCACCTGTTAATCGTGTGCTACAGTCCCCCTTGGGATGCATTGTCTTGTTTAACTTCTGAGTTTTTCCATGCTGTGTTTGAACCCATGGTTAGCTGCTCTGTTTCTTCCGTGCTCTCAGAAGTGGGGTGGGTGGGAGTTCAGCATTGAAGGTATTCTTGCATGCAAGATACCACAATGAGCCAAGCCTGAGGATCTTGAAAACAAACAAGAAACCAAACCACCACAGAACATCTCGAGTTTGCAGCCCGAAATCTTTTAGAGAGGTTCTTACTCTGAGTTGCCGTTTGCATTTGCCCTTAGGGTGGCCAGTGTTGATATATAATTTACAGAAATATTGTATTTCTGCCACTGTATAGAATAAGGGGGCGTAGCGCGGTGTGCATGTAGAGCACCAACCAGCCTCGTGGAAAAGACTCTGCAGAGAGGGTAAGGCACGAAGGCTGCCTAGTTTGTGATGAGCTGCCTCGTGCTGCCATTGTTGGGGAGTTGTACCCCAGAAATGAACTTCTCTGGCCCAGTCATACTGTGACCTGGAGATGTTTCAGATCAGCTTCTGATTTCTGGAAGCATTTCCCAACTGCGCTGGTTCTCCAAAGCCTTGGAAACCTGCCCAGGTCTGTTAAGGTCGTACTACTGTGAGAAGATCTTGTTTCACCATGGTAACATTTCTGATGGTCCTTCCCAGTATAGCTTTATGCAAACAAAATGATGTGAAGGTGCACCTGATGCTGAATGGGAGTCCAGTGGAATGCTCAACCTTTTTGTCAATTGGGGGCCCCGGGTTTAGGAAAACATCACTCAGATTTTGGATTTCACATTGTGGAGGGGAAAAAGATCTGACAGTTCCTGGTTTGTCATCTTTTTTTGCCCCCAAATTGGACAAAGACTGTCAAATCTGACTACAGTTTGCTGTTTTGAGTTTCCTCAAAGGCAGAACTCCACAGGTGCCAACCTGCGGGAAGTGCCCTGAAACGTTTCTGTGGGCTTCTGCATGCACCGCTGGCTGGGCTGCTGAAAACCTCACCAACGGGATGTATATAACATAAGCAAATAAGACAGTAAGCAGGTCCAGTAATTGACTTCTCTTCCAGCATCCTGTTTTCATATGTAAGAAGTCTTTGTTGGGGATTTTAGCAGCTGTTGCCATCTTTATTGCTAATTATGCATTACTCATCCTCAAGCCTGATGTTTCTCCCAATTTGTGCCTTTAAAAGTTCTTCAGATAAAGAATGCAGCTTGTTGCAGGAGTCCACTGGTAATTTTACTGTAGAATTACTATATACAGAATATATTTACTGTATATACACACACCCTATATTTTATATATATCTCCACTATACATTACGTTATTTATTATAATCATGTCAGTATCAGAAAAGCAAACTGATAAATTTGACATTAAAATACACAATATCTGGAAGAAAAAAAATGGAATGGGAAAGGTATTTCCTAATTTACTGTATATTCTGGGTTTTTTTTGATTGCTCTAGAGACTACAAGATCAGTGTTGGACGTCAAAATGGCTGTATGTATTTCAGGTGAACTCTTGTTTAGCCGGTGATAAAATAGAAACCCGGAAGACTGTGTTTTTTAAATAGATGTTCATTCCCTAAATTAATCTGTCCTGCATTTACCACTTAGAAGAGGTGTTTAAGAAAAGATGTATAATTTCTGTCGGTTTTGCAAGTTTATTTAAATCAAGTGTTTTTAGGAGCTTTTTCTTTCCTTTTTTTTTTTTTTTTCCATGAAAGCTACAGCTGGTTAGCTGACTGCATTAGTCAGGATGTCCCTGCTGCTACATAACATGCCAGAGAGCCACAATGATAAGTTAAAAAATATGGATTAAGATTTATTATTATTGGTTTTTTTAGATGTTAAGATACAGTGCAGTTGAGGCTATTTATTATAGTGGGAAACGAGAATAGTAGGACACTATTTTTGAAAATGTGCACTCATTCTGCAGGAGTGTTAATAATTGTTTTTAGATTATACCACATGCTCTGAACCTTGATCTGTAAGGAGTAATGTCTTCATTTGTTTCAAATGCAAAAAATTAAATAAGGCAGTGCTAATGTGCCATTTCTATTATCCGTTTTGACAGTTAAGGTGATTTGGAATAGACTCTTTTTAATCCAGTTGGAGTTTGAGAGTTTTTGTGGTCCCTCAAAACAGTTGTGGTGACATTGTTAAGCGCACGCACGTCCACTTGCAGGGTCAGAACTTCAAGCAGCAGATGATGCATTCTATTAGCTACAGTTTTTAGGTACCACTTCATAATTTGTTCCTCCTGGTGTTTGAAAACAGATGATACATACATCTATATCTATTTTCAAGGTCTACATCTATATCTGTTTTTAAGATCAAATGTACTTTCCTAACTCTGCAGTTCTGCTACAAAAAGCCTTGTTCGATACCTTACAGATATTCATATACTAATTTTAGAAGAGAGTTAATAAAGGTGGAGTTGGAAAACTCCTAAAGGAAGATCACATTTAAATGTAAACATCTTTGCTGCTTTTTTAAAGAGAATTGAGGGAAAAGGGATATAGAAAACTACAGGCTTTGGTAAAATTGTGTCTCAGAGCAATGTTTTCTTTCCAAAGCCTTGCATAATGTGCCAGTATATTTAAAAAAACCACAACCAACCATATCCCAAAACACTAGAAAATAATCAAGTCTTTATTCAGCAAAAAGTTACTTCTTTATCAAATAATGGAAGTGTGGTAGGAAAATAAATTGGCCTTAACTGGATTGCTACACTGCACATTAGTAGAAATAACAAATAGTGGTAAGGAAGATGTGACTTCTGATGCTCTGTGAAAACACGTTCCAAAACATTGTGCCATTTCAGAAAAAAGAGAAACTCTGACATGCAACTAGCCCTGACACGCTATAAAGTGACGCAGCACAATTCTCTGCTAATTTAATTCCTAATCCTCGCTTTGTGTCAGTACTGGAAACACAATACATTGGACTGAAAATTGGAGCTCTGTATGGAAAAAAAATCAACAAACCCAGTGAAGTAGGTCTGGGTATGAAGTAACAGCTTTATTTCCACACATAATTCAAAATGTGAGTTGGATTTTAAGTGTAACAAAACACACCTCTACCTTTCATGAGTGTAGTTTTGAGCTCAAAATTTTCAGCACTCTTCCAAAAAAAAGACATACTGATGAAACCATGCTTTAATTCAAGAAGCTGGCACTTGGATAAGCACCCTCAAATTTTTCACTCTGAGGGCGGTGAGCCCCTGGAGCAGGTTGCCCAGAGAAGCTGTGGTTGCCCCATCCCTGGAGGTGTTCAAGGCCAGGTTGGATGGGGCTTGGAGCACCCTGGGCTGGTGGGAGGTGTCCCTGCCCAGGGCAGGAGGGTGGAACTGGATGGTCTTCAAGGTCCCTTCCAACCCAAACCATTCTATGATTCATTCTGTGATTCATTTTGCAGCTACTGTGCTGAATATTTTGGTGATAACCATCAGTAACCCATGAAGGTGTGTTTTAGGGCTGTTTTAGGCTGGTGTCTTTCAGCCGGTCAAGACTGCAAAACACCACTCGGTGACCCTCAGCCTGGTAGGGGTTGGGAATTGTATAGGCGGTTTGGGGGTTATGGGCAAAGAAGCTCCTGGGTGAATGAGATACGGAAAAAAGAGCACATAAGGAGCAGGACTCAAAAGACACATGAGCTTTCAGGCTTATGTGGAGCTGCTGTCATTACGTGCTGGCAGGAGCTGGAGCTGGGATTTGTGCCATAAAAACCCCCTAGTCTGTAACTGTGATTTGAGCTGGGTTTGCCATCCTATCTGGTAACTGCAGTTGGCTCGTACTGTTTGTGGTAGAGTTATCCTGTAAGCTATCGTGCAAGAGTTGTAATGCGTTAACTGGCAGATTGTGTGTTTCAGCTGATCAGCAAACTCTCTCTGATTTTGGGTCTGACGCTTAAGAAGATATGTTATGCTCTTCAGCAGTCTGGGAGAAAGGACTTGAGGTATCAGAGAGTGGCCTCAAAATGTGAGGTCAATTTAGTGCGTTCATCATTGCTGTTTCTTATGGATTATAGCTCAGAGGAAAGGTAAGTGATGTACTTTGCTGCTAACACTCCAGTTTGATGTACATCTAGTCAACAACACAAACACACTGAAATTCCTGACAAGGATATCGAGTAGTAGAAGATATGAGGGAATTGGGTATAAAATTGTTATTTTGTATCACCCAGAACAATGGAGCTGAAATCTTGAATCTAGTAGAAGCGCCAATGCTCCAACTTTAGTAGGGGTGTGTTTTCATTATTTAGGCATGCATTGATTTAGGCTTTGGTTGCTACTTACTGGGAAAAAATTGAAATCCATTATCTGTATGGGTAAGAAGCAATTCTCTGAAGCTGTTGTTCAGTTTAACAGATCTGGCTTTCTGTTTCCTTGCGCATGACACAAAGCATTGATTCAGCATAAACTTTTTTTGGTTTATTTAATTTTTTTTCCGATGGGTCAACTTCATATCAGCAGTGTTTACGCTAGATGAGGTATCATCTGCCCATGGAGCTTTAAGTTTCAGTGGGATCACGTGTCATCTGCTGTCCCAGGATTTGCTCAAATCCAAGGTTGGAATAAATCTCTTGTACCCCAACAAATTTGGCAGAAATGTGATGATGCCTTTGTTAAAGGAGGACGCTGATTACCATATGTGTGATTAATATCTTTTAAAGATTTTTGCATGCTTCTAGCAGTTAGGACTGGCCCATCAGTTGTTTCTAAAACGATGTGGCTTTAGACTTTGGAGGCTGGAGGCTGGCCAGTGAGGGACATGCAAAACTGTTACTCTGGCACTGCTGTTGGCTCTTATAAAATGAGAGCTTGTTGGTACTAGCTGAGCCCAGACTTTGTTTTCATATAGTATTTAATCCATCCAAATTAATTAAATTACCCTTTTAAAAAATTATTGGTAATTCTTTTTTATTCACTCTGGCATTTATTTAATTTTTCCTGTTAAGAAACAAGTTTCTAATGAAATATGATGCAAATATAAAGCAGTAACTTGGTGTCTCAACTGAGGGAAATATTTTCCTAATAAAATTAGAAAGTTAACTTTAGGAAGCTAATTTGAATCATGAATGTGTCAATGGGTGCAAAGATCACATAAACTGAGAGACAAGAAACTTTGTAGTAAATATATTGTTAATCATTAAACAAAAAGGACTGTTGAATAGGAAACAGTGTTTTAAATAGGGGAAAATGGGGGACCAAAGAACAGTTTTCCCCTAAATAATTTTGGCAGTAATTAGTGTTCTTCCCGAGTCCTATAGATTGGTAAAAAAGCATTCCAGGTTTTGTCTATGTCAACTAAAAGGCACGATGGATATTTGATGAGACAACGGATGGGTTTGCTCAGATCCTATTTAATGTTCAGTACCAATGGGAAGCTGCTTGGCAAGCCGGATTTATGTATGCACGGTGTACTGCTGCTGCTGTATTTGAAAGTCTTGTATGAGCAAGGTTAGCGGTCTTTAATTTTTGTCTGTGGAGTTTTTATAAAATGATTATACATATAAATGTAAAAGTGAGTCACTTTGGTATGGCACTACTATTAAATTGTTATAAAAACAACTGCACTTCTATCCAGCATATTCTGTAAAACTTAAAATAACTACTGGAAGTATTCACTGTAGCTTAACACAATCTTACATATGATATGTTTTTATAAGTAACTCAAATGAGATTCTTAGGAAACCAGGATGCTCTGAACTGGTGTCTCAATGATTTCAATGCTTTTTTCCCTACTCTATGCAAATCCTCATTGTTAGTTTACCTGAGGATTAAGGGATTTACATTATGGGTACACTTAAACTTACTTTTCAATGTCTAATGTCATGAGAATTTTGCGTTCAACTACAGCTCCTGGAAACTTTCTGCAAGTCTGCCTCTGTAGGACCACAGCAAATGTGGCCTCTTTACTGCCACCTCCCTTTAGATAACCTGTTAAATATAATTTCATAATAAAATAATTATTTTGAAGACAATTGCTTGTCAGAATTTAAGGAGAAAAAGGGAAAACTTGTTTTTAAACCGTTATAAGTCTCAATTTCTTTGTGCTACCTCTGTGAATAATCATATCCTGGTTGATATCCATGAATCAGAATTGATAATTTAGGATATAGTTGTCTCCTAATTGGGAATCAAATTACTAATGAATCTACACTTTGCTATAAGTTGCTAAACTATCAGTTTCCCATTCCGTTCACTGGGGTGGTGTTGAACTTGGGTGAAGAAAGCCCAGGTAGATAGCTGCTCCTTGCTTTCTTCACAGTTACATCAGACTGGGAGACTGTAAAGGTTTGTGCGTAGCTCATCCTCGCCCTAAGTACCCACACCCCCATTTAAAACGTGTACGTTTTGCAGGGCCTACAAATACCCCTATAGACTTGAAAGGAAAAGGTTAACTGTGACCTAAGGAAGGTTGGATGGAGGAAGCCAAGAAAACCATTCTCAGTCCAGAAAACTGTCCAGTAGTTTGTGCTAAGGAATCACATTTGCTTTTTCTCTCACCTTATAATGGATGCTAGTATTAAGGTGAATGCCTTGTAAATCCTCTCCAGATAATTTGGTCTAGGATCATGCTAACTCTAGTGAATGCTGGTTTGGGCCCAGAGCAATACAAAATATTTTATAAAGAGATTTTTGGCTAAGTTCCTCCAATTTGGAGGCTATAGAACACAAGCATTTGGGGTGCATTCTAAGAAGCGTGCCTTTTAAATACAGATTGTATTTCCCAAATGTTGGAATACTCTTATTGGAAAACACAGCTTTAATTTGGCCTGCCATAGGATTTTAAGTTTAGACAGTACAAGCTTTGAAAATCTGTAGATATGTGTCAGAAAATACAAAAATTGTGGTTGTGACTGAGCATAAACCAGGATGATAGGCACTTTAGCCGGTGTAAATTTATGGCTGGAATGATTTACACTGAGAATAAACAGTTTAATGGATAGCTGGAAGGATTAAAGGATGCTCAATCCATCAGATTAAACATGTCATTCTTGCTGGTGAACGGTGCCATTATCTGCCTTGGGAGCTAACATTCTTTCAGAGGAGACATTCTTACTAGTTTACATCTATTGACAAAGGCTTCCCTAGTTCTGCCAGTGATACCCTGGCCCTGCTGAAATCAGGGGTGAAACTTCCATGTACTGCGCTGAGTCAGAGATTTCACCCTTTATCTTTCCAGTGTATTAAAAGCTGAGAAATCCCTAATGAGCACAGCTGCCTGTGGCTAGGTTCCCTTTGAATCTGAACGATGAGCTTTGAAACGCGACTCTGGGGCTTGATGGCCAATAATTAGCGTGCTGTTCTGCTTTGGAGGTTTACATTATCGTTTTTGCTAAGTGTTACTAAAAGAAATAGTAAGATAACTAGTGCTGACACGCAGTCAATTTTACCATAAATCAGTGATGTTATACACTTTTCCTATTAGACTTAGATACACAGATAAGGAAAAGCAATGCTAGTTTGGAAGGAGGACATGAAGAGCAGATTTTCCATGGCTTGTATTGGGGAGGTGGCCCTTAGTTTCCTTCTCTGTGGTTCCCATTTCCTCAGCTCAAAAATAACGAGGCAGTTTATTTTACCCTTTTTCATTAGCTGATGCAATGCAAGAATACCTTTTTTTTTTTTTTTGGCCTAGATAAGAAACACTTTATGGACTGAGGTTTTGTTGTTGTTTACACAATGTATCTCTTAAAGTTTGGAAAAAGCATAATGTTTACACTGGATTTTACTAAGCAACAATGTCTTGCTAAAGCAATTCTGTGGAATAAATGAGTTATAAAGCTTGTAAGTGAAGAAAAAAAATACAGAAACTATGAGTTTGTAAATATGTAAAATCGATGTCGACAATCATAATGTCAGCTTGTACCGTAAAGCAGTTCTGAACAGTTAGAAGAGTTATCCGTTCATAACCAGGTATCTCCCTACCCCCTTCCAGAGCATTTTAATGAAGACTGAAATTCATTAGAGCATTAAGTTGGACTGAGCTTTGGAGGCTAGAGACTATTTTATTAATGGTATTGGTTAAAGCCCTACCTGATCCATGGCCTGACTTAACAGTTGAATTCTGCATCTGTCAAAGGCGAAGAGGATCTCTTTTCCTGGCTCTAGGAAGAAAGTAAAATACAGTTATTTTGTTTTTTATTAAGATTTATTAATTTTCTTAACTATCAGTCTGCATATTCTTGGCCCATAGCAAAACGTGATGCAATTCAGATAAAACTATTGAATTCAGGTTTTGCATTTAGTTGCGTTACCTTACCTTTTCTGCAAGTGAAGAGATGACGTATGGACAGATACCATGACTTGGCTGACAAGCCAGAACTTATCAAGCTGAGGTAATTTGGTTTTGATTTTGAGTCCTGACTTAGCTTCTAAGAATAATTGAATATATATGTTAATTGATCGGCCCTGCTCTGTACGCCATGGTGTTACCAGGTAGCAATTAGCCGTGGGACATGTCTTTGCTGTTGGCGGGTGGAGCAGGGTCTGAGGACGCATAGAGGTGAGCAGTGTCTATTGTGGTTCTCTCCTCTGCCATCTTTAGGTTTTTTGGTTTTTTTTACATTCTCATTCCTTTCACGTTTCCTTGTGGAAACATTCAAACTGTCAGGAACACCACACTTGCTTCTTATTTCCAGTTGGAGGCTCCTGCCATCAAGAAAAGCATTAGGAGAGCATGAAACTCCACGCTCTTTTGTCAGAATTTCTTGCATTCCAAGCAAACACCACAAAAGCATTTGGTAGCTGCTTCCCAGCCTGTCTTCCACTGAAAGATGGTGATACTTCCAGATGTTTAAGAGCTCTATTTTTATTTTTTTTTTACTTATTTTATTTATGGTAGACTCAGTAATATGTTGTATGTCTTCTAATTCTCCTTGTGTCTCATGGTACTCACGAAAGTTTAATTTTGCTGCATTTCTTTTAAAGCAGTGCCATATGAATTATTGGAAGAAAGGTGCTCATTGTAAATGCCTGTAAGATGAAATACTTTCTATTTGGAGATTTCATGAGTCATCACACCAAAAATTTGATGGTTTACTCTGAAGAGTATATTTTTTATAAAAATGCCTATGGAAAGGCATGGTAAACCTGGCAAGGAGCAGCCTTATGTCTGTGCTAAAGGCTTGGGGAAGTCACCTGAAAACTACTGTATTATTGAAATAAAAAAAAATAATCAGAAGAGTCAGAGAATCCTCCCTTTCCTGAAAAGCATCCAAACAGACTTCATGGGAGCTAAAGCTTGGTTTTCTCAGTTCTTCTGCCCGAGTGTGAGTAGATTTCAGCTCTTGGTTTTTCAACGGAGGGTGTGCAAAACTTCAACCTTCAGAATCAGAACCCAGCTGACAGAGATCTAGTTTGAGAGGGGGAAGGAGGCAAATCACAGTTTCTATGGGCAAAGGAGGAAAGTATAAACTGTGGCAGATAAGAAAAATTCCTTGAGTTACTTAGGTGAAGAGGTAATATTTAGAATGGCCTTCTACATGAAATGCAGAGAGGAAAGTGGATAATAATGTGTAAAGAGAGAAAGAGGAGGCAAAACTGTACTTGAGAGAAGCGGGGGAGTAGAGAGACACAAGGTGCGTAAGGCAGGCTGGAGGCAGTGAGTACAAAGTTGTGGAAACGAGGACGGGTGTCTGAAGCTGGAAATTTTGTAATGGAAAGTCCAGCAGTCATCACTGAAATAAATTATTGACATGAGTGCAGTGTGTGTGATGTTTCATGGAAGTGGTATGCTTGAGTAAAGAGGGTTCCCTTCTTAATTTTTTTCTTTTTTTCTTTTTTTTTAAGGTTTATATATTATGCTGCAGTTGGTTTTGCTATATTACTTCAAAATTCACACAAGGGTAATTCTGTAGCAGGAATTTTATCTTTCATGGGTGTCATACTGTTGAATAGCTTAAATACTGAATGGAACACTGGGGACAAAAGCTCATTTTGAACCTACAGGTGCAGAAATTTATAGAATGATCCATTTATTACAAAAGGTTGCTTGTGCATTATGACAAATCTAAGCTAGGTTTTACAGATCTGTATATGCACTGTGGATATTAAAGTTTTAAGTATATGAACAATCTAATAAAGGCATGAGTGATGTGAGTGATAATATTTTTCAGTAGGAGTGCAGTTAATTTTGATGTCCTGCAAGCGTAGCCCAGCTTTTGGAATGATGTTGCGGATGCCATTGAAGTCATAGCAGCTCAAAATTCATACTCTAGTTTGGCAGCAACAGGGTTTCATCCGTAACTGTGGGGCATTTCACTGTCTGCTTCAGTAGTGCCATCTTCATCCCTACTGCAAAGGGATGCAAATCCAGTTGATACTGGGGTATCATTAGTTACTCACCCTCCCCATTCAATCTTGAATTGAATGCAAGAAACATTTTTGTGTCCTGTTTACTCTTTCTGGACTTGGATCTCGGCAGTAGTATAATAACAGTAGATTAGATGATGCTCAGTGCAGTCATCAAGTTTCATACTGTGGCTATTGGATCATCTTCCCTGGTTTTCATCTGTTGTGTGCTTCATAGAAAGATGGGCTTCAGTGAGGGCTACTTCCAACACAAATTGTAATCACTTGAAATAGTCACTCCTTTGGAATCTGCACGTTTTTATTTCCATATGAGATGCAATTTAATCATTAAGGGAATTTTTTTAGCGCCAGTGTAGCATACCTTCATAGGAGGAAGTTGACCCCAATTTTGTAAGCGGGTGTTTATGAAGTCAAAGGTGGACTCTTAAACAGACTTAGAAGCCGAGCCAGCAGCAGAATGCCCAATCTGGCACACACAGGAGAAATTATCCACGATTAAAGAGTTTCTGATTAATATGGCTTATGTGCCAAAACTGCACATGCAGCGTATGATCTCAATTAGAGTGAAACCTAATTCTTCAAGGCTAAGCTCCAGATTCATTCTGTAATTTCTTCTTTGTTTAACTTGGACATTTTTTGACAACAGGATCTAAAAGAAATGTGGGGGGAGGGGGCAGAACCCCCCCACCATTATAAATTGCAGCTCTGTAGAAAATATCTTTCTCATGGTGCTGCTCTGAATACCTTGACTATTTAATTTTTAGAAGGGTTGTTGTGCATTCCTCTAAGGCACTGCCATTTAGTGTTGCTAATGGAGCTGTAACAGTTTTTGGGAAAGAATGAATACTCGTGTGCAGGTTTTCTGCTTAAAAAGTAACTCTTGCCAAAGAAAACTGCTTGAAGGTGGAAAGGAATAAGTATATAATCACACCACTGTCATTACCTCTGATATTAAGAAAGTAGGAAATGTCAAAGGCCTGTAAGAAAAATAAGTTCAGGTTTAATGAGTCTGCTGGAGAGGAATTATCAACATTAATCATTTAGCTAGTGGACTAACATAGCTGGCATCAATAGAATAACTTTTTCCATCCTGTTTTAATACACAGCAGTTGCTCTAGCTTGTTTCTCAGACTTTTTTTTTTTTTTACCGCTAATCCCAAAACATCCTGGAAACACAAACTCTAATGAACTAGTATCATCGCATTTTAAGTGCTCTTCCAAACCAATATTAGTACTACTTAGAGAGAATTCAGCAGTTGGCTCCTCGTGTGTGGGAAAGGGGGGGGATCCAGGCCCAAAGGAATCTGCGCACGGAGGATTTTGGGAGCTGGGCAGCGTAGCAGGGCAGGCGGTCCTGGTTTGCTGTGTGCACCAGAGGTGCAGGATGCTGGGAAATCTCTGTGCCTGCATGGAACGTTTCTCAGGAGCAGGGCCAAATATGCAACCGACGCTGTAGTCTAGTGTGAAGTGGCCCTAGGGCCTTTTGTCAGATGAAATGCTAAACTTTGGTCTAGAAATCTTGAGAAAAGGGCCCTTTTTCAAGGAAAAGGGACATGAACACCGTAGCATGTCAAATGTCAAATCAGATTTTGCTCAATGTGTCTGAATCTCCTCTGTGAGTGTGACCCTCCACTTGCCCCTGTCAGCCTGCTGTCTGGGGCTGGATTAGACTTGGGAGAGGTGGTCCTCATGGACCTCCTGCTTCCCTGCAGCTCCCTGTGCCATGCCCACCATGGGGCGCCGGAGAGCAGCATGGTGGAGCAGGGGGGCTGCTGAGTGCTGGGGGTTGTCTGGGGTGAGAAGCGTGGTCTTGGAGGGCAGTTGTTGGGAGTCTTACAATTCATGAAATAATAGGATTAGAATTGCTTTGTATGGACACGCCAGGGGAACATACACCTCGACGCTCACCACAACACAGACATTGAGGCACTGGAGCATGTCCAGAGAAGGGCAGTGAAGCTGGTGAAGGGTCTGGAGCACAAGTCTTCTGAGGAGCAACTGAGGGAACTGGGGTTGTTCACTCTGGAGTAAAGGAGACTCAGGGCAGACCTTTTCACTCTCTACAGCTATCTGAAGGGACGTTGTAGCCAGGTCTCTTCTCCCAAGTAACAAGTGACAGGACAAGAGGAAATGGCCTCAAGTTGCTCCAGGAGAGGTTTAGATTGGAAATTAGGAAAAATTTCTTCACCAAAAGGGTTGTCAAGCATTGGAACAGGCTTCCCAGCGAAGTGATGGAGTCACCATCCCTGGAGGTATTTAAAAGATGTGTAGATGTGGTGCTGAGGGATGTGGTTTAGTGGTAACTTGGCAGAGCTAGATTAACAGTTGGACTTGATGATCTTAAAGGTCTCTTCCAACCTTAACGATTCTATGACATCATTTTTTTTTTTTTTTTTTTTTGTTTTTACTGACTCCTATGTGTTAAAACAGGAGAAAGTGGTGTTTGTAACTATAGCAAGGCAAATTCTGAAGAGGTTTTAGCTTCAAAGTCTGGAAGAGGTGGTAGCTTCAGTGTCAGAAAGTTCATTTTGGGGGGTCTGTATCCTTTTTTAAAGAGATATTAGTTGATATAGAGAGAAGCCACACATACTACTATATTTTATAGGTTCCCTATTCCTGGCCTGGTTTTTATTTAAATAATGAAAAAGCTAAAACTTTTGCCTGCAGATGTGGGCAATCCTTCAAAAAGGGAGTTCTGAAAATTTCATAGGTTCATATATTTTTTGAGGTCCAAAGAGACCATTGCAGTTGGGTGTAATCTGACTGCAATTTTCATTTTCTTGATGCATTTTTATATTTAAAGAAATCTGAAATTTCAGACAGATACTACCATGAAGTCTCTTCCAACAATTTTGCCAACATTTGCCAACAACGAACATTTTGCCATTACACGCAGTATGTGGCTCAAGAACAGCAAGTGCTCTTTCTCAGTAATGTGGGTGAAGAAAAAGATGTATTATAACCATGTAAACATGGTACTGACCCCTGTTCCTGGCACTACTGCTGGATAGCCAGGCAACAGGTGATGCACAATACTGCTTCCCATAACCAGGAGGAATCGGTTCCCACTTCTGAAATAATGTTACGTCCGAAATGCCTCCTTTCCTTACTCCGATGTGCAGTGGCTTCAGTGGACAGCTTTCTGTTGACATCAGACAGCAAGTATTTACACACTCTCCTTCTCCTGTAGTACTGTAAGATCAGATGCACTCATATTCCTTGGTAACAGAATAACCCTTGTGGCTTCTGCGTGGCTTTGGCAGACATTTTCTGTGAAATGGAATCCATATGCTGGGGTGACCCTTAATGAAACCCTTTCTCTAATTGCTGTATTAAGCTCGCTATTTCCTTGTCATTGTTTACGCTTTTAAATTTATAATATATTCCAAATTAAGTATGTTTGAATGACAGCATTCTGATTTAATTATAGACTTTATCATTGATTAGGCCAGACAAACTAAACAGTGCATAAGCTCTGCTCGAATAGCTTCACGAATAAAATCAGGCAACTGCGAGGTTCTTATTCTAATAAAGTAAAGCTAAATAAAAGTATTCCATTAAGTAAATTAGAACTTCTGACTCTGTAATTTTGCAAAATAGTAGCAGTGTTTTCTAGACCATCTCCAGCTAAATCATTTTCTGGATAGCTAATTTTTCTTAAAATGCTTGGTTCCTTATGTAATTTAATTTTTAATATCCTGTCTTTATTCTTTGCTTCCAATTATTCAGCATGCTAAGAATAAAAATGAATATAATCAGCATTACTGAGTTTATAATACCAGTGCTTGGTTTTGTTTAGAAATAAAGTAAAGCAAAGCTTTGGTCTGTACTCAATTTTGTAAAATTGGCACAATAGAGAAAGAAACAATTATCAAATTAAGTTGGGGGAGTGTAGAACGTGAACCAAAGCAGAGAAAGCAAACTCATAAAAGCCTTTAAATGTACAGAGCTGTGCAGTGTTGATGATGTCAGTATCGGAACAAGGGAGACTTTAGAAAAAGAGAAGAAAAGTGATCCAGACATAGAGGGTGATTGTATAAGGCACAGAATCATGAAAATGGAGAGAAAGCAAAAGGTCCAGGTAAGGTGGACCTTTTGTAAGGACTTGTGTAGGGACTGTGAATGGAGAAGTTGGACAAGCATGCATGATGAGCTTGACCCTGAGAAATTTCAAAGGCAAAACGAAAGAATCAAAATATTGGAGAGGCAAGGGCAGCAACCAGCAGCCTGTAGTTACAAATGGAGATAGTTATAAATGAAGGGTTGGGTTTTGGAGGTGCTGAAGAAGAGCTGACTGCCATGATAGACTGAATAAAGCAATGCAGAAAAGGCGCCAAGGATGTCACCTCAGCTGGGGAGGAATAAGCAAATGAAGAGTGTGGAAAATTACCAGTTCAGTCATCCCCCTGCTGGTGGTGAACTGGAAGCAGAAGAAGAGTAAGAAGTGGCGGAGGGCATACATTCTTTTCATAAAAATGCTGATGATGGAGAGATCATTGAATGAGAAGTTAGTTTAGAAATGCTGGCAGAGAAGCATAATGGAAATGTGAAATGAAGTGTTGTTGGTATGTTGCTACAAAGAAGACATGAACTTAAGTGGATCAGAAAATTAGAAAGTACGTATTTCCAAGGAAGAAAGAACTGAGGAACAGGAAGATGCTGATGGCCAAGCACAATGGACAGTCTGAAAAGTGGAGCATGAGGAAGAGAGCTTTGATGCGGTCACACGTGTGGCTGTGGAGCTTCCAGTGGGAGGTGGGGTTGGAACTGGATTGTGCATGACTAGGAAGGAGATATTGCCAGCCAGAAGAACATGTCAGTGCTAAACTTCAGCTTAACAAAAGACAGAGGCAGTTGGAGCAGCAGTCAGCCAAGAGAAGGGTTTACTCAACGTTGTATCCAGTGAAAACAGAAGAGGAGATCAAGTGGGGTGGATGATACAGACACTGCGTGCAGTTGAGTGGCTTTCAGAAGTGTTTCCACAGAAGAGGTCATTTTCCTGTGTTCACTTTAGCCATGTCCACACCCATGGTTATTTGATGATAATATTCTAGCAAGTCTAATTTCGTAGGCAACTGTGAGTTTGGGGCTTGATTTGGCATACTAAATCCCACAGTGTCAGCCTCTAAGAGACTGGAAGTTTACATCTATGACTTTAGGTCAGCTTAGACTTCTACTGTGTGTTGACATAGTTGCTTCCAGAAAGAGTTTGTAGTGCCACAACAAAATCATTAGATTAGTGTGTATGTGGCACGTGAAAGTTTCTGATGACTCAGTGGCTGTGTTGGGCAGTTGAAGATGACAAAAATTTTCCTACTGGCCTCCAGGCTTGCCAACAGAGGGACGTCCCGGAGAGCTTGAACCTTACTTATTGTATGGGGAAGGAGGAGGGAGGACAGAGGAGTGGGAGTAGCTGGGATTCTCACCACGGAGCTCAAATTCATTGCCAGAAACCTGGGTAATGGTTTCTGAATTTCTTTACACTGGGGCAGATTAGAGGTAATTGATTGGAGATGTGTGCCGCTTGTGGCGAACTGCGGTTATCGTTAGTGCTGCTAATGTGCACTCCGTTTTGTAGCAGCTGCAATTTCTAAAGTAGCCCAATGCAAAACGTGTCACCCTGTTTTATAAGGCCGATATTGCCATTCTCTCACTTAGTGTAGCACTCTGTACAGAAATTAGAGCTCAGGTTAATTTACAAATCGTTACAGTATTTAGCCATTACCAGTACAAAGTAGTTACTTTCTCTGTGCAATTGAAGCCTAATTTTCATGCCATCTGAAACTTTCAGGCATCAGGTAACACTTTATTTTATAAGGAAAAAATAACCATTTATTTAAATTGTAAAATCTGTGTATTTACAGAGTAGCTGTTTCTGCTCTTCAGGTTTCACAGCAATTACATTGGAAGCTATTTCTGAAAAACTGAGCTCTTATTTCTGAAAAAATAAGTTATCAGCAATTGCTTCCTATGCTTGCATAATTGCTTGAATAATTGTACTCTACAAAATGAAGGAAATTACCCTTTAATGCTGCCTAGTAATTCTGATAGTTTGTTAATCCACAAAGAGCACAGAGGGCTCTAAAACTTGTGTAACTCAAGATATCAAGGCTATAATCCGGAGCACTTGTGCGATTAGTATGAAATGTGTTTATACATCGGTGAGACAAAGCGGATTTATAATTAATTTTGCTTTTAAGTAAAAAAGGATAAAGCACCCATAACCATACACAAGGTAGTTGATCAGAGTAAATTTGAAGAGCTTTTTGCGTGGATAAAATCTCTATCCCTTTAGCAGGCCATTTAAATACTTCGTTGTCGGACCCATTGCATACATGCAGAGCATTAATGCATGTGGTTTTCCAATGTCCTGTTGCAGCTGATGATTCCATTGCCATTTCTTATTTTTTGCATGTAAACTGCAGTCTTTTTTGCTAGATATATTTGCATCTCCTTTTGACTTCTTCCTTAAAGCCCTTGGGGGAAGGGGGACCAATGGAAGTTTTGCAGAACTGAGATTTATATGACTATTGCAAATCTGTAAACACATAACAACGGTGGGAGCTGGAATGAACGGTCAGGACACGACAGTGGTAGCAACACTTTTCTGTGACTAGTAGGTTTCAAGTAGAATTGCCAAATTATTTTTCTCTTAAAAATTGCTTCCTGTTTTATGTAAAGCATAGTTTTATACGTAATACTGTCTGCATGCTTCTTGTTACATACGTTTTATTGCATAAAGGACTTGTGTTCTTCATGGTATAGCCTAGTTTGTAGGGTTTTACATAAATTATTAATAAAAAAGTTAAAGCTGCCTTTTATCAAAACCTGGACCATATAGATATGAGTGACCTTCCTGAAAAGGAAGGTTTCTGAATATCCATTATTTTTTCTGGTAGGAATAGTTTATTCTTTTGAGTTGAGCACACTTTTCCCATCCATACGTAAAAGTCTACAGCAGACGCTGTCAACTCCTTTATTTCTTCATGAAATTTCTACCTTCATTAATTTTTTGTGTTCCCAGTATGTGCACTGAGTGCAGCCTTGGGCTTCAGAGACTAATAAAATTTAAATCAGTTTTATACAAATAGTTTTGGTCAGAGAAGCTCAGTCTTGCTGAATTTAGCCCACAGATTGTTAAAGGTGTTTAGTTACCGTGTGTCATTAATTAGCCCCAATATTGCTGTCAAAAATACTCCCTTCTCTAAGTATCTTACACTCTGTTTTTGTAGTTAGCAGAAAAACTTAACTCACTGTCATGTGTTCTTGCTACATTAACTGGCTGTTCATCTGCCAGTGCCTTCCGCTTCAGGTTTTGAACTTTATGCTTTCTTCTTTTCCCCCCATCTACTGCCTTTCCAATGTTGTTTGAAGGTGGCTTCTGCCTTTGTCTTGTATACTTTCTCATAATATCGTGTACTTATTTTTTTTTTTTACTTTATTTGCCTTATCATTCTTCTCACGCATTGCAATCTCTCACCTTGGATTCTTTTGTTTTCTGATTCCACTTGCTTTGGAGGGTACGTGTATGATGAAGGAGATGACATCAGCAGAGAGCAATTAAGTATCAGTGTTTGTAGGCTTTATAAAACAATAACAAATACAGTACAAAAATTTATCTGTTATTTTTCATATCAGCTCACAAGACCTGTGATGCACAAATTAATTTATTCAGGCATATCTAACAATCTCTTTTTTTAAGTTGACTCTTTTTTTTGTGAATATATTGTTGAATAGGATAGATTTAATGAACAGTTCTAAAAAACTCTGTTGTGTGTCTATTGACCTCTCTGAATGCCCTAGTTTATCCCCTTTCCATCCTATTGGATATCATTCCAGGACAGGACTCCTCTAGAAAGGTGCATGTAAGGCATGGCGGCTCAGAAGAAAGAGTAGAGCTGAGCAGCATGGTAATCAAACATCCTGCCAAAATATTTCCTAATTGTATATGCTTTCTGCTAGAAGTAGGATGCTTTTATTAAAAAAATAAAGTAAATCTGTGCCTCCCGCAACTTGGATTTTTTTGTTGTTGTTGGTTTTCATGGTAGTAAGTTTTCACCCATTGTCCAGGCTGTATGTCCTGGATCATATAGTAACTTTATTTAGTAGAAATGACACTCTACCCTATTTTTGTGGATAGTGGCAAGTGCTCTGTTGTGTTTAGTGAGTACAACCGCAAAAGTCGCACCTATTCACTGCGGAGGTACAATAGCCCTTGGTCTTGGATTGTCGTTCTCTTCACCAGCAGATGGAGACCCAGATCGTGAGACCTGGTTTTCCAGGCATAGTTAGTGGTTAACACATAATAATTGGTGTCCAGTGGATTTCAGTGAAATTTTCGTGGCCCAGTACCTTTGAGATCTGGTTCCAAATCTATGGACATCTGGAGGTCTCTAATCCTTTCCTAGATTTTGGCTGAAAACTTTAACAACAGAAGCAAGGAAGAGGTAGGTGGACACTGCTCTCTAACAACAAGAACCAAACAACCTGAACGTTTCAGTACCTCCATACAGAATTTTAATAAAATACGGCATTTCATTAGCCTTGGGATGGCATGGATTTTGCAGAAAGAAAAATAACAGTGTAGGAAATATCTTCCTTTAGCATTTGATTTATACCATCCCAGATGCTTGAGCTTGATTAAAGCAGCTACAGTACTTTCCTACAGGACTGCTTGCTGTCTGTAAGACATCTCTGCCAAGGGCTGAGTCTGCAGGGCTCTAGCATTTACCCATATTGTCTGGCAAAGGTGAAGGCTGGGGAGGGGGTTCTTGCTTCACAAATACAAAGTTCCTCTCCTCTTTTTGTCTATGGAGTTCCTGTTAATTGGGCAATGGGAATCACAAAGTACTTCTTTGCCTGCTGTAAAGTACTGTAATCCATGCAGATGGTGATTTATTGGCCTCCTGTCCAGGAGGTGTGGTTTCTTCGACTGCTTAAACTCCCCTTCCCCTACTTTGTAAGTCTTCAATATTCACTGGCTGTTCTTGCTTATTTCAGATTCTTGCAGTTGGGACAGAATGTGGGTACGTTGCCGTTTTTTTAAAAAAAAAAAAAAAAATTACTACTATTTTGTGTCCTAATTTTGGCTGTTCTAGATACCCAAGTTTTGGGAAAATCATGCATCTTTTGCAAGAATTGGCTTAATCTCCAGACATTTTATCACAGAACATGCTGTTTCATGAAACATTGTTCTTCCTGATGGAAATTAGATATAATCCTCTGTTGGACAGGTGAAAAACATGGCCCTGTGTATATCCAATGCCCAGGTCAAGCCCTGTTGGGGACCTGAGGAGTGGAATCTATCTTCACAGAATCATAGAATGGTTTAGGTTGGAAAGGACCTTGAAGATCATCGAGTTCCAACCTCCCTGCCATGGGCAGGGACACCTCCCACCAGCCCAGGTTGCCCAAGGCCACGTCCAGCCTGGACTTGAACACCTCCAGGGATGGGGCCTCAACAACCTCTCTGGGCAACCTGTTCCAGTGCCTCACCACCCTCAAAGTGAAAAACTTCTTCCTAATGTTTAATCTAAACCTGCCCTTTTCCAGTTTGAAGCCATTCCTCCTCGTCCTGTCATTACATGCCCCAGTAAAAAGTCCTTCCCCAGCTCTCCTGTACACCCCCTTTAGGTACTGGAAGGCCGCAATAAGATGTCCCCGGAGCCTTCTCTTCTCCAGGCTGGACAGCCGCAACTCTCTCAGCCTCTCCTCATAGGAGAGGTGCTCCAGCCCTCGGATCATCAGGTCTTCAGGTGCTGCTTTATCTTTAGAAACCTGAAACTGGGGTCAGTCATGTCCAGGTAACACTACAATGGTTGTTGAGAAGCTGATGCTCTTGATCTTGATTGTGGTACTTGCAACCTGGAAGAGAAATGTCATCAGATATCTTCAAAAATTCTGCTTTCTTTCATGGTGTCGAAGTAAATTGTGATATTGCCACCTATTTGAAAGAAAAGGCTTAATGATGCTAAAAGGGGTTGAACGGTCATGTTTTCCAAAAGGAAGGCCTTTCTTTAAACCAAGTTTCCATTTAGTTGCAACTTACCTTTCTGCACTCACTTTACTTAAGCACGAGCTGTTTATAAGCACAGACATGCCAAAAAGCTTAAACAAAAATGTTTAAGTACAATATTTTTGAAAATGTTGTTAAGCCTGCTAAACATTAGGCCTTGTGTATATATAACAGTGTTGAAAATGTTGCAAGAGCTAGATTTGCTGGGAATTTAGCTAAACCTAGTCTGTGAACTGCATTTTTAGTAATTGGATGTTAATGGTCTCATGCATGTTATAAATAATGCATACATGTGCAAATTGAGAATATTCCAGGTCAGTTTTCAAATGACATATATTTGAGAGTTAAGCTATTTTTCATGGCTCTCTGCAGGAACAGTGGAAACAGAAAATAAGAAAATACGTCCTCTGAAAATGATTTTTTTGACGTATACAGGAGATTTTAATTATAGATTTTAATAGTTTTCTTAAAATGTAAAATACCAGTTTCTGTAAGATTTAAATGATGAATCCACAGGAAGTGACCAGGTATTATCTGCATTTTTTAAGGCACAACTTTAATCTCTCATACCCTCAAGTTCCAATTTTTGTACTTTTTGGCCTTTGAGACTGACTTTCATCATCTGACTTTCTTGCAGTTTCACTTAGAGATACACACAACACCAGAATTGTGACAAGTTTGCTAAATGATGAAACTGAAGGGTTTGAAATCCTTTTCTGTACTTGAATATTGCATGTCATTTTCCATTCATTTCTTTGGTAAATATAATTTCAGCTTTTAAGGTGGATTTTGTTTTGATTTTGATTGATCGATCTGGAAGGCTGCTTACATGGCACCTGTATTTACACACTGTCCACACTCACATTTGCAAGCGTCAGAGCTGATCCAGTAAGATTTATATTTTGTTTGAATCATTCTCAATTTCCGAATTCTTAGCATATGAAAGGAGAGAGAGGGCAGCGATATATAAATATAGGATCCAGAAACTAACTGTTAGGGGTATGGCAGAAAGTGGTGCTTTCAAGGTTGCAGACAGAGGACGTGTTGATGACAGTATTGGGTTTCTGACTTCTTGTATTGCTGGGCCACCTTCCTCTTCCACGGTTTCTTGTGGTAAACCATTAGTGAGCCAGTAAGTTGGGAGTCAGTTAGCACAGCCGTACAAATCCTTGTTGGATGATCGCAGTGTCAGAGAGCAGGGTAGGAGAGGGACCGGCGTTATTCCATGATGGGTCTGGATCCAGCAGGAGCCGTGTACTTCAGTGGTCAGGGTCGGGCCAGAACCTAACAACTTCAGAGGTGTAGTGGGCTGTTTTTTTTTGCTGGGGTAAATGCCAGAAATTATTTTCAGTTAAAATGCTGTTAGTTTTAATCCTCTCTCCCTCCCAAGGTATTGACAACTCTACACTTTGTATCCTAGAATGTCAAACAATTGTCTAACAACTTAAGTCCTAGTGGTTTCACCCAAGAAGCAGATTTTTTTTTTTCTCTGAATAATTGAAACATTTATATTTACAGTACTCAATGCATGGAGTTGTTTTTTCTTGCAATGTTACAATCGTGAGCAACAACAGCTCTTACCCTCCATCTGCTCTACACGCATGTGTGTAGACCTCAATGCCAGCGTAACTGTAATCCAACTGCAAGCTTTTGTCTGGGGCAAAAGCTAACTGTGCATGTAAAGGAAAGTCATAAATGGAATACCAGTGGTCAGTGTGTTCCATCCAGCATGTAATTTCATACTTGTGCATATATAAGAACTGACAAAAACAAAATCCTGTTTTGGTATGTGTAGAAAATGTTCACCGTAAGAGGAAATGAAAATTATTTAGATTAAAGTCAAAACAACAATTTAACATCCCTTTGTGTACACAAACACTCTTCTGAAAGTCACAAATCATAGATGCTTGATGTTCGGAGTCGTTTTAAATGCTACTTACCTAAAGCCAGGAGATGAGAAACATGTGGCAGACCTTTTTTGTAAAAGTTCAGGGCGGGGTTGGGGGGAGCAAGAGGATGTTTGCATCTGCAGGAGGAGGGCCTAAAAATACTCTAAAAGCCGACAGTTCACTTAAATCATTAATCCTACATTGAAGACATTTCCACATTTTAATGGACTGCAATTAAACCCAATATTTCTTAATACGAGTGTCAGGTGTTTTCAGCAGTAATGCAAATGACTGCTTAGTGCTATAATTCTGAAGGGGAAGGCATTTAGACCAGGCTCATTTGAACAGCCAAATATAAACAAGAGCACATAATTCCATCTGCTTTTTGGCAATTTGTTGTTCCTTTTAGGTTCTCTTTCCCCGTTTGTCTTGTGGACACAGTTTGCAGGAAATGTCAGCCGGCGTGATTGATAGCATGAGATTGGATGTACTGACTTCATGCTTTCATAAAGCAAGACAGCTGTTGGGAGAAACTTTCCTTCAGGAGCTGGAAAGGTTTAAATTTTCCATCTCTTTGACTATTTGGCCTGATGAAGGATTGGGCTTTACCAGACAAGTAAATAAAAAGATGGCTAAGATGTACTAGAAGGTCACTCAAATGATCTTTAAATAGCAATTACTGGAGGAAGGCGGAGGGAAAGCCCTCTACATTGAGTCTGCTTAAGTGAGCCCTAAAAGTTACGCTTGTGTTCTCTCAATATTTTTTTAGCCACTCTGTAAAACAGACAATTTCTAGGAACGTGATTTTACAATGGGAGCTTGTCACAAGTCAGTGGGCAATGGAAGTGATTTGGTTGAATTCTCTGGTTGTCAGCTGAGTTTCTGTGGCTGTGAGATGTTGGCTGGGTTCCAGAGCCACTATGTACTGTAGCACACCAGTTTGTGCTTTCTTTTTTTCTTGCTAAAATTAGATACACTGGTTTAATTTTAATTAATTAGTTTTTTTGGTTAAATTAGTTGTAGCCAAACAAGTATGCTTTCCTTTCAAGGCAGAAAGGACGGAAAAAACCCAAGTGGACTGTTCATTTTTACAGTTATTAAATCTGAAGGATATTATTTTATTTTGAGGAACGTGTATTTTGCAGATGTTACGAGCATACCCTTGAAGAAGATCAGTTTATTTGGAAACATACTATGTGATGCTTTTATTTATTTTTCCCACGCTGTCTGTCTGTTTGGAGGGCTTGGGTGTTAGTCGACAATTTGAAGGACCAGTAACTGGGTTCCTGACTACACTAATACTGAAAATCTTAGCCAGATCTATGGTCCTGCTGGAGAGGGGCCAGAATCAAAACTCAGGAACTGAAAGCTGCTTGATCCAAAACTTTGGTGGAGGCTACATTTCGATGGTGGTTTGAGTCAGAATCCAAATTCCTTTTTAGTCTTGGTTGGTTTTTTTTTTTTGTTTTGTTTTGTTTTTTTTTATAGTCAGACGCGTCACTGTAGTATGTGGCAGTTGCTACTCAAGACCTGTTAGCAAGGTCTTCCAAGCTAGACTGGGTCTTACTGGGTTTTTTGACTTCTATGAAGTGCTGCAAAAAATAGTACCATAAATCAATAGCAACTGTCATAGTATGCTCTTTTTCAAACAGAAAACAATCTGTAGGTCTAATTGTCAAGAAACCCTGAGCAGCTGAACAGCTTTCTGCCATGAAGGACGTTGCCAAGATCCTGAACAGTCCCGTTCACGCGCTGCAAAGCTTTAACCTGGGCTCTTCCAAAGTAAGGCTTGTCCCATAGAGCATCTTCAACATATCCCGCAGAGGTAAAGAGAGGGCTGGTTTGGATGGGGACTGTGTCCCCAGTCCTGATTTAAGCAGGAGAGGTTGAACTGGAGACTACACAGCATTTCTGTGCCCACCTACAGTTCTGAGGGCTCCTGTGTACTTGGGGCTGTGCCATACACTCTGCCTCACTCGTCTCTGAAGTTTAAGTTCAAGGCAAAACGCTTCAGGAACAGCAAAATGTGTTTACAGAAGCGATCATGATTGTAAGAATATTTGATAGTACAACAAATCCTGAAAAAAACCCCAAAAACAAAACCTCGAAAAACTTAAAACTTTAGAAATGCTTTAGGAACCAGATTGAAATAGCAGCAGTGGTTTGGGCAGCCGAAGGGTGACATTAGCTGCTCTGCGGGTACATTTTGCAATGCTCTGGGGTAAGAGGATACGAAGGAACTGTGTGGGTCACTTCATTTAGATCCCATAAACATTTCTGTAATCAGTAATCATCTGCGCTGTTTCTTAACTCTATATGGATCACTGTAACAATCTAATCACTTACACAAATACACAGCTTCAACACCACTAATTAGCATTCTGTAGAACTGGAAAGAAGCTAATCTGTACTCTACACGTACAATCAATTTATTGTTAAACATTTAAAGAGCTAACTGCTTATTTATATCTAAATGAGAATATTTGTTTCCTTTTTCTTTTTCTTCATATGCTTACAAATGAATCCTGACTATCTTTATGTGCGGGGTGCTGTATTCACTCTTCCAGTAACCTCATTTAAACAGGTAGTGTTTCATCAGAGAGGAATTTAATGCTTTGCGTTCCTTTGGCAGATTGTGGCTGCACTGTGATAAATAAGGTTCTGGCAGGTCGCTACTTATTTTTGAACCATTGCTCCACTAAGTTCTCAAAATTCAGTGCGATCAAAGAACTGCTTTACTGTTGTTAGTAATACTTTTATAGCATTAGTGCCTCAAAGTCCCAGTTGAGATGAGGCCCTACAGCCCTAGACATTGTACAGACGTAGAGTAAGAGACAATCCACACCCTAAGAAATTCATAATCGAACTAACAAGAGCGGACAGAAATATGATGCACAAAAAAGATGACTAAATACCAGTGATGGAGTTCCTAAACCATCTTTTAATATTCTTTACCTTAAATGTTGGAATCTGCTGCCTCTGAAGAAGTTACTTCCATTTATTTTGCTGCCTCAACAGAATATTTTTAAAGAAGTCTAAAGAATTAAGCATACTTTACATTAGAAACGAAAGTGCTGGTAACTTAGAACTTATTTTCTGGCATCCAGAAAATAATTACACATGCTTAGAACTGTGGTGTGTGTTTCCTAATGATCATTTAATGTTGTATTTCAGACCCTTCGTCTGAGAAATGTGTGAAAGTTAAAATTATCTAATATAGCTAAGCATAGATACTGCCTTGCCGTGCTACTGAATTCTTGCAGAGGATGGATGTTCAGCTGTTTAGAGTGATAACCAGTGAAACTAACGTCCTTCTGAATACACCTGTGTAAATGAAAATATTTGTTTATCCATGTGGAGCACCATTGCAGTGCTCAGGTTGTGGAAGAAGTCCCCAGTAAAGATGTCCAGCGTTTTAATACCTCTTGAGAGTTTTTTAACTTGGTTCACCAGGAGGGTAGCTGCCCACAGTGCAGCGCGTAGGGAAGCTCTGGTAGCAGCCACATTGCCCTTGTTCCAGCAAAGCAATAATTTTATATATCTTACAAGACAATCCTTGTCACCCTCAATAGGTTCTGCCTCTTCTTACACTGAAACTTGGAAAGAGGTATTACTAAACCATTGGTTGAAATTGCTCATGTGTCATTGGTCTGTACCTTCACTCCACAAGAATAAACCAAATTCTTAGTCAAGTTTGTAGGCCTCTAAACTAAGAGAAGGTGTCAATGTAAAATTAACCCACCGCTTTTACTCTATCATCCATATCACAAGCAGCTAGGGTTAAGGATATTGTTGGGCTATGAAATGTTTTCTCAGCTAGATGTACCCCTCTTTCGGATGTGCTAAGAACTTACTGAAACTGAGACATGAGACCTTGATCTCCTGATATACCAATGGCAATGAATTCGGACTGAAAAAGAGGATGTTGGCTGGTGAATATTTCATCAGAGTAGAGAATATGATGAAAGAGATGATGGTCCAATTGTGACTTGTGATAACTGCTGGTTACTCTTCATAGAGTGAATGTGGGAAAGGCTGACTGTTACAGGTGATAAAATACTGTGGTTTATTCTTCAAAGTAATTAGGAGTCTATAATCATCAAAAACTACAGAGCAGAAGATCAAACATAAAATTGACTGAAATTATTTTAAGTACAGAACAACTGTCATTTGTCACTACTGAGCAGTATTTTAGCATTACAGAAAATGCTAAAATATATACTTCCTGTGATCTAGGTGCAGTCTGCTTTTCAAGGAAGAAAATGCTTTCTTGGATTGCTTCATCATAGTGTTCAGTTATACTGTTATTTTCCCAGCTGATCCTGAGCTTGCTGTCTAACAGTGAAGAGCTCATAAGATTCATAAAAAATGCTGGGTTTTTCAGCTGAAGCAGCATACCATTTGGAAAAATCTTCAAGTATCTTCACTGTACCTTGGCCTTCTGAAGGTTAAGAAATATATTTTAAATTGATAGTGTGTTTAAGTTTATTGTGAGCTTTACTATTGTCATGTTCTCAGTGCTGGGCCAAGAAAATTGGGTGTCCAAACTGTTCTTACTAGTTAATTCTATTAACACAATGAAAAAAATGTTGTTCATGCAGAAGTTCTTGTGTCCCATCACTGCCAAAACCTTCATAGGTGGCTGTGTAATAGAATATATGACTTAACAGGAAAATCCACCTTGGTAGTGTTTGCAGGAGTCCGCGTGCTCTCAGTTTATTCAGGTATGCTGAAGATCACTCCTCTCCCCTTTGTTTAAACACGGTTTGACTGAAAACCTGGTTCCCTTAGTCAAAAGTTCTTTTGACTTCAGTCAGAACTTTGCCTATGCAACGACTACCAGATCAGTCAAGCCCCATGTTGAATTCAATTTCCTACTAAGTGACAGATTTTCATGTTCAATTTTCTTTAATTCTGAGCATTTAAGGAGACCAAGGTTCTCAGGTCATTCCAGAAAAGCTTTGAATGGAGACTTTGCTGAGGAATGATCATCTGAAGAAACATCACATGCTGTTCACAACCAATTGCCTTCCATAACGTTGGCTTGTGATTAGCTGTATTTAATTGCCAGAGTGTATCACTGTGCTCCTCTAAGATGTCATTTGCTTGTTGTTTCACTAATGGGAATATTGTTGTCCTGTCTGTGTGGCTGACCAGCTTTGAGCCTGCACAGCGCTGCGGTGAGGAAGAGCTGGGCCATGGAGGACAAGGTCTGACTTCTAGAAAACATAGCACTTTCCAGTTGTACAAACCTTTTGATGAGTGAGCTTAGTCAGAAAAATAGAGGAATGTGGTTTGGGAGACACCTTTCTGAAATTTTAATTATCTGATATCTTTATTGAAGGTGGAATCAAAGTGTTTATAAATGCCCCTGTTTTAGCAAAATGTCCTTATTGCTCGTTACCACTAAAGAAATTGCCAGGGTTATGAACTATGTAACTGATAAATCTTCAGATCTTATTGGTAGCCTTACTGTTGCAGAAGCATGTTTTAGGAAGCATTTCTCAGGACTCCAGATTTTTTTAATCTGGCCTGGAACCTGTTAATATTGACAATAACAAAATTATAATCAGGACTTACATATTCGATTGAGGTAATATGGAAATAATTCAAGATCTCGCAAGTTGTTGTGGCAAAACCTGATTTGTGTGAGGGTGACCTAATGTATTTGTCTTTATTTGCATGCAGCATCAAGTAAACATCGCTATCAAAATATATGTGGAAGCGCATTTGCAAATGGGTTCTCAAAAAATTGAGAAGAAAGTGGTAGAGCAAGCACAACCAGAAGGAACTTTCTAAGACTCTGTAGCCAAAGTGATCATCCCCCTGTACTTGGCACTGGTGAGGACCCACCTCGAGTACTCTGTTCAGTTTTGGGCCCCCCAGTACAAGAAGGACATTGAGGTGTTGGAGCGTGTCCAGAGAAGGGCTACAAAGCTGGTGAGGAGTCTGGAGGACAAGACTTATGAGGAACAACTGAGGGAACTGGGGTTGTTTAGCCTGGGGAAGAGGAGGCTGAGGGGAGAGCTTATCACTCTCTACAACTACCTGAAAGGAAGGTGTAGAGAGGTGGGGGCTGACCCTTTCTCCCTGGTGACAAGTGATAGGACGAGAGAAAATGGATTCAAGTTATGTCAGGGGAGGTTTAGATTGGATATTAGGAAACATTTTTTCACTGAAAGGGTTATTAGGCATTGGAACAGGCTGCCCAGGGAGGTGGACTCGCCATCCTTGGAGGTGTTTAAAAAAAGGGTAGATGTGGCGCTTAGGGACACGGTTTAGAGGTGGTTTTGTCAGGGTAGGTTGATGGTTGGACTTGATGATCTTAAAGGTCCCTTCCAACCTTAGTGATTCTATGATTCTAAGAGGAGTTGCGGCTCTCTGTTAGAATGAGAAGAAATTCAGGGGATCCATAGCAACAGCGCTGCTTTCACATCAGGGATTTTAGACGCCTTCGAGCATTTCCCCAGGAAGTTACTAGAGATGAACAGTCCTCGAAACCCATTGCTTGAAGCACAGAATTAATTTTTACAGTGCATGCAGTTCAACAAGGCCAAGTGCAAGGTCCTACATCTGGGTCGGGGCAATCCCAAGCACACATACAGGCTGGGCAGACAATGGCTGGAGAGCAGCCCTGAGGAGAAGGACCTCGGTGTGCTGATTGACCAGAAGCTCAGCATGGGCCAGCAATGTGCAATCGCAGCTGAGAAGGTCAACCGTATCCTGGGCTGCATCAGAAGTGTGGCCAGCAGGTCAAGGGAGGTGATTCTGCCCCTCTCCTCCACTCTCGTGAGACCCCACCTGGAGTACTGCGTCCAGCTCTGGAGTCCTCAATATAAGAAAGACATGGACCTGCTGAAGCGTGTCCCCAGGAGAGCCACGAGGATGATGCGAGGGCTGGAGCACCTCTCCTATGAGGAGAGGCTGAGAGAGTTGCGGCTGTCCAGCCTGGAGAAGAGAAGGCTCCGGGGACATCTTATTGCGGCCTTCCAGTACCTAAAGGGGGTGTACAGGAGAGCTGGGGAAGGACTTTTTACGAGGTCATGTAGTGACAGGACGAGGAGGAATGGCTTCAAACCGGAACAGGGTAGGTTTAGTTTAAACATTAGGAAGAAGTTTGTCACTTTGAGGGTGGTGAGGCACTGGAACAGGTTGCCCAGAGAGGTTGGTGAGGCCCCATCCCTGGAGGTGTTCAAGGCCAGGCTGGACGTGGCCTTGGGCAACCTGGTCTAGTGGGAGGAGTCCCTGCCCATGGCAGGGAGGGTGGAACTCGATGATCTTCAAGGGCCTTTCCAACCTAAACCATTCTATGATTCTATGTGAGCTTTCCAGCCTATCCAGGTTTCTTCTACCTGTCAGGGCACCAAAAGGCTGGTCCTTTCTCGCTCTCATGTGGTCACCCAGCAGTCGATGCTCGTGCAGAGGAATAAAGCTAGTAGCATTTGGTCTTTCTCATGTATTTGTAGAGCCAGATCAGGACTGGAGCCCGCAGTACGTTTTGGCTGTAAATAACTAGTAGTATTGATAGCAATTCCTTGTCGTGAGCAGAAGGTAGATAATAGGGTTTGTGGTGCTCTGCAGCCATTTTGCTGCAACCACAGTATTTGTATAATAGCTGGAGATTTCAAAAACTCACTAGTGTTGGTTCCTTGTGTTCAGCTAGTCAGGCAAAAGGAATCCAACACATCACTGAAACATAATATTTATTAAGAATCTTTGCAAATTCTACTAGCAAAAGCAGGGTCTACAAACGCCATATTCATACTGGCTTAAAACAATAGAGTGATTAGTCAACTTTGGCATATTCTATGTTGTATGAGAGTAAATAGGCTGGGTAGGAGCTTAACTACAGGCTACCCAGGCTCAGGTTAGGTCCTGGAAACTTGTGGGGATTGGATTCTGCAGCTTTTCTTAGGGCCATGTGAAGGTGTAAGAGAGAGCAACTATGCCACGAGCATTTTATATCTTTTTCAGACTGTCGTGCAATTTTTATTGCAGTCTTAAATCAGCATAAACTGATTGCTATCCCCATAAGTAATTCTGACGTATAATTTAATGTATGAATTGAGACACAGAACATAAAGAACAGGTGATAAAATATTACACCAACACTGAGAACATTAAAATGCTGAGGTTTTGAACAGCTGGTTTAGCCCTTTTTTTCTCAGCTGGAATAAATAGTAATATTAAAGGATTAGTATAACCAACAACAAGTGTTGAATGACTTGATTTCATTCCAGGCAACAAGAATATTTAGGAACCAGCATTTTGAGCGTTATACAGCAGAAGAACTTATTTCTTCCAAATATGTTTTCTATAGTATTGTCTAGATATGGATATATTTATCATTTTTATATCAATTTGATATTTAATTTGGAAACCTTTGGAGAATGAGTTCTTGAGGCATGGTTTGTTTGGTTTTGTGTGCCATTAATAAAAGAGCATATCTTGGTGTTTTTAAGAAGATTTGCAGTTTTCATTTGTTTATCATTATTAAATTAGAATAGATATGGAGGAGAAGTAGTAACCCATTAAGAAGCATCAAGATCAAGCAAAGAGTAAAAATGGACCCAATCTTTTGTATATACATTTGAGATCTCAAAATAGCTTTCAGAGTAGTAAAACTTAAGAAAGCAGATGCATAAAATCAGAAAGTTTTGTGGTTGTGTCATTCCTAAAATGAGAGAGAGAGAGACGATGGAGCAGCTGGAAGGTCAGAAAATTAAAGCCTGAATATCAAATATACAATATTTGATATCCTACTCGCAAGAGTGTCAGTGTAGGCTTTCAGAGTGAGGATTTTCCTTGCCGCTCCTTCTAGAGCTGGAGCAGATGACCAGCCTTTTCCTCTGGTCTTTTCCATGGATGTCCTAAAGCTGAGAGAGATGAATGGAGGAGTGTGGCTCTGCGGGATCATCTGGAGAAAGATGCATACAGAAGGCTGGAAGAAGTAGTGAGGCATTGTTCAGCTTTGTCTTGTTGTTTGCTGGGATAATTTTGGAAATAAAAATGATAATTAGGGCTTTGACACATCCAAGTTTGATTGAGTCTCAAAGAGTGGTGCTCAATGGATTTAAATCCAGCTGGTGGCCGGTCACAAGTGGTGTGCCTCAGGGCTCAGTGTTGGGACCATTTCTGTTTAACACCTTTATTGATTATCTCGATAAGGACATAGGATGTATCATCAGCAAGTTTGCAGATGACACCAAGTTAAGCAGGAGTGTTGATTCCCAGGAGGATAGGGAAGCTCTACAGAGAGACTTAGATAGATTGGGTCATTGGGCCAACATCAATGATATGAGTTTCAACAAGGGCAAGTCCCAGGTCCTGCACTTGGGCCACAATGACCCCATGCAGCGCTACAGACTTGGGGAAGTGTGGCTGGAAAGCTGCCTGGCAGAAAGAGACCTGCGTGTTCTAATTGACAAGCAGCTGAATATGAGCTGGCAGTGTGCCCAGGTGGCCAAGAAAGCCAACAGCATCCTGGCTTGTATTAGAAATAGCGTGGCCAGCAGAAGTAGGGAGTTGATTGTGCCCCTGTACTCAGCACTGGTGAGGCCACATCTTGAGTATTGTGTCCAGTTTTGGGCACCTCAATACAAGAGATATTGAGGTGCTGGAGCGAGTGCAGAGGAGGGCAACGAAGCTGGTGAAGGGCCTAGCAAACAAATCATATGAAGGGTGGTTGAAGGAGCTGGGACTGTTTAGTTTGAGGAGGAGGAGGCTGAGGGGAGACCTCATCACTCTCTATAACTACTTGAAAGGACACTGTAGAGAGGTTGGTGCTGGTCTCTTCTCACAGGTAGTTAATGACATAACGAGAGGGAATGGCTTCAAGCTCCAACAGGGTAGATTCAGACTGAACATTAGGAAAGAATTTTTCACAGAAAGAGTGGCCGGGCATTGGAATAGGCTGCCCAGGGAGGTGGTTGAGTCACCATCCCTGGGTGTGTTTAAGAGATGTTTAGATGTGGTGTTGGGGGATATGGTGTAGGGGAGAACTTTGTAGAGTAGGGTAGATGGTTGGACTCGATGGTCCCAAGGGTCTCTTCCAACCTAGACAATTCTATGATTCTATGATTCTTTCCTGACATGTTGCAGGAGTTGAATTTTGATGCTAGCTTAATTGTTAGGGTCTCTGAGTAGATCAGCCAGCTCTTCATTAATTTTTTAATGACTCTCTCAAGTCAAACATGAGAAGACACTCCACTCCTCAAAACACACTTCCGCTTTTTCTTTCTTTGAAGTTTTCAGCAGGGACCTTCCTGCAGCCAGACTCTTGACTGGGTGTGTTTCCCATGACACCAGTTCAGAATTTGGTATGTTTGACAACTTCACTCTGCAAACAGGCAGTGGCATCATTAGGTGACTTGGTGCCCCAAATTTAAATCTGTATATTAAACTATTTTCCTGAAGTACAAGAAAATTCACCCCACAGATGCAAGGCAGCTGGTAGACTATGATACAGCAATTGTCTACAGAAATTTGGTGCAAGCGAAAATGCTCCAGTTTAATTACTGGGGAAATGAGTTTTGTCCAGTTCAGCTGGCCAAGGATGGTGTCTCTCCTGCAGCAGGTTGAGTATTTGCATAACGTTTTGCTAACTTTCAAGAAAAATAGTAGACTCGAGTCTTATGACAGTATTTTTAGCACTTCACTTTTTGTTATTTCTGGGTTTTCACTTTATGAGACAAACAGAAAAGAAATGATCTATAAAATGTGTCAGACCTTCCCGGGGAAATAATCCATGCTAGCTTTTTTGTACTGCTTTAGGTACATTTATTATTAATCTTAAACTCTTACAAGAACAGTTACATGACTGAAGCACCAAATTGTTTTCTATGTGTTTCTTTCAATAGCAGGGTCCTTTCATACTGGGGACAAAGGACAAATGGCACTTTTGTCCCACCATATCAATTTTGTTTATGGTATCTTTAACATGGTACTTGGTTTTGTTCACCCTCCTTTTCCCCAAAAGGCTGTCATAGCCCACAAACTTTGATGATTTTCCAAACACTGAAATGAGTTTCAAAGCAAATTTGTTTCCTTGCAATGGAGCTATATTCCACAGGTCTCAGATGATCATCATGATGACCAGTGTATGTCCTAAAGATCTCTTTTGCAAAATCTTGCTCCCTTTAAAGTTTGTTCTTTCACTTATCGTTGTATTGAAAAAGAGCAAAATTGTTACAATAAATTAATGAAAAAGAGGAAATTGTTTAAAAACTTCAACCAATGCCTTGATTGCAATAATGACATGGAGGCTCTGGAAAGGTAAGATGGTCTTTCCACACAGCCCCATGCCTGCAGAAGTGTGCGTTTATTCTTGGCAATGATTGTGATGTATGGGAAGATTGATAGGAGACTGTCAAGTGTTTACAAATTGCAGTTAGAAAACTACATTGAATAGTCACAATTAATGGAAGTTTAGAACTCCATGGTTAATCAGAGCAATGCAAAATATTTCTTGATGAAACACAAAACCTCCAAAATGCAAGTTTTTTTCTTTCTCATGCTTTTTATTCAGAATTTCAGGAAAAAAATTCTTATTTTGTGGGATATCTTGTTTTCTGCATGTCTTTTAGAGAAGAAAATAAGAATTAATTTTCCTTATAATAATAAGCACTTTAAGACTAAATTATAATTTCTTTCTCAACATTTAAAAACGCTTGGGAAAAAAATGTGAAATTTGAGAGAATGTAAAATTACTAATTAAAAAAGGGGTAATGTTCACTTGATGAAAGGTAAACCTGTGAACTTTAAAAAGTGACATGATCGCTACAGTCGTAGTGACCTAAGAGAGAATTTGCACTGTTTTGTGTATGGGCTGTGTTTCATCACAGGTGTTACGTCCCCCAGCAACCCCCACAATAAGGGCACGGATGTTAAAATAACTTGGATAGGTTAAAAGATTTTCCTTGTTTAAAAAAGAAAATCACTAACTGTCCATGAATTTTGTATTGGAATTTCACTGTATCCCATTTTGTGAGCATTTTGTGAGCATTTACCTCTATGGTATGTAGTCCAAAAGGGTATAGAGTCTGTAGCTGTTGAGACATATGTCCTGTTTCCGCTAAGCGTAATGCCTTTATTGTTTGCGCGTCAAGATATAAAGACTTCTTGTTCACATAATGGATACAGCTGGTTGGGTGGGGGGCAGGGAGGTTCTTACAATAAAAAGACATTTGATTGCTGCTGGGATCCTTGTCAGTAAAATACTCAAAGATGGTTAATTGGACATTAATGTGTCAGATTTTCAACAAAATAACAAGAAATTTGGCAAAAATAAAACCTTGGAGGAAACACGCCTCCAAATTTTACAACAAAGCTTTGTTTAAAATAGAAGTTAAAGCAGCTAAGATTTATGACATGTTGACATAACTGATGGTAAAGGAGTTGGCTGAAGCTATGGGTGTGAAGGTCCAAATGAGAACATCTGCATTAAGAAGCTAATTCTCTTAAACATACTGATCAAAATATTAATGCTACATGTAAACACAAGTGCTTTATCTGACAGTGATTTACATTTGGAACGACCTAATCCAACTATGCACTGCATCTTTATTCATTACCAGCAGCCTTTACTTAACACTTCATGCCCGCTTGCACAGGTGGACAATCTACTCAGAGTGACTATTGTGTTTATGTTATTTTTTCATAAGCAGGGTTTGAAATTTGTCAAACTGCATCATTGTTTAACTATGTGCCAGTCAAAGGGAAATTGCCAGATGGAGCGGCTTTCCCCTAACCTTGCTCCAGGCAATGAAATTACACATAGGCCACAGTCTTATGTCAAGTCTTTAAAAAAAAAAAAAAAAAAAAAAAGTAAAAAAAAAGTCAGGCCATGAATAGGTATGACTATGTGCATTCACAAAACCTGGCTTTCTTATGCCACTAATTTTATATGAAGGCTCATGCCAATGGTAAATAAAACTTCATGTCCGTCATGTCACTCATTAACTAGGTGCTCATAATTTATGTATTTAAGGCTTGCTTGTCCGCCAAGCAATCAAACAGTAAACCATGTTTTATAGGTGTTAGTGTTTATAGAAACTGTAAATAAATGTCAAACAAAAAAAATCAGGTTTCAGAAAAATGATCAGGGTTAAGTCATTTATCATTGTTCAAACTGGAAAAATCTGAGAACCCGCCAGTGCCAAAGCAAATGTTTCCCTGGCTTTTTCTAACGTGCAGCTTAAACTACCAGATTGTAGCATTCTATTAGCAGGATTTGATGAAATGGAAAATTTGCAGATTGTGTGTTTTAACTCACTCAAAGACCGGGGCAAGCTGGCTCTTCTTTAAGATGGTGGCCTTTCATTGTTATGATTTGTTGCTTTGTTTCTCTTTATGCTTAACACCAACAATTAGTTGAGATGACTTAGGCAGAAGGTAGGCTTCTCCAGACAGAGATGTTCTTCACAAGTGAAGGAACACCAGTGTGAACCCGTGCTGTGGTGGGCACCACCGTCGGTTTGCTGTGCCTGCTGTAGGACTGGTCCCTCCCACACAAGGGACATGAGGAAGGAAGGGCGCACAGGTACCTACTGCCTGTTGTTGCCATGCTGCTGCTCTCCATCCAAGGTCATTCTCACTTAAGACCTACACTTGTGGACCACCAGGTAACAGCATATTATAGCTGGTTGTACCTGTATCTCTGAAGTTGCACGTTGTACATGCTAGTTGCGTGTATTTTGGCTAGGATATTTGAAAACAAGGAGATTTGGGTATTCAGAGGCTTTTGTTGGCGTACTCTGATACTGCAGACCAGCAGATGTTACAGGGGCTGCCTGCTAGCTTCATGGTAAAGTACAGGATCTGTTGTGCAACAGAGAAACATGTTTGGGCTTCTCAGTGCTAAATACATACCTGTTTGGTGAGTCTTAAAAAGAACTACGTAATCCTAACATTTTCTAGATCAATTTGTCTCTAGAATTGCACTTAGATGTTGCTCCTTGACCAATTAGAAGTTCATGGAGAACCACCTCATACCATGGAGCAGGCATTCTGTTCCCTAGAGGAGGGAAAGTGAACAGAGACCATAAAGGGGGACGAAATGAAGTGCAAAAATCAGTAAGGTGGAAAAAGGACACAAGTGAACAAAACGTAAGTGCAGATAGGGTATACCTGTTTCTGTTTAAAAAAAGAATTAAAAAACGAGTACAAGAATGCTGGTGACCATGAATGTGAGGGAGGTGCTTTGTGCTTTGAGAGTGATTGTCGAACAGCGTACACATGGGAGTGTGTTGAGTGTTTCATGGATTATTTTTTTTTAGTAAACCTTACTGTCACAGCCATATTTGCTTGTGTGGAGATGTTTGCAGTGAAACTAAAATAAAATCCGCCAGATAAGTCAGTGCCCCTAGAGCTTTGTTGAAGAGCTACTGATGTTTGCAAAGTACCTATGCCCTGCTGGGTTCCTGGAGATGTCCCGGGGAGGCCACTCTGATCTCCTGGTGCCTGAATCAGCAGCTTACTCGGTGTTGCCCTACGTGGGAGTTCCTGGAATACGGTACTGCTCATGTTCCCGCACCTCGTATTCCCACAGGCTTCCTCATGCTAAAGGAGAGGGAAAGAACTTTTTATCAAATCAATTTACAATGTACAGTTTGTACATTTTCAGTAGGCAAGGAAGTAAGATAATTCAGGGCTACCTGCGCCTTGATCCAGATTCTCACGGGGTGCAAACTGTCTTGGCTCTATTGATGCCAGTGGGGCAGAATGTATTGATGAAACCTGAAGGTACCAAGGAGCTGTTTGATGGTACCAAGGGCTAAAAATTGTGCTACAAAGTGATGACTGTGAAAAGTATAAATAATCTGTGATTGTTAAATTGAAGTCAAGATATTGGTTATGCTTAGGTAGTCAGTTTGTCCTCTACTTGAGCTCAAACATGCCTAGAGTTGTATAATATCAATAAATAACAACTGTACTTCATGATATCCTTTCTATTTTTCTTTGTCCCTTTGTTTCTTTCCCCGTAGAGTAAAATAATCTCATTTTGAGCCTAAGTTGTTTTTTAAATAGTCATTTCCATTTTTATTGGCTTTGCATAAGCTTTGAAAAACATTCACTGAGAAAATGTGCCTTGGCATGTCCAGCACAGGCCCCTCGGATGCATTTATGAGTCCTGTTTCAATGGCTAGGGTGAAGGGCGTATGACACACCAGTTTCAGTATTTCCTTCTTGTTGTTGTGCCCACTATAGATTACTTGAGTTCCGAGTTATTTGAAAACTCATCCAGATTAAATAAATAGACTCTCAACTCTTTGAGTATGGTAATGTGTGGTATCCAATTTCATGGTGTTTCTACTGAATTTTTTAAGTGATGTTATTTCTGCCTATTTGGCCAACTTCCGAGGCCTTCATTGAGGGCTTCTTGCAAACCATTTCTGGGCCATACTTTGCACCTGTATCAGTGACAAGCCCCAAGGTTTCCACTTAATTCTTACTCAGCAAAACTCCCATCAAGTCTGATCAGATGTGCAGCTCGTTAAAGCCCACAGAAAAGTTCCCATGATTGTTAAGACTCCTGAGTGCTCAGCAGCTCTTATTCACTGTGTATAAATGGGGCAATTTGCATGCTATATTGTGGCTCAAGTTGCTTTACCAATTTATGAATGGCATTTAAAAATATATAGTAAAGTATATCTGTTCCATGTTTTCCTGCTTTCTGAAGATAGTCTCTGATTCTACAGGTTTAAAAAAATACAGGCAATAAATACCTTCAAATAGCTAAGGACATAATTCATGCCTTGTAGTGCATGTTTTAAAAATCAGGCCTTTTTCTGGCTCATTACCCAGCCTGTAGACTTGATTTTTTTAATTAATGTAAGAACACCTTCTTTATGGCATGTTCATGTTTACCCAAAAGTCACATCATTTTTCAAATTATACAAGGTGTCAGTACTGAGGGTAATGATCTTTATTGCCCACATTCCAAAATGAGCACTGCTTTTTCTTTTTTTTTTTTTTTTTTCCTAAATCTGTCTAGGAAAAAGAAGAATCAGAAATGTTTTTCCCCGAGTAGCATTTGTGCGCTAGTGAGTACATAAAAAGTGCACAGAGAAGCCATCAGGTCTGCGTTTACAGGAGTTGTTCATAATAGTTCGGCTCCACCAAGCAACCCGCAGCCGATGCCCATGTGTTGCCGTCGAGAGTCCGACCCCATCCCGAGGTGGTGCGATGTTTATGTTTCTGGTGACAGCTCCTGCTGGATAAGTGGGATTCTTATTCGGTCGTAGTGGAGCACACACATAATGGACTAAAGACAGTCTAAGCATAAGCAGACACGGTTGCTGCTGACTTTCATGTGTCTGAAAACCTGGTTGCTTCCATTACATGTTCCTGATTTTAATTTTATTAGGTGAGATCATACTGTGGTGAAGAGTGGTGTACAGAACTGGTTCAGGGTTCTTCCTGTTAATTTCTTCTGATGATTACAAGAAACTGTGCAGTCTTGATAATCTTACAGAAGTCAGAAACATTTTGTCGTCTTTCATTTTTTACTGCTGAAAGTAGGCTTTGAGGGCTGGGGTTGTCTTAAATAAATGCTAACAGAGAAACCCGTGCATGAGTTGCCTGATCTAGGACTGGGATTCATCAGTGCTGCCTTAACAGGAACACAAGAGGATTGCAAGAAGAAAATATAAGTACTTTGCAGCAAGACATTCGAAGAATTGGCTGCAATTTTTTTCTTGAAAGCATCTGATTTTATTAACTCGGATCATTTTCAGAGCGTGAAACCTTTCAGATTAGAGATCCTTTTAACCATTATCATCCTGAACACCCAACAGCTTTAATACATTTATAATTTTGGTTCAGCTTTTATAATACTTGTTACGACCAAGTGTGAAAGTATGTGAGCTCCTCCTTGCGCTCTTTCACTAAGACGTGCAGCTGCCAAAATCAAAAAGGCTGTCATTCTGAATAGGAGGGAAGGGGAGTTGGATGTTGTTTTGGCAATCTTTTACCAGTGCTCATTTAATTCTGCCTTTGATGCTGTCAATATTTGCGCAGTGTCTCCTAAGTCATCGGTGTCAGGAACATGTATGTTTGTTGGCGCAGAAGTCAGCCCATGGTTGTATTTTGTAGCTGTCTTGGTACAAATCCTCATTGCTGTTTGTTCCTCCAGTGATGTAAAACTGCATTAAGACCAAAGTGTTTGGCTTTTACCTCCGTGCAGTGTGATCCTTTGCTGACACGTAGCCGATGTAGACCCTCCTGACAACACTTCACACCCCTGCTTGTCCTGCCTCCCCTCCCAGCCCCATTCCTCAAGCCATGGCGATGGGCCATGCTGCCGGAAGGGTGCATGGCAAAGGCTGCTCGTGGACCTCACTAATGGCTGGCTGTCATTAATTCGATTATCATCAGAACTCGGCAGCCCCGAGAATGGAGAAGTGCAAGTGATTCTTGGCTCCCAGATAATATTTTTGCAGAGCAGGATCATTGCCCCTGGGTTTGGTGATGAGGAACGTCTTTGTAGACTTGCTGTACTTGTGAAGGCTCAGTGAATTTCTAAGTTAAAATCACATTTCTTGTGGATTTACTTTTTCAGTTTCCTCCTCCAGTAAAGAATGGCTCTTGTAATGGTTTGAAAATGTGGGATAAGTCTGAGGCCCAGGTGCCCGTGATGTTGAAACACTAGACAAGAATCTTAACTGTGGGGGACGATACAGATTTCTTTCAGTGCATCTTCTGTAACTGGGTATAGATTTGCATCCTTTCTGGACAATATGAGTAAATGTTTAGTTTACTGGTTACTTTCAGTCAATTTGGAGCTTATGCAGACTTTTACATGTTTGTGTGCGCTTGATTTGGGAGCAACCTTCATATCCTGAACAGTAACCATGATCTTAGTGGGCTGTTATGGAAAGGTGAAGCCTATTCCATAGCAATGAATTCACATTAAACAATTAAAATGTGAAAAAGCATCTCCTTTTTTTAGCCAAAAAATGGGGTTCTGCCTGTTTCTTGTGTTTCGAGAATCAGTGAATAACCATACCCTATCCAACTTCTCCATGTCATGCATCATCTGCTCAGTCTGTTAGAAGTAGGTCTCAGTATTGAGGCAGCGTACCAGTAAAGCTGAAGTTGGGATTCTATTTAAATGTCCGCTTTCCTGTGTATTTCTTCTTGCTGAGAATTTCCTACATTGTGGCGGAGCGTTATTATGCTTGTCAGATGGATCCTTTTAGTGTTGTTGTTGTGATTTTTTTTTTAGACGTTTTGACTTGATCTGTGGAGTATGACATTCATTTCAATGATTAGAGGACTTAATATTGATGAGGAAGTTTACAGTGAGAGGATACTGCTAATGAAATGAACATTTGGGGTCTTTAGGATTGATTGCGATTTTTTTTATTTTATTTATTTTTTCGTAGTGAAAATACTCTGAAATTCCTCCATCCAGCCCAGATAACCTGGTATCACTCTGCTGGCGCTGAAGCACCAACGTTTTTAGTGTTTTTGAAAATAAAAGTGATTTTTTTGGCTATCTTGCTGAACTTGCCTCTTAGCTTGCTGATGAATTGTGAACCATAAGCAGTGGCGGAATTTTCTTTTAGGCATCCTGAACATGTTTTGTGTGTAGGTTTTGTTTGCACGTGGTAAATCAAGGACAGAGAGAGGAATGGGTAGGGGGCTGTCATACTCTTGTCCTCTTTTGAGAAAACCCTCCCTGAACCAGGAATGAGGTTATCTTGATCTCCTTCAGCATCCACAGCAGAGATGGAGTCCCTGAGGTGACCAAGTTTCTTGTACGTCAGTAGTGAACATAATGACTGAGGTTAATTATTCTTCATAAATTGGGGATGTTCTAGTCATTGCTCAGCAGTTTTCCTTCTGTTGGACTTTTATCACCTTTCAAGGGCTGAAATAAAGCATCAAATGAAAATACGTCATGAGGAATGTTTGTCCATAGACATAAAAGTGTCTGCTTGAAAAAGTTCTTTCTGCTCCAGTTATCTGGGGAAGAAAAACTAAAAAATATTTCCTTTTAATAAAAATCAGTTCATCTGGGGGATGATTGTTTTGCTTACCAGTTTTTCATCAGGTGAAGGGAGAACAGAGAATTCTTTCTTACAATCCTGTGATTCACAAAGATGTACTACTACTTTAAATGGCTGGCAGACTAACGATGCTTATTTACAATAACTGCAATTAATACATGAATTAAAATGCTTGTTATTATGCAGTCCTACATATTATCAAGCTCCGTTTAAATGAAGAAAAAGCAAACTTGGTTTTAAGAACTTTCATCAAATCTCAGCCAAAAGTTGCAAGATGTCTTCCATTTCCTTTTGTCTCCTCTTGAATCACAGACTTCTTTTCAAACATGAATTTTTTAAAAGACTTTTGAATGTGGAGGGTTATAATTATGCTTCTCAGGTTAAACTTATATTTGTAAAAAATTAATATACAATGAAGACTGTAAGTGAACATGAAATTATGATCTCATTATTGAGCTGATAATTACCTAGATTTTTCTCAGTTTAGGCTAAAAGCAGAATGATGAACTCAGTTGCAGTATGCTGAATCTGATGAAAATCCATAGATAAGGATCACAATATTAGAAATTCTGCAACTGTTTTGCTTTTTCAGTTATCACTCAGACAGATTTTTTTAAGGCATCTCTTTGACTCTTGCATTTTAATCATATATAAAAAGTTTATAGACTGTTGGCTCTAAGGTAGATCTTTTGATTTTGAATTCATGAAATAACCTTTATTTTTATTATTTTAAAAATAAATATTTTATGGATGCAACATAAAAATAGTCATTAGATTTCCTGTCCTGTGATTCATAAACCTAAATGCGCAAGTTGTACAATAAACGTGGATACCATTTAAAATCAGAAAATATTATTACCCCTAATGATACTTCTTAGATTTACATACTGTTTTCAATTCTAAATCTTCTCATTTGGAGTTATCAAATTCTTATTTTGACTTTAATTAGAAGTATCTATGTTTGCCCTCACACTCATAATGTTTTATTTTCTAAGGTAGATGTGTTTAAAGAAGTTTTTCTTTTAAGTTCTCTAACTCCAGTTTCCTAAAAGACTGCGTACAGCGGCACGGCTCAGGCGGCATGGTTGAAATTTCGTAGCATTTCTCAGCTCTGCATTCACTTGCAATCAGGTCGGAAAAATAATGACACTCTTTTGCCTCCCAAATTAGTTAGCTAAATAGGGAATGAGTTGGATCATCCTCTTCCCAGGCTGAATTTTAGCCCATGGTTTTGTTTGAAATACCTTCTATGGTGTTTCTTGCATCACTCAGCTCGTGGCAGTACCAGCAGCAGGGTGTTTTATGGGCGGACAGGACCACATGCGACGAGCCCCAGAATGGATGTGGCTGTAGGAAAGATCTCGGGGCAGGGCCAGGGGGCTGATATCTGCTGTTATTTCACAGGAGACAATTGGGTTATTATAAATTCATCTGACAGCTTCTGAGGCAAACTGATTGAATATTGGCATCATTGCCATGATGGCCTTGGTAGTGGTGCAACTTTTGACAGGTGGAAAGAAATCTGTTAAGAAACTAGCATTATTGTGGCATTGTCCTCTCTCCAGAAAACACTGTGAAGAGTAATTGTAGTATGTACAGTTATGACATTGCTTTTTTCTGCAGCTTATAGTTACTTTTTGTACATCACAGATGCTGGTTAAATAGCCAAATATTAACTTTTTTTTTTTTTTTTAATTGTACACAGAATTATATCCAAACATTAGAATGAACTTGAACTGTTCAGAGCTTAAATCAGGAGTTTGTTCTTTTTTCTTTTTTTTTATGGCAGGGTTTTAGAGCTGTTGACCTCGGGAGTGTTCTGGTGTTTCAAGGGATAGCATTCCATTTTTCTCTTCACACATAATGAGCAGTGAACTCCTTGATTGTTGTTGTCTGTTCCCTCTATGCAGAGACCACTGCAGCCAACAAATCCAGTGTTTCATGCTGCAATCTAAACAGAGTGATGCATTGCAGGTGCTTTCCTTGTCTCCTCACACCTCTCAAAAACATTAGGAGGGATTTTCAACTTCCTATTCAACTTTTAAATGGAGAGTCAGGTCAGTCTTTGGATTAGAAAACCAATAAATCTTCTGACTTCGCATATTGTACAAGTATCCAGCTAATATCTGCTGTTATCGCGGCTTGCAGTGCTATGCCACGTTGACCTCACTTCAGGCTATTAGAATGATAGCTTAATGAATATATCTAAAGACCCATTATAAATTGCAAGCAAAGAAAATGTCGCTTCTCTGATGTTTGTGTATAAAAATTGAACCTTAAATTGCTTTCTCTCTTAATCATTCTTTGTTTGAGTTACCCTGTAGGTGGCCGTTTCCAAAGATGGGAGCTCCGGTGCTGTAAATAAAGTCCAGCAGGATGCAAGGTGCTGAAAAGAGTGACTTCACCAGCTCTGCTGCTCCACTGCTGCAGTGAAATGAATGATTGTTGATTTGTATTTAATGCTCAATTTCCTCTCCATTACTGCAAACCATGCAAGGCAGACCTCGTTCCAGGCTATTCATATGAGAGCTCAATCTATCCGGTTTCACATCTGCTAAAAGCCCCCATGTCATACTAATTACAGTTTTCCCCTGGAAAGAATTCAGGTTTTAAGACCAAAGAAAGATATACTTATTTATAGCTAATGCTCTGATCTATGTGATTTGTTGTTTGCAAGCAGTTGTATGTGCATTCAAAATGCAAGAGGGATAGAAAAGTACCAACCAAATATAATGGATGTGCCTTTTCTAAGCATTTTACAACCACAAGTGTGTTCAAAATTGAAACCCACAACGTCTCTTCTTTAATTTCTGTGCCATAGCAGTTACTTCTCCTTGGCCCTTGGTCTATGCACTGCCATGGAGCATAAGGTAGTATTTGTACTCCTTCTAAATCAGGGAAGATGAAAGATGTGCTTCAGAACATAAGACGGATTAGCAGTGTAAGACTTGAAAGGATCTTTTCCATCGGTGTGCGCAATCCGCTGCTTTTACAGGAAACTATGGCACATGATCTCTTTTATGACCAACCTGAATCTTAAAAATAGTTGTTTGTTCCACTGTTTCTACTGAAAGCTTATTCCAGTCATTGCTCGAGGGTCGGGGAAATATTATATCATATATTATATCATTATACTATATATACTATATGAATATTATATCATTATACTATAGCTTACGCTTTTCTTCCTTGGCATTTGCTTCAGGTGTAAATGCTCTGGAAGCAAATTGGAGGGAATAGAGCTAGTAATTTAATGAGGCAAAGGAACTGATAAAGACTCCCCAAGTCCTCCAATCTCCTCCTCGATCAGTTACATGGGAAGATCTTCTGGAGCGCAGGCACAACAGACCATCTCTACTAGGACGATACGTTTAACCCAGTACTTTGCTTTTTACATGGTCAATAGCAGATGCTTCAGGGAGGCACAGGAACTCGTCAGGCATGAAATTATGCTCCTAGGCTGCAGCAGTCGGCTGTCTAGGAACTTTCTGAGTCAAAGGTGGTTTCTTGCTGCTTAATAGCCCTTGGTGAATATGTGCTCCAAGAATTTGAATCCAGGCAAGGTTTTAGCACTCAACATCACAGGATCAGCTCTTCTGCAGCTCAGTATGAATTGCATAAAGACCTGCTGCCTTCTCTTTGTTTTTAACCTGCTTCGTATTAATTTCATATGATGCCCCGTACTCTTTCCTGTTATAGGAGACAGGGAAAATGGTTTGCTACTCTGTGTCACAATTTGTGAAGTTTCTCCCCCTCCAGTTGTCTCTTGCAGTTTTCTTACAGTTACAATAAAACATGGGGACCTGCTGTATTCTTTTGTCTTATGCCTTTATCATGATCAACTTTTGTTTATGTTGCATTTTGTTCTGCTTTCCATTTACTTTCATAACTTGCTGTGGAATTGGGAATACTGTTGAAACCAGGAAGACATTACTGCCTACTGAATATCTGATATCACTTTCAATGTGAAAAAAAACCCACAATCCCAGACCAACTCAAAACCACTACTGTTAGTTAGTGTTCCTTCAGCCTGGGCTGGGAACAATTCGGTTCTCCTCAGCTTGAATTTTTTTTCAGGCTTCTGGGGCTTATACCCCACTTGATGGAGTTCTCTCTCCCATAGCGCTATGCTGATAAAGCATCCTGCTACATGTTCGACATCATCCTGATTGAGAGCAGAAACTTTCCTATACTGACTGTCTTCCCTAGATTGCCTGCAGTACTTGCCCTCTGTCCGTTATGAAGTGGTTTTGCTTTATCTTGCAGTGCATCTTTCACTTACGATAGAAACTGTGTTTGCCAGCTCATGCTCCCCTTTTGGCAATTCTCATTGCCTTCCTATGCTTCTTGATGTCTTAAGTCACAGTATTCTTTGCTCGCTCATTTTTCTATTACATTTTATTTTCTTTATTTACTTGCAGTAGCCTTTTGCACTGAGTCTTTATCTCCCCAAGTTGAAATTTTGTCTATAAGGTTTTATTTATCCATGCTGGGCAAATTCCTACTAGTTAAGCATATCCAAGCGGTGCGAAGTTCCAAGCTTTCTCCACATCCAGGACACTTCTTTAGCTGTTTTGTGTTGTCCATGTGTTGTCTACTTCCAATTACATTCATCAGGATTTTAAGTTCCACCGATTCATTAACTGAACTCTCTGTCACAAATCAAAACCAGCAATGGTTTCCAGTACGGTTTTGGAAATTGAAAGGCCATTCAGAATAATAAGCGTACAGGGTTTTTTAGTATTCTCAATGACATTTTTTCCTCCATCAGCGTGGGGATTTTTGTGCTTGTTTAAAATGTGTTTCTGTACTGTGGTGATGATTTTCCTTTCAAAAAACTAAAAAAAAAAGCAAATAAAAATTATCTGGCTTTCTGGCTTTTAAATCGGAAGGATGAAGTGAAGGATTTGCTCCTTCAGGCTTTATTCTCACAACGAGGCCGTGTTGGTGAAGAGTTTCTGTTGTGAGCACAACAGCTACTAAAGATCAACATAAAACCCACATATCCTCCTTAATTGGTTCTTATGGATATTATAAATGAAACTTCTTATATTGACTAAAACCAATAGATTCAAGGGAAATTTCAGCTTATCTAAGTGTGCATTTGACTGTTGAATGGATGGCCAAGTCTTCATTTCATAAGTATGGTTAGTGATTTCCCTATTTTTTGGCTGGATTTAACCTTGAAATGGGAAAAAAGGACTATCCTATTTTAACTCAGAAAACAAGACACGTCAGGAGCAGATTGTTTCATTGTTGTTTTTTAAAATTTCCTTCCATTTCAGAAAAATGTTGCAACATGTAACAAATGGCATTAATATAATTTGATATTTTTCTATTGAAAATAAAGTGTAGCCTGTTGGACTTTCAGAGGCACTTGTGTTACAGGTGTTTTAGGCGAACATTTAAGTACCTGAAAGAATCTGATTTTAAATTTCATATGACGTTATGTGATGCATCATTTCCTTGTGCATGCTTCAACTACAGCAAATTATTCAACACATAAAAGTCTTTTTCTTTTTTATAATTTTTTTTTTTACTCCCACATGGTCATTTGCCTGTGAAATACACATTACATTTAGTGTTTGTTTATATTACAATGAAGTGATCCTTGTAGATGGCCCAAACTAACTGCCTCATATTACTTGGGAAAAGAATAAAAAGAAGTTTAACTCCGTCACAACCTGTGAATGGTGGAAAGGAACTTGTTGCAACGAGAGAAAGCACAACAACAGCAAAAAAACCCAACCAGAACTGAACCAAACCAGAACCTAACTGGTGTTTAATCTTCTAGATGTGATGAAAAGGATTGTATGTGTGTGATCCTTTACATCGTTGTCATTTTGGTTACCTTTGGACATCCTGTCATGCATATTTTATGCTCCTGGAGAGGGTGATCTTTTATATTGTTGAGGGTTACCTAAGGTGTGTCTGCAGGATTACGGGCATTGCATACGATGATGTTTCTACACCTTCCATGTGTGGTGTGGTTAAGCATTTTTTTTCTTTTATTTACCAGGAAATCACAGTCTAGTCTGTAAAATGTTATGGATTTACTCCTATCATGCAGTGAGACAGGAAACAATAATCTGAAGTTATGCAAGGAACTTCGATGTAAACTGTCAAAACTGGTTTGCTCTGGTTTTGGCTTTTTGGGAAATGTGGAACACTGTTGACAGAGAATATATGCTTTAGCTTAAAAAGATCCCAATAAGAAAACAGTTCTGTAAGGTAACATGATCAGACACCCCAAACTTGGAATGTTGTGACTCATTAGAGGAGAAAAGCAAACGTGTGCTGTTTAAATCAAAGCCTTTGTCCTTGAGACAGTATGGGCAGGTCAGTATCATTCAAATTCAGTATAAAAAAAATTAATTAGCATGCTAAATAGAACCTGCCAGTGTCAACTGAAGTTCATGGCCAGGTGTCTTAGTTGAATCACTGATTTCCTTTTATATAAGAATCATGCTTGCTGTGTCGTGTCCAACACATTCAACCTATATGTAAAGAAAGAACGTTTTTATATAGAGAGATACAAATGCATCATAAATCATATGTCATTTGCAATTTCTTGGTACTAAGTGTTTATAGTTTATGAGTCACAGCTGTTGAAAAGCTTTGAATTAAAAAAATGATGCCTTTAGAAATGGCTGCAGAGTTATGAGCTTCAGTTTATTATTATTCTTTTTTAAATAAGGCAGAGATTTTATCCTCAAATTAATTTCATCCACTCAGTTACAGCAATTGTATACACCCAACAGGAAAATATGTGCATAAACAGATAGATACCAATGCATTTCCTCTGAATACTATTTCTGTCTTTTTTGCATATATACATACACTGATGGGCATTACAAATGGCATTTTCTCTTAAATGGAGTGAGATTTTTTTTTTCTCTTTTCTGTATTTGCTCTTCAATGCAGAAATCCAGTTTTAATATCAGTCTCAGAAACTTCGAAAATTTGCCAATACTCTGTTGTTTGCATCAAGAAGAGTGTGGCCAGCAGGTCGAGGGAGATTATCCTCCCCCTCTGCTCTGCCCCGGTGAGGCCACATCAGGAGCACTGTGTCCAGTTCTGGGCTCCCCGGGTCAAGAAGGACAGGGAACTGCTGGAGAGGGTCCAGCAAAGGGCTACGGAGATGATCAGGGGATTGGAACATCTCTCATACGAGGAAAGGCTGAGGGACTTGGGTCTCTTTAGTCTAGAGAAAAGAAGATTGAGGGGGGATCTTATTAATGCTTTCAAATACTTAAAGGGAGGTGCCAGGAGGATGGGAGCAGTCTTTTTTCAGTGGTGCCCAGTGATAGGACAAGAGGAAACGGGCACAAACGTGACTGTAGGACGTTCCATCTCAACCTGAGGAGGGACTTCTCTGCTGTGAGGGTGGCAGAGCAGTGGCACAGGCTGCCCAGAGAGGTGGGGGAGTCTCCCCCTCTGGAGCCATCCCAAACCTGCCTGGACGCCGTCCTGTGCCACTGCTGGAGGTGCCCCTGCTCTGGTGGGGGGTGGGACTGGAGGAGCTCTTGGCATTTGTTACAAGCTCTGTGCTTTACCTTTCAGGAACTATGCTTAATTACATTAAGAACACCTGAATTCTGTATGTTCACAAAACCTTCAGCAAGAATCAATAAAAAGAGTTAAAGCTTAATTTACCATGTAGGTAAAAGATTTTCATCTGACCAAAGAAAGTTAAATATTGCCAGAACTGCATTGGATTTATGTGTCTGTCTGCGAGAGGAGGGAAAAGGCGATGCTAGATGATGTGGTGTCACCTACTTTATGTGGCAGTTGTATTGATAGTTCTTACAGTGACGTAAAGAAATTATTGAGGTCTAAGGATTGTCTTCTGAAGAGTGTCTGGAGCTCCTTGTATTCTGGAAACAATTTAAATTTTGAGGTCTATCTGTCCATCAAAATATGCCCTGGACTTTTCTTTATATTGGGATTTCTGTGATGTTTTTTTATGTCATATTCAGGTACTTCACATTCTTCAAGGCACTTATCTTCACAACAATCTGGGGAAGTATATTCTTATTCCTTTTCCTGGATAGGAAATTTAAGCAAAGAAGTAGTGTAGAGAGCTTTCTCATGCCTGCACAAGACATCTGTGAGAAACAACATTGCAAAGTGAATTCTTGTCTAGTGTTTCTATGCCGAACCATCCGGACACCTGAAAGCACGTGTCCAGTGGTAAGGACGGACATGCTTCCAGGAACTCCACATGACTTAGACTAGCTGTTTGAAAACCAAAAAAAGGCTTGGAATAGTGAAAAAAATGATGGTAAATTCAATCATGTGCATGCAAAATCAGTTATGTTCTTTAAAAATAGTGGGAAAAGCTTGTCAAGCTTTTCTGACCTCTCTACAGTCTTGTAAGGAGTAGAGTCCTCCTTATGTATGTCTTTGCTGTTTTAAAGAGGGGTTCCTGCAACTCCTCTTCCCCAAAATGTGGCCTGCCTCAGCCCTGTGGTTTCTTCGTAGAAAGTAATTGTGGAATTGCAGTTTGAAATAAGTGAAAGCTTTTCCTATTCTTTCATTCCCTCCAGATACAAGTTCCCACCTTTCCCCTTACATAGACGCTAATGTTGGCTCTCTGAGGTGGCTTCCAGCGCAGCTGAGTGAGCAAAGGATGCTTCCCACAAGGCAGGCACAGAAACTCAGGACTGGGGAGAAAAGTATGGAGAAAGCTGGCACTAGAGCTTAATGGGGTGGAGGGTATGTAACTCCGTAGTGATCCTGGTGATGGCAAAAAAAATCTTGAGTAACTGTGCCATACTTTTCCGAACAATGGTACACTGAATTTTACACGCTCCAACCTCTGGGGTTTTGGATTTCAAGTTGTGGTTCGAAGCTGCTACCCTGTATTTAGTTTGCTTCTGCTTTCTGAAAATAGTTTCTGACTTTTCTAAATTTACTTGTTCTTGTGCTGTGTAAGATGTTTGTCATTTCACTGGAAAGCCATCTGCTCTTATGGGACATGCCTGTGTGTGCAAATTAAATTTAACAAGATTGGATAGGATGGTGGTGGTCAAGATTGAATAGGACTCATGCAAAAAGCTTAAGGACGTCTCATGCAAAATTGGGTTGATGTGAGCAACCACTGCAACTGTCCTGTGGAGCACCATCGTGGAGAATTTGTGTAGGGCATTGGTAAAGGGATTCTAGGGATCAAAGCTCCCTCCACTTTGTAATAAAAGAATAGACAGCTGTTCTTTTTCAGCTGAACGTGTGGTTGATTTCCAGCATTGACGGAGCAAGAAGGACTAGAAGTTCCCAAAGGATTCCTCTCCTCAAAGGAAATGGCTGACTGTGTCAGGATGATTCTGTGGGGAGGATGGTTTTTTCTCTTGGTTAATTGAGGGACCACAGAAAGGTAAAGATTTTCTTTTATTTGTTGTGCTGATCTGTCCTGCTCCTTCTGTTTATTTCCAGAATCGAGTGTGATTGAGAGAGACTTGTGCTGAAGAGGCTGTACGATTTGTTATCCTGCAAAAAGAAGGAGCAGCCTTCGCCTTTAAAATGGTAAGGACGCACAACATGAAATCATGCAGGGTTCGGGACGGGACCTACATCTTTCTGTTAACCCATGTGCACCAAAAATCTAAAACTAGATCTGAGTTTGCTCAAGTGTCTGTAATCTTGGGAGCACTCTCATTCTGTCTGAATGCTATTCTTTTTCTAAAATGCATGCAAGAAAATATAATGTTGGTATTTACTTTTTTGTTTTTTCGATCTTCTGCTCATCCCTGTAGTAGCTGTTGAACTGATAGTTGTAGTAATAATTGATTGTCGTAGTAACTGTTGAACTGACACAATGCAGGGATCTCATGTGGTGATGTTACAAGCTGTGGAATAACACAAGAAACCATTTTTTTAAAATTTTATTTCAGTAAAAATTACATTTGATGTACAGCTTGCAGTTGGCTTTCCTTTTCTCACTGCATTTTAAATAGTTCAGGCTTTCTCCCTTGTTTGTATAAGAATAGTCACCTCACCCTGTAGTTCTGACATGCTTATAGCACAACACTTACTGAGTTTTATGGTGGAAGTAGCCTCCAGCAGTCTACTGGCCCAGGAATCCATCTGTAGAAAGTTCCTTAAGTTTTCAAAAAATACAAATAAGAAAGTTAATTGGATTACAGCTCTATTTTGACTAATCCAACGAATTCAGTTGAGAGGTTTTATAGGGACTTATTTATATAAACCTGTTGAAGTAAAGGTTTCAAGTAACAATTTAATTTTACTTTTTTCTGGTAGAGTGTTACTTTTCAGTACTTTTTGAGGAGCCTCTTATAATTTCTTCTTCAGCTCTGTTTTCAAATACAAATCTAACCTTGTTTTACCCAGCTCTGAAAAAGAATTAAAATAAAAGGAATGTTTAAGTTTTGCTTCTTGACACAAGCAAATACTAGAACCGCACAGCACAGTTGTACTTCATGGTTGCGAGGAGAGCCTTGCGACCATGGTGGTGGCTTGGCAGAGTCTCTTGGTTAGACATTTTCATAAAAGGAAACGATTTGTCTTATTTCTTTATTTACTATCCCACGTGATGCTGAGTTTCAATGAGCTGTCAGCTTGCTGTGGTTTATTCCTCTTCATGACAGACAAAAGGAAAAGAAATGTTGAAATTGAAAACAGTCATGTTGCTTGTATCTCCCTTTTCTTGCTGGAGCCAGTGAATGCCCAACGGGCATTATAATGGATGGGTGTCGCTTTACAAAAAAGTCTTCTGTTGGCTTATGCTTTTAAATGTTTTAGCTTTCCACAGGACTTTGACAGTGATTTTTCTGACTGCCCCAAGTAAAATACAGTTAATTTCCTTCAGTAAAAATGAAACAGAACAACTCTGTTAATGTCTCTTGCATGGGAAAAAAGTTTAGGCAGCCCTGGAAGCTGAGCCAGGGTTTGTCGTGTGATGCAGACATTTGCTACCTTCTTGACTTCCAGATAACACATAATTAAAGTCAGTGTTTTGTACAGCATCACCATTATCGGCATTAATTTGTATCAAATACAGAAAACAGGCTATTTGGGTGTATGTATACTCGTTGTATTTGACCTAGCCAGGTAATGGGAATAACTGTGGTCCCTAATGAGATTTCTTCTGCATTGTTTCAGCCCTGTTCTTGGCAGTAATCAGCCCCTTTACCTCTTGGTGGCTGACAGGAGAACCAAAGGGTGCAGGAGTTCATCAATGCCTGGAGAAAAGGAGGCTCAAGGGAGACCTTATCGCTCTCTACAGCTACCTGAAAGGAGGTTGTAGAGAGGTGGGGGTCAACCTCTTCTCTCTAGTAACAAGTGATAGAACAAGAGGAAATGGCCTCACGTTATGGCAGGGGAGGTTTAGGATGGATATTAGGAAAAATTTCTTCACAGAAAGGGTTTTCGACCATTGGAACAGGTTGCCCAGGGAGGTGGTGGAGTTGCCATCCCTGGAGGGATTTAAATGACGGGTAGACGTGGTGCTGAGGGACATGATTTAGTGGTGAACTTGGCAGTGTTAGGTCGATGCTTGGACTGATGATCTTCAAGGTGTCTTCCAACCTAGACAATTTTATGATTCTATGTCTTTCCCCTGTGGCAACTGAATGAAAAAGCTTGCTTTGTAACTGCTGGTATATTTTTTGCAGTTCTGTGGATAGGTTAGGTATCAGGATGGTCACTGACTCTTTTCAAAAAGCTAAGTTGAATTATAAACATAATTATTTCTCCTGCATTGAGCCTAAACAGCAATTCTTGTGTATTTATGGAGTTGACTAAGCAAACCCTTTCAGTCCCTGTATATGCCTCTACATAATATACAGTCACTTTGATTTGCATGCTCTGTCTAAGTTTAATATTGGGCCATCGAGCTGTGGCAATGAGCATGTCTTGAGAGACCACCTCTGGTCTTGGGGACTGAATGGTCCTGGCTATAGAAAGTCAGAGGAGCAAACCATCAATGATAAAAGAGATGATTATCCAATTCCCATGTTTGCTGCAGTGTAAAGGGCCCTCCTATAGCCTCCTCATGGCCCCAGACACTACAAAACAGATATTGTTGGTAGAGATTATGAATTCCAGTGCTCTTTACTGTGTGTATCTACTTTTCTATCTATATATGTTGCAATAAAACAACATGCACAAGGTTATAAAAATAGCCTGGAAGTGATTGACATGCTAATAATGCTCAATCAAGTCAATAATGCTCATGTAACGAGCTCCTGAGAAAATAATATTTTTGGTCAATAATACACTTTTTAAAAACGAACTGTTTGTTTTTAATTAACCTCATATTTAGCCATTTAGTCATGCCACGTCCATCAAGCACAGTAGAGAAAAACACATGCTGTCTTGAAATGCTGCGTTGTTGCCTTAAACTTTCATCTCTTCCTTCTTGGCTTTCTCTTCTGCATTCCACCTTAGCATGTTTTGGAGGATTGAGGCAAATCACGGCTTGTCATGTTACTTCGAATTCAGTGCTTCTCCTTTGTAAGAAGGGTGTTAGGTGATTCATCTGTGACAGAACATCCCATTATGTTGTGACAGGCTGTCAAGGTGAACCTGCTGTAAGTACTTAGCAACAATATAGTGCTGCTAATGTGTCACTTGGCACTTTTTTCTTTTATTTTTTTTTTTTTTTTTGGCTAAAGGCTGACAGATTTTAATCCATTAAGTGATCCAAAAAAACAGTGTTTGGAATTGTGTAATGCTTAGTAAAACTGAGCAGGACAGACAGTGCCCACAAATTCCCGACAGGGAGGAAATAGGTCCTGTGGTCTTAAGACTCTTCTTGTCACATGACATTAAGTAGCACATTATGGGTTTTTTTCTGGTTTGGGCTTTGTTTGCATCTTTTAAGAGAAAAATTATATGCTATCAGGGGAGGAATTTTTAAAAAGAAAATGGATTCGTATCCCAGTTATGAAGGAGACCTGAAATAAATTCTAACAGTTGTGAGATGACTTTCAGATACATAATTCCTTGGGTTGTTTTGTTTCTGTGCTTACTTACATATAGTCTTTGGGTTAGGAAAGCTCTGGAGTTCAGCGGTTCCCTGGCTGACGCTCTGCCTCCCGGCTGCTTCAGGGACTTCATGGTAGCACCTTCTCCCTGACAAAGGGCTTGTGATTAATTACAACATCCTTCCAACCCTCTCATTAAAAAAAAAATTTGTACCTCTCAGCACAATCGGATTGTGTGTGGCCGAATTCATATTAAAAATAGGAGCATGAAGTTGAACTTCAGACAACTTAGAGATTGCTGGCTGCTGAGCGCTTTTGTAATTAAGGAGTCTTAGGCATCTAAATGTTATGTTAGAAGCCTATCATTAAGTAACAATTGTTTTGACAGTTTTTGAGTGCCCGTGTGTTCACGTATGCTCACATAAAGACCATGGTGCCTATAGGAGCCCTTACATCAGCCCTTCTGTTGATGCCAAATTCACCTATCTTCCCCGAAGTCAGTAGTAAATGGATGACCTGTGAAAAAATCTGGCTCATGGTTTTGAACAAAACTGCATTAGTTGACATCCATCAACATGTGATTACTGAGCAAAGTGTTTAAAATAAGACAAATCCTAAAGGTTAAAAGGAAGACAGAAAATGGGAATGTTATGCATTTTCAATGCAAAAATGAGACCTGCTTAAGCCTTCAATGTTTCTCTGTATTGTGCTCTTTCTGTTTGCCCTGGTGATAACTGAAACCTGCATCTAGTACTGCATCTTTACCCCCTTTACTGGGGTAAAGGTTGCAGTGATCTGAATTCCCTGTAATCTTGGATTAACTGATTTTGCATAGCATGTAGAATAGTACCCAGTTTTATGTAATTTTTGAACAGTTCTAACAGCATTGGATTACACTTTCTAACACTTTGATTTAAAAAAAAAACAACTCAAATTTTTGAAGTGGAGAAATGGTGACACAATAACAATATACTGTTATTTAAAACTTGTAAATGAACTTATTTTCTGTCTGTCCTTTTTTCTTTATCGCAAGTCCCTATGGTACATTACTAACATCATTGGCTAACTAACAGCTGAGCTAAGTGCTTGAATGTCTTCTGTATCCACCTTCTTTGATCAAAGGTCAGGCTATTTTTGTTCCCGCATTCATTTTCAAGTCGTCAGAGTTGAGGAAAAGATAGTTGTGTCAGGGCCTGATGTTTGCAGCCTGACTGCTGTACTGTTCAGGAAACGATATAGACCGAGAGGTGGGTCAGAGGGATGGTTGCTGCAGACACAGGTTTTTTTCTGCAGTTGAGGTAGGTTAAGACAATGTTTTTCCATTGTTGGATGAAGTAAAGACATAAAAAAACTGTTTAAGGCTCATTTCACAGCAAATAGATGAAGCCAGAGATGAAATTGGGTCAATAAGCTTTGTAAAACAAATAATGTGCAAGTACGTAATTTTTCAGCTCTTTTTAAGTGGGTAAGGCAGTGGCACATAAATTGCATTGTGCTGAACAAGGCAAGACCAGGATGGAAGTATCAGTCAGGAAAGAATTGCAGAAAAATAGTTTATCTTGTTAACAAACAGGCTGTTGCCTTAAAGAAAGCAAAAGAAAGAATTCAAGAAGAACATATTCTCAGTTGCCTATGCTGTTATGAAATTAAGAAATTCAGACCTTTTGGGTTTGCCCTCTCCATCCGTATACATGTGCTTACTTTGGCCTATGTTGCTCTGGTTTCTGAATAATTTTTTAACTGCGGGATGAGCCTTTGATATCATTACTGAAAATTGTTGGATATTTCTTTTGAACAGAGGAAAAGTGCCTTTCTTTCTAAAATGGAGCAATAAGTATTAGTGTAGAGCATCCAGCTTTATAGAAAAGGCTTTTTCATGTGCTCCCTTGCTGATACGTTTGTAAGCACAGAATGAAGTGGAAGTGTTACACTGTCAGATATCTAAGGAACATGTCTATTGTTGCCTTATTTGTATTCTGAGTCAAGCGCAATGCATTCTCTACCTGTTTTTTGCTGACGCAGAGGAATTATTATGGTATGTTATCCTTTCATCGCAAACTTTGCTTGCTGTAGTTCTACTGTAATCTGCTTTTTGGGGGGAGGGCTTGACACCATCTTGATGTTTTTAAATGTTTCACTGGTTTGTAAATCTGAACGCCTAGTCTTCTCTGTAAACCGTAAGCATAAGTTGTATGCAATAACTTTTCCAGGGGAAGAAGAGACTCCAGCTCAGCTTGTGGCAGCATCCAGAGGGCTGAATTCCCATCTGAAACGTGACTAGTGAAATCTCTGATCAGATCATTTACCTTAAACATTCTCCTGTATAGTACAAGCCTAACTTTGTGGAACAGGGTGACTACTGGACAGGAGAATCTTTGATGCTTTTGGTTTTGCTCTCTCCATCTAATCTCCCCATCTATATACACGTGCTTGCTTTGGCCTGTGTGCTCCCATTTTCATATTATTTGGCAATATGGTATGTTTTGTATGTCCTTTTTCTAAAAGCAGGAAATATAGCTGATGGTAAATTGTTATTATATTTGACCTAATCTCTGCCTCTTTAAAGTAGAACTTCAATTTGCATTCTTAACCCCAAATTTCCATTTATAAATAATTAGAAAATATAGATTTGTCACATCAAAAGGAAAAGAATAGGGGAAGAAAAAAACAAAGCTCAAACCAAAAAACCATGATGCAGAGAAAATATCTTAAGGAAACGCCAAACAGCTGCGATTAGCATTGCCTTGAAGTTGAATAAAGCCAGCAAAAGACTGGAAAATATATTTTACTTTTTTTTCGAGATGTAGTGACTTTCCTCTTTGAAATTATTGAATTAAAAAAAAAAATCCAATCAGCAAGACTTTGGCTAATATTGGACTTCAAGATTTGCAGAAGCTGGACACCTGTTGGGTTTTGGCCTGTGTTCTGGTTAGTTTTTTTTTTTTTTAATAAAAAAGAATAATTAAAGCAGATCTCATTCCAGACTCTCTCTAAGAATGGGAGAATACAATGTAAGAATGGAAGAATACAAACATTGCAAGAAGGCAGTCTCCACTTTGCATGTCTGATTCATGGAAGGCGTCAGAAGGCCAACTGAACTGTGCTGGTTTGGTATCAGATGAAGATCTGGCCGCAACCACCCTTGATTTCTAAATGAAGTTGCTGAATATAGGTTAGAATAAGTTGATTTTCAAGTTGATATTTATTATGAACCAGGCTTTTAAGTTTGGTTCCTTACTTATATAATGGAAATATTGTGAAAATTGATGGTCCCAGCCTGTGCTTGTCTGGACTTTGATGGGGATGAGAGTTGCTGAGAGGGCAAAGAGGGGCAAAAGAACAGATATTAGGAAGAAATTCATTACTGTGAGTGTGGCGAGACAATGGAACAGGTTGCCCAGGGAAGTTGTGAAGGCCCCATTCCTGGAAGTGTTCACGGCCATGTTTGGTTGGGCTTTGAGCAACCTGGTCTAGTGGGAGGTGTCTCTGCCCACAGCAGTGGGGTTGGACTAGATGATTTTTAAGGTCCCTTCCAACCCAAATCATTCTATGATTCTGTGAAAGAAATAGAATTGATCTGTATATGGACATAAACCTGCAGACATTCAGTGCGGAACCTCTCCATAGCTGCACATGCTTTTGCAGCCCTTCTCCAGTGTTTCTCCAGTCTTTGTTGACTGATCCTTAGCTGTTGGAGCATGCTGTCTTCTCAGGAAGAGTGGTCCCCATGTGGTGTCTTTATGTGAAACACAGCCCTGCTTGTGAGCAGGAATAACTGAGCATTCTGCCCAGATTGCCAGTGCACCCTTGAGTGTGCCTACATTCTCCCACACTGTGGAAGAAGGATGGAGAACATTTGTGTGCGTGTGAGCATGCCTTCCAGTGCCACATCCTTCGCTTGCTAACAAGTGAGGTGGAGGGGAATGACGACTAAGCAACAACACTGATGATCCACAGCTTCGCTTCCTCCCAGCTCTTATTTTTGGCTTGACTTTTTTTGGATTTGCTTGCAAATGCAATAAACTCACATGTCCTTAAAAAATATGAGGTGCAGAGAAAAAGCCTAAAGCTTGTTAGCTTATACTGAGGACTGACTAAAAAAACCCCGATATGAATTCCACAAGCAAATTAACTGTGACACTTCTGTAAATTTAGAAAAGCTCCTGCCATATTCAAGCAATTTTTAAAAACATCGTATTTTAGTAAACTCAGTTTAACTGCCATGTTCTTTTTTCTGCATTTGCTTCCCATCACTACTGATTATCTAGATTTTTGTGTCTGAACCAGAACTTTCTCATTGATCTGCTCTTCTTACCCAATTATTCCTTTTACTATGTCTTATATAACAGCAATCCATATTATCTTCAGCTCTGAACAATAGATTTTCTGTTGAAGTAAGTGGAAAACCGACATACATCGAATTAAGCAGAAGCAGCAGGTTCATTATAAAGTGGAGCCAACGGACAGAAAAGGCTATATAATAGAATCACATGGCATTCATTTGTAGAGACTACTAAAAGACAGCTTTTTGCATGATGGGAAGGAAGTTCTGCCAAGCTATGAGTAAATTGTCCTAGTACAGGCTAATGATTGTAGATTGTTTAATTTTGCTTATTGCTATTTTCATGTTAATGCTGAAGAAGCATATACTTTTCATATGTGTCTGTGAGAGCTAAAGGAGTCAGGTTTTCTTCCTGGAACTCAATTAAAAGGAATACCACACCTTAGACAAATTATAAAAAATATTTTGGCCCATAGTATTAAAACTTCAAAATGTTTAGGCCTGGATGAATTCCCTTTCGATCTGTGTAAAAAATGGGGTTATGGGGCCGTGATGCATTAAGACTCTACAGATGATTCCTGATCTGAACACAGCAGCAGCATAACTGTGTTTTATTTGAAATCTTGTCCAAAACCTCTGTCTTAATAAAAGGAAGCATTGCCATTAATAAAAAGCTTCCTTTGAGTTCAGTGGGTTTGGATCAAACTGTATAACTTCTATATGATGAAATAATTGTGTGTTGATAGAGCACTCAGTGACTTTGATCATCTGTAATGTTGGTGGGCGTTCCGCACTGACTTTGTGTTTTCAGAGCACTATGGGGAATTCTGTGTTAGCACAATGTCCAATTCTCAAGTCAGGAGGAAAATATTTGGATATATGTTTAAGTTGGTGGAGGAATGCTTTGGTTTTTAGCATTTTGTGTTATTTTTTTTATCACAAATTGCAAAAATCTCAATATTTTTTATCCATATGTAACCCAAGATGAGTATTTACTCAAATCTTATTTTAAGGGTTTTTCATTGTTTTGAGATGAGCTGCTTCATCCAGATTTAATGCCACAATTTTCAAAATTTCCATTATGAGTAAGCCATTTGATTCTTCTGTAATTACAAGGATTTTATATATAACTGTATATCGTGTTAACAGCAGATTTCAGCGATAGCTAACCCAAGGAATTCTTTTACATGTGGTGCTTGTTGTAGGAATTCAAATTACATAATGGCTCCATTATTAAATAAAATGATGAAGTAAACATCATTTAGCTTGCGAGCAGACCATGTTTCATGTGACACTTATCAGTCTGGCTCAGCAAGTCTAATTGATAGACTGCTTGGAAGGGGTAGAAGAAGGTCAGGATCCCCGTTTCCATTCTCGTAGCATTCTGCGAGCAGAAACCTGGTTGTTCCGTGTTATGGATAGGCACCCAATGTGGCAGCGTTGTAGACTGACTAACAAAAATGAACTCTGAAGGTCAAGGCGGTTCCCAATAGTTTGTAACACAAAAAAGGCAGGAGGGGGAAAAACTGTAGTAGAGGTCACGGAAATTTCTTCAGAGCCTGTCTGACGCATTGCGTGTGAAGAGTTGCATTGTTATGGTGTCTTAACTGTGGTTGATGTTCAGGGAATTTTATTCTTTTTAACTACTGCATTTGTGAAATATGGAGCTGTGGAACTGTTCAAGCCATGGATTAATTTTGACTACCAGGCTAAGTCACAGAGTAGGACTTACCTCATGTTGAAAGACTAATTTTATTTTTTAAACTGGATTAACTGAACCTGAAACTATCTTGCCAGCTCCTATGAGAAGAGGTACTGACACAGGAGATACTAGATGCACAGTGTTAAGGTTTCACTTTGTTTTGCTAGCTAAGCATTGGGGAATGCAGACCTTTTGAGTGGGATGTATTCACATCCTACCTCTGTGATCACAGATAATGGTGGACTCTTAGACCTGATGCAGAAAAGGGTGACATAGGGACATCCTAAGAATAATAGAATAACCACGTTTTCAACAGTGGTCGTCAAAATCTTCTGGCATTATGAGATGTCCACACTGTGTCTAAATTTTAAAGTGATTTATCTCTTGTGGGATTCAGTCCACCCCACTGCTTCCAACACTTCCAAACCTAACACTGTAGGTGAAATGAGCAGCACTGTGAACCACGGAGGTCCATGCTAGGACCTCCTTGTGTGCTACGTGCCTCTTTAGCTCTTTTCTTTCATGGTAAGAAAGCATTGGCCATTTCTCAGGAGAACTTCCAGTAGTACTTTTGGACTGAGTCTTAACCACTACCACCCCAAAGGCCCTCCTGCTTATTCACCCTGTCTTTTTCTAGACGTTCTTCCCTTATTTTGCTCCCAATTCTTTATTCAGAAGGCTAATAAACAAGGCTAAGTCTCTGGAGTCTCGTATGCTCTCTGGGATCTAGCAGAACAGCTAGTTCTATTCTCACCTCTTTTCCCTGTCAGGATATCTGATTTTCCACTGGTAGCATTTTTTCTTATGGTTGTAGCTCCTCGCCCTGTGGATACCTGCAAGGAAAGTGGTTAGATTTCTTTTCCCTGTGGTCCTTTGCTGAGGCTCTGAAGAAACACAGATGTTGGTCCCTGCACAACACTGCAAAACTTCCACTGTGTCCCGTTTCCTATCCTATACAAAGCACACCAACAATTTAGTGTTTTGGGGGGTTTGCATTTCACTACAATTCATTCATATACCATGGAGGATGATAAAAGGAACAGAGACTTAGATTTTTATTTTTCTTTTATTGGATAAAACCCCTAATAAAATATTATTGAAAATACTTACCTACATTTTAATACAGGATTAAATTTATTGGAAACTTTAGAGATGCGCTGATGTAAAACAAGTGGGAGTGACAGGCAAATTAGTTTTCTGATAGTATTCCTGAGTTCTTTCCTTTTTGCCTATGTGCTACATCTGGCTGATGCAATACTGTCAAATTGGTACAGTATTTGTTTTCGTACTGTAATATTTAGCTACAGTTGTTGTGGTTTAGCCCCAGCAGGCAGCTCAGCACCACAGGACTGCTCGCTCGCACCCCTGCGGTGGGATGGGGGTGAGAGAAGGAAGGGTAAAAGTGAGAAAACTGCTGTGTTGCGGTAAAGAGTATCACAACAATATAGATGGTGTCTTCTTTCTGATACTCTTAACACCCTGAACTGGTTTTTGTGCTTGCCCTGTGACAGATGAGGAGCCGTCCCACCTGTTATTTGACTCTGTATCTTGAAATAGAGATTTCTTAAAGTGCCTAAATGAAGATGCATGACTTTTATTGGGAAATCTGAGGGACCAAGAACTGTTTTTTTTTCCCATTGATTTTTCTTACATGACTGTTGCTGATTGCCAAGAACTGGATGACAAAAGATGTGATTTGCCAACCACAAACTATAACATCCTTGTACTAATGAACTCTAAAGTAATATATTTCAACAAATACATAAGGAAGCAATATGTTATGTTTGTACCATAGCAAGATGTTTCTGCTTCTTCCAAAAGTGGAAGTTTTGAGGGAGTTTTTCTCTAAAGAGGTATTAAATCTCTGGAACTTCTAAAAGAAAAGGAAATTTTAAGGAAAACATTTTAATTTTTTACCTATGTGTACACAAAAGAAATCTTCACTAACCACCTTGTGCAAGACGAGGTTTTAATCACCAGATAAACTTTTTATGTCCTCTAGTGGAGGTTTTTACTAGACTGCAAAAGTCTTCCCTAGAATGTCAAGCAGAAAAGTGAAAAAAAAATGAAATAAAACCCTTTTCAGCTATGTGCGAGAAGGAAAACCTGAAAAATGTGGGTTCTTTTTCCTGTTTCCTATTTGATTGCTAGTGATGTACTTTTATGGATCATCTTTTAATTGCTCATAATCCAGTTTTATTACTGCTTCTTTTTAAGAAAATGGAAGTTTCCTCTCTTGGATTTCCTTGAAGAATTCTCTCCTCATTGCAGTGCTGACATACATTACCTTATACACACTTCAGCAGAAACGTTATTCAGAGTACTGTGAAATTAATCTCTGTCTCTGCTTTATGCCGCAGTTTGATGATTAATAAAAGGTTTAGTAAAAGTTTAGTAAACAGTTTGGACAGGTGCAAAGCAATGTTAGTTTCTTACAAAAGGTATGTTTTGCCTGAAAAGGGAGAGTGGAATGAGCATTTTTGCATATCTTTGGGACCTGGGAACGAAATGTAACACAGTAACGTGATCTCAGCGGTGTAAGTTAGATGTAATATGGCTTGGAACGTTGTTATGTTGTTATACTCCAAAGTGGGATCCTAGGAATAGGCTGCAGAGTCATAAAAGTCCCACATTCTCTCGTGGTCAGAAGGGAAAATGCAAGCCAAGTAAACTGGGAATGATTAAAGAGTCCTGGATCTTGTACTGGAGCCTAGGCTGGTGCCAAAGGGAGAGGAGCTGCGATGGTGTCTTTTAGCAGATTGAATTATATATTTTTTGGGGAAAAGAAGAGACCAGCTTTGGGGAAAACAAACTTCTCTTCATACCTGAGTTAGATAAGTAAATCCTGAGCCCAATGCAGTTTCTGAATTTAGCTTTGTGTTCAATGCTGTGGAGTGGTTTTCACTTCTTGCTCAGCTGGTGTCTTTGTTGCAGAGAGGAACACTTGAACTAAATGTTTTTGAACTTACAGCTGATGTCATGTGTTCTGACTTTAGTAAGGTTTTTGAGATAATTTCACATACTATCTTCACAAGCCATTACATGTATAGAAAATACTCTGGGAGGGGTGAAAACTTTTTGTAAATCCAGTTTCAGAGAGTAGGTATTATTAATTCCCTATCGGAGCAGGAGGGCGTACTGAGTGGACCATGTGAAGTAGGTTTTTTCTTCACAACTTTGTTTGAAAATAAGAGATTTGAAAAAAAAAATAATCGGAGATCTGCAAGTATGTTGGAGGACAAGCTCGGGATTTGAAATTGTGGTGACAAATAGGAGATGTGTTTTGGTTATTTTGTCTCTACTGAATAGAGAAAAATATTTTAAATGTCTTATGGCAAGACTGAGCCACAGTCAGCACAAGATGACTTATGATTTACTTGAACTGAATGTGAATTAGCAATATCTCATTGTTGTGCAAGTACAAACATTGCAGAAAAAAAGTACCAGCAGAATTATGGCCAGTGAGATGTAGGATACCATCTTTCCTCTCTACTTGGCTGTTGAAAGGCAAAGGCCTTAACTGGAATATCACAACCAGTTTTGGATACCAAGCCTCAATAAAATGTCAAGGCCAAAGGGCATCAGTGGAAGTGATTAGCAGTCTAGAAATTTGAAGTTCAAGGGGAGAGCAGGGGTTGCTTAAAGAAGAAAATTCTTAAGGGAAAACGGCAACATGAAGCATGTAGAAGGCAAGGAGGAAGAGAATAACATTTTTTCCATATCTGTAACAGACATGATGTGCTATATTGGTCTTGAGTTGCTGCAGAGAAGAAAGTTTATGTTCCCTAAATAGTGTGGTCATTGAAATCATTAAGTGTGTTTGGATGAGTTGGGAATCTCTACTATTAGAGGAGTTTAACAGGGGGTTAGACACACATCTATCGGGAATAATGCAGAAGAGCTGATCCTATAGATAGACTAAGCAATCTCTTGCCATGTGATTCTGTGATTTTGAAACCACTATATAAATTGAGGACCTTTTAATACTAGATTAATACTTACAGTCATGCAACTTCAGCATCTTCGTCACGGTTGCATTTGATATAATTAATTATGAAAAAATTATCACTGGACAGTATCATGCAGCAAACATTATGCCCACGGCACACATGGCACAGCCTTGCTGTATTACCTAGTTTCATATGAAGCCGTTATATACATATACCCCTTCCCGCTTCAGCAAGTGCTAGAACAGAGGAGAGAAATTTTATTAAGCTCCCCGATGAAAAGCAGCACTATAATGTGTATGCACTGCCTGGTTAGCACCGGAGAATCCAGATGGGAAAGAGCTTGTCTGCAGACATTACCTCCAGTGTTTGTGAAACAACTGCTTGGGGCCTTTAGATATGCTTCATGTGGATAGGAGTTCTATATTATAGTGAAATACGAGCATCCAGTCCTGTTCAATATATTCATCAATGACCTGGATGAAAGGATAGAGTGTACCATCAGCAAGTTTGCTGATGTCACAAACCCGAGAGGAGTGGCTGTCACGCCAGGAGGCTGTGCTGCCTTACAGCGTGACCTGGACAGGCTGGAGAGTTGGGCAGAGAGAAATCTTATGAAGTTCAACAAGGGTAAGTGTAGGGTACTGCATCTGGGGAGGAATAACCCCATGCATCAGTACAGGTTGGGGGCTGACCTGCTGATGAGCAGCTCTGCGGAAAGGGACCTGGGAGTCCTGGGGGACAACAGGATGACCATGAGCCAGCAATGTGCCCTGGCAGCCAAGAAGGCAAATGGCATCCTGGCATGCATCAAGAAAAATGTGGCCTCGAGGGAGGTGATCCTTGCCCTCTGCTCTGCCCTGGTGAGGCCACATATGGAGTACTGAGTCCAGTTTGAGGGTTGGACTAGGTGGAGTCTCCCACTCTGGAGACATTCAAAACCCGCCTGGATGCTGTCCTGTGCAACTGCTGTAGGTGACCCTGCTCTGGCAGAGGGGTTGGACTGGATGATCTCCAGAGGTCCCTTCCAACCCTGACCATTCTGTGATTCTGTGATTACCAATGAATTTTTTTTTATCTCAGTAACCATGAGTTTAATTTTCTTTACTGATACAGGCACAGTTCCCAAGAAAGTGAGTTTTACTGAGGTCAGTCCTGAAAGCTTTTAGAAACAGAAAATGTGTAAATATCCATTAAGTGTACTTGGTCTTTTTAGCCTTTATTTTGCAAAACAGACCAGCTAGACACTAGATGTGTGTAATTTGACTAAAATCTTCCTCTTCAGCCATTTGCTCTTACTGTTTCTAGAATGCTCCAGTAACAACTTGTTAGGCATTTGACATCATTGTTACTTATTGTATGTGTATGTGTAGATAACGATGCAATCCAAACTGACATGGGAAAGTTTTCATTCCAGTTCAGTGAGGTGAATGCACCTCAGACAGCATTAAACATTTAATCTGTGTTTGCAGCAAGTCAACTGTGTAAGCTGTTTGTTATTATAGGCATTCCATGATGCCCGTCACTGCAAATTGTGAAGGCCCTAATAAACGTGAGTGATACGGAAACATTGATGCCACAGAATCACAGAATGGTCAGGGTTGGAAGGGACCTCTGGAGATCATCTAGTGAACCCCCCTGCCAGATCAGGGTCACCTTGCCACTTCATAAGAAGGGAGGCTGAGGCCAAGTGGGGCTAAATGACCTATTCAGTGCTACAGAGTGAAGAACCCAAATCTGCTCTTTAACCTAAAGTAGAGTCTGCTGGCACTGCCTGGGATTTAGAGGGTAGGAGTATCTTGCATGTCCCAAATTGCATGTGTTCGTTGAATTCCTGAATTTTGAACACCACCGGCAGTTCTTCTGTTGGCAACAAAGGACACATATGGGATGAAGCACAACATAGCTCTTTCATCGTCAAATCACCTGCTTGCTAGCTCGTGGTCTGAGTTATCCTCTCTATGAAGAGGACTGGTGTTGCAGTGGGTGGGAAAAGCTTGTCAGATCTTGACATGACATCTGTGCTGACGGCCTGAATTGTGCTGTGTTTGACCCCATTTTCAACAATGGATTGCAAGTCCCAGGGGCCCATCTGTGATACACTCTACGTTTCAGTAGGTTTTTTATGTGTGTACATTTCTGGCCGCTCAAGTTTGCCGTGTTTATTTTGATTTCATTATAACTTGCTTTTACTTCTACTTATATATTGACATGAACAGGGAATTGGAAATGGTAAGAGCTGCAGTTTAGAATGTGTGTGTTGAAAATGTGTATGGAGTTGGAGTATTAAGTCTCTATTTTCATATCCGAAGTCTATACGGTATGTCAGGTGCACGCAAGGAACATCTTTACTTTTTTTGTTTGATATGTTAAATATACACCATCCATCTCAATTCAGCTATACTTTCAGCATGTAGCAGACTCTACAAATACGTTGGGGTTATGCTTGTCCGGTTGGGATTACATTTGGGGCACCAATATCAAGACGATCCCAATCTGACTGTTGCTCTTTCTTCTCCAAGGTTCTACTTGGAGGGAGCTGCTTGTAGCCCTCCCTAGACTCGGTTAGTACCAACCTGCTTCCCATGTGTCAACGCTGGTACTCGAATCACTGAGCCGTTCCTTCTGAATGAGGGACGGGAACGCAGCCACCATGACTGCTGACAGCAGCGCTATGTGTCTGGGTGGGTTCCCCCTGCTTTGCTCCAAAGTAAACACTCTTTCTTGTTGAAGAGATGGGGCTCCTCAGAACGACGTCCCTTTTGGCTCACGCCAGAGGGTGAGGACCGAGTAAGAGGCCGGGGCAGATGCAGCACTGGCTCGTTCTTCTTGTGCTGCCTGAGAATTCGCCCAGTAGCACTGGCCCCAGAAACAGAGGTGAAAGGGCTTCCTTTAGCATGTTAATTGATTTCTAGATGGGACAAACAGTGAAATGGTGTTGTCTCCAGACTGACAGAGGAAAATGGGCAAATAACACTTACTCAGTAGATTTTTGTTATGGGAACCGCTGCCTACTCTGTTTGCTTTCTGAGAATAGTCCAGCCAATGAGGTGTGAATGTTCAACAAAATAGGAAACTTTAACAAAATAATTCAACCTTTTGTTTCTGTGAAAATTTTGAACTTATTGTTTTTCGTGTGGTACATGTACGTAATTCCAAGGCTTATGTACCTCTGACTTATGTATTTTGAATGTGAAAGCTTTCAAGAAACTGCTCTAGAAGTTATTTGATGGCATGTAATGTGTTCATAGACAGTTTTGAAATGGAAAGAAGTCCTAAATGCATGGAATAGATTATTCATTAGCCATTACTCACCTACTCCTATTAGGTGACTGCTGGTCATTCCCATTAAAGTGCTGGATTTCTCAGGCAGTCCTGGCAAGCTTCCTTGCCATACGTGGTAAATGAATCTAATTGCATTGCCTGTCCCCTGGTTTGTTTTCCAGAGTGCATAAATACCTTTGGTTTTAAAGGCAATATTGGGGTAAACATTTATGCTGCTGTTAAATACCATTGTGGCACCAGAGAAATACTTCACACTTTAGCACTGGCCATCTGTGGAGCTGAGGTTTTCTTTTTAGGTTGTTTTTGTTTTTTTTTTTGTAGTTGATTATGCTTTAGAGCACAGACTTGCTGAGTGATAACTCTTGAAATAAGTACATCTGCATGGTTGGGTTTAACCTACTCTCCTCCCTACGCAACCCTGGTGGGTTTTTGGTTTTCAATTTTTTCTTTTTTTTCTTTTTTTTTCTTTTTTCTTTTTTTTTTTTTTCCAAATAACTGCTCGGCATCTGGGCAGATATCCATAGTGGAGCTGAGCTCTGTGTCTCCTGAAGTGGAGCTGGGTTCTGTGTCCCCTGAGCTTTTTCTTAGTGCAACTTCTAGAAGCCAGAGGGCTTGGAGTGGGGGAATTATGGGGCTGGGTGTTGGACTCAAGCTAGGATGGTTCATACAAGCCAGCACCACCCAACAGTCGCAGCCACTGCCATGCAGCTGAGACACTGGGATGAAACGAGGGGGCAGAAGATAAAATCAGGTGAGTACCTATGGACTAACTGTTCTTGGAACAGTTTCATTATGTCTATTTTTGGCTTGGGAGACCATTGGCACTATTAACAAGCTAGTGCACAACTCAGCTTGAAACTCAAAGAGCGGCTCTTCAGCAGGTGGCTGTCTTGGTTGTTGGCAGCTACCAGGTGGGTACAGGCAGGTTAATATTCAGGCTTCTGTCACAGAGCTGTTCAGTGGTACATCTCTAGAAAGTTTAACAGGTAGGTCACAAACCTTAGGATATTTTTTTGTGGTTCTTAAACTGTGCTGATGCTCTTCATGGGACCATAGAGGTGGGTCTTTTCATTCTGCTGCAAGACCCGGTTGATCATTGTATGGTAAGTCATGTTGGCTTGCAGGAGCCTGATGTCTTAAGAGGCTTCCTGAAGCACATAGACTGTGAAATAGACCATGGGCTTTCATGGCTACTCACTGTGTCAGTGATGTGATTTCCATGGACATTTTTAGGTGATCTTTTTTTACCATCTGCTTTGCTGCCTAACTGAACTATTTACTGGACTAGATTTGGAGGATTTGGCTTATTTAACTAGACTAAACAGCTGCTCAGTTAACAGGAAAATGTGCATGTTGAGAGCTCTAAAGAGTGGTAAATTTTCTCCTGAAGAGGCTGGGGAGTGCAGGGCAATCTTATTTACACTCTTTTCTGTGAGGGAAAGGTCTCTATCTGTTAGTGATGGAGGTAGAAGAACAGAGGCTGGGAACATAATAGTAGCCAGAAAAAACTGCTCTGCAGACCATATCAAACCGGGCATCAGAAAAGCATCAGGAAAACAGTTTTTTCTTTGAGGTTATAATCTGCAGTGTTCAAAAGTGATTTTTGTTATTCATTACATCCATGTTTAGATTTCATGTGGTGGCTTTTTGAAAGGACACTTTATTTTATTTATGAGACAGATGTAATTGTAAGAAAACAGGTTTTCTTCTGTCAAAGATGTCATTGAACATCGATGAATAGAAGGCAAGTGCTTGCATCGTTACAAGGGTTTGTGGTCAAATGTGTGGGTGTTTTTCTTTTCTTCTTCCTTTGGAATACATAATGGTGAGGGGAAAAAGACATTAATTGGAGTTGTAAGATGAAGGTCTGGATCCCTCTGTTTCCTGTTTTCTACATCTGCCTTCTGCAGAGGCTCATTTTGTGTTTATCGGCGCACTGGAGGTGCTAATTCTATGGTTTCTCTGCCTCCTTTGGGACGATCAGTAAGTCCACTTACTTTTGTATTATTGTTTGTTAAGAAAAAATAAAAAAGTGGTGGGGAAGATTTTGAGGAGGCAACATTGGCACGGTCTGGGCAGAGTAGCACAGAGGCCTCAAATAGGTGATTCAGCCTGATGGGAAGCATTGCAATTTGGGATAGCCTTCAGGGAAAGAAAAAGGGATGCGGTGTGGTGACACCACCATAAGGAGCTTCTCTGTTAATTGATGGAGCTTAATCCATCTTGAAAGCAAATTATCTTATGATATTGCATTTCTTCTCATTCTGGGTATGATTCTCTTGCTTGACCATTTTAGGTAACCTGAGTGAATAGCACAGCAGCTGCAAAATTGAGAATAGCCTAAAAAGCTCAGGACCAGAAGATGCTGAGAGTCCTGAAGTCTCACTAAAGTTATTCCGTGACTTCATCATACCATAAAGGCATGTTTCCTCATTAGGATTAAAAGCAAAAAATCCCACTGCATTTCTGGTTAATGGGATTACTTTTTTTTTGTCCCTAGTACCATCCACACAGACATCCCGTTATGGCGGCAGAAAGATCTATAATGGCTGTACCTTGATTAAAACTCCTGGCATCGGTAATGGCATAAACCTGTGGGATTTATTACCGTCTGTGTGGATCCTGTTTGTTTTTTCCTATGGAAATCCAAGTTTATACAAGGGCCATCAGATGGAACCTGCACGCCTTTATTATTGCTAATAGTGGCTAGGAGTGCAGCTCCAAATGATGCATAACATTTTTTTCAAAGTAAACCATAAGCCAAGTTAAATGAAGTTTAAAAGTGAACATGATTCATAACAGATACCATTTTAAAACTGACCAGACACAGCAAATGTAAATTCTGTCCTTTTAACTGTAAAATGTTTAAGCTTATTTGCAAAGGAGTTTGAAAAATTAAAACCATACTTTCTCTGTATTCCTCCAGCCATGAAGAAACATCAGAGTTTGCATTTGAAAGGATGGCAATGCAAACTGTATAGACAGACTAGATGTCTACTTGAATTATCTTGCTTGTTGAGGGGAAGTCTTAAACTGATGATCACATATAATCTGTAATGTATTAAAAGCATATTCTTTATTGGAGTCCCCATATTACATTTCAAATACATTTCCATGGAATGTTTCAAAATGTCATTTAAAATTATTGCTTTTTTCATTGAAATGGCATGTGTCCCCTCAACACTCATCTAGAACTTTATTATTATGATTCTTTGGACAGTTTAAAGACATGAGATCACTTTTTGTGGTTTTGTGTGCCTCACACCACCTCTGTTCCTGCTTCAGTGCTAATGCCAGCTTTGCCTTCCCCTAAACAGTTTAGCTCCAGCTTCTTGGCCTGCAGAGGTTTTGTTTCAGTTGATCAGAGGTTTGGCTAACTTAAATATTTAGGCAATATATAATAAATGTATCTCAAACAAACACTTATTATAACCATCACTTGCAGTGTTTACTATCGTTAAGAACCAGAGTTCCGGCTTCCATTCTAGGCCCTCTGTTTTTCAGTTTGGTTTTTTTTTTATTGTTGTTTTTTCATACACCCAGAGCGATTTCTGTCACCTGGAGGACGATTTTGCAATAACAGAGATTTTGAGGGTATTGCATCTTTAAAAGATAGACGTTAACAATGGATTAAGTACTTGTGAGTGCAACTAAATGAGAACCTTAAATAAGTTACAGAGTTATCCTGACTGTTTATAGCCTCACAGTGAAACTGAGCTCTTTATATACAGCAATAACAGTCCATGAGAAACATGAATTTTCAGCACTGAAGAGAAGCCAGAAGTAGGAGCTGGACCAGTGCTTCTTGAAGTCACTGGGATTGCAAGATGTCATTAAAGCACTTAAAATACCAAGGCTGCTGTGCTGAAATAGGAGACTTCAAGAGAGCACCACCTCAACCGATTTAAATCAGCTTATATTGTTAAACGGTTGAGCTGACTTGAGCCTACTTTTGTTGACTTGACTGTACTATGTCTAATAAAAGCACCCCTGCTTGGGACAGGCTTCAGCTGACTTGACAGAGGTGAGACACCTAAAAGAACGTGCTCCAGGGCCATGGGACAGTTACCTGAGCTTATTTTCCTTCGCTCCTGTTTCGCTTAGGACAGTGGGATTTAGTGGAAATATCCCACATATTTAATTGACAAAGAAAAAGAAGCTGCAAACACATTTTAACAGGATTCTAACCATTAATAGGTTTAAAACAATGCTCTCTCTTGAGTGATTACTGTTTCTGGGTTTGCCTGAAGATGGTCTTGATACATTCACTTAAGTCCAACTCTAACAGCTTTTGTTTAGTAATATGATTCAAGCAGTAGCTTGTGTAGATGTGTGTGTTTAAACATCGTGTTTTGTTTGCAATTGATGGCTGCAGGAGAGTTCTGAAAGCTGCCCTTTCATGGATGCTGCTTCTGCTTTCCAAGGAGGGAAAATCCTCGCCTTGAACAGCTCATCAGAAAAATGAATTTTCTAATCCTAAAAGCGCTAAAAAGAAAAATAGGTATATGGATCTTGCTGTCTATTTGTTCCAAAAAACACATCTGCAGCTGGAGCCGCATGTGCGCTGAACTCCCAGCATGTAAACTGACCCCTTGATGGCAAATTGGGAAATCGGAGTCCCCTACCCTCCGGTGACAGCGAGCCTCGTGGTCCGGCTTTTCCCAGCCAAATAAAAGCACCGTTCTTGTTAACGAATAACATCAAGGTTGCCTTTATTGTTTGTGTGTGTGTTTTTTAATGAAAGAAAGAGATAATATTTAAAGTCAATGATTGTGTCTCTGCTCCCTGTGGTGTAACATCCGTCCAAGTTGAAAAAGCTGGAAACGCTTCCGACTTGCTGAGGTTTCTGCACACGTAAAATAGTCAATCCACCTCGGGCTTCTGAGACCTTCTACTTTTCATTAAGTTAGCTTGTATTTCTTGTATTTCAGCATGCCATCTCAGGTGTTTTTTCCCAAGAAACCTTTGTTCCAGATCATCTGACTGTTTCAGGAGCACTCTAACAAGAAGAAAAACACGACAGTCAATTAAAAAACAATTTTTTTGCTCTGGTATCATTAATCAAATACACAAGCAGTCCCAGCACTGACACCTGGCAGGGTTAATGTTTAAGACCTGTGGCAATTATAGCTCCCCTGAAAATCGCTTGGCCAGCAAGTCACATAAAAGCCTGTGATTATGAAGGAAATGGGAATTAGCAGAAAAAAATTGGGGAAACCAGTTGAAATACACTGGTAGCAAGGAAGGCAGAGAAAAATCTGACTGATTGGAGCTCCCCCGGGGAGAAGAAACAGGGTCTCAGGGTCACTCCTTCACTGAATTAGTAGTGTCTGTCATATGAAACCAAAATAAAGCAGGAACAGAAGTAAAAGATTTTCTGTAGAGAAATTGGACTCTGTTCTCTTGCACCTACGTCTCAGGGAGGCCAAGTGCAATTAGTGGCCTGATTTTTTTACTGATCCTAATTCAGTCATAATTCTTTTCTCTCAAATATCTGCTGCTTGGTAAAGAATACGATGCTCAGAGATTTGACACACTACTATTTCTAGCAATTAACAATTCAAAGATTACGCGCAGCCATTGTTTCCATGAGCTCCTTGTCCAGTACATCCTCTGTCTTGCGTGTTTGCACTCCCCAAAAGTTACTCAGCTAGAGTAAACACAGCTTTAATGAAAACTAAGCCTCTTGCGGTTAAAGCAGACCATAGTGCATGTGCTTTCCCTCTCTGAAGAACATTAGCTGGATGCTTTTTATGCCAGATGCAAGCGTACCTGCTGAAAAAATCTGGTAAGTAAACAGTAGTTTAAACAAAGAACGGTGACTATCCCGAGCCAGTTTTTTTAATATCAATTGCTAAAAAAGCATTAGCTTGGAACTACTGAAAGATCTCTTCATACCGAGCACGGTGCCATAATCTTAGTTTTATGAGCTTAATTGAGTGTTAGGAAAATACAGGGAGATAGCGAGTGGCCTTGCTTCCTGCTTGGCCAAAGATCTGTACTTTCACCTGAAAGTACTCCTCTGCTGCAGCAGTTCATTCGCTGGATCCGTGACATGGGTAATTTGTCATGTGCCCTGTTATGAACATTTCGGGTATCGCACAAGGCTGGAAAGTATAATTCGACTCTGATTTAATGATAAATTACTTGCAATTGTGACATGCTCCAAGAGCAAGTGATTAATTTCAAATTGTGGGACCAATTCAATAGCGATAGAGAAAACAATTGAATGAAAATGCCAAGCCGTGGTGAACAAAACACTGAGAAAGCTCTGTGGCAGTGCCAAATTACTGTGAAAATTCTGGGGTTTGGGTCCAGACCACTCTCTTGCAGCTTCAATGCTGCAGCTTCAGTGCTGCAGGATAGAAAGTCACTTTAAGGAGTGCAAACATCGGTAGAGCAGAAATTACCAAAAACGCCCAAAAGACAACACAGGTATTTGAATAGACAACAAAGTAAAAGAAGATTTAAAGTTGGTTTGGAATCTTTCCTTTTTGCTCTTCCATAGCTGTTTTTCATCATTTTTCTGTGTGTCATGAATACTAACTGCCTTGTAGTTTGAATTGAGATTTACTGTAAAAATACCAATATGGAAAACTGAGGTCATTGCCACTTATTGTTAGTGAAAAGTCTTTGTTTTACAAAAAAATAAAATAAAATTTAGGTCCACCTGTACATTAAGTTACTCTTTATGACTTATTTAGCTAAGTTAATAGTTGATATTTTGTTAAGACATCTGCAAATCAATCCTTGTAGAGTATAACAGGATAATAATGATAATACTTGCTAACTTCCTGTAATACCATTCATGAATGCGCTTATAACTTTACAGCATACTAGATGTGTCTAAGCATAACTGCTAATTATTGTTTATTAATTCTTATAAATTGTTAGTTAAACTGCCTACAATATCACTTTGGTTATTTTATTTCTTATTGCCATGTCTACAAACTCCGTCAAAATTTTGGTCAAATCAATTTTGGAAATCTTTTCCATCACTGATAATTAATATTTTAGTGTCAGGTTTTGCTAATACCTATGTTGGTTGAAATGGAATGTCGTGAGTGTGCCAGTTGCTGTCAATGAGTAATACTGATCAGAATTTTAGAATGGTCATAAGCTTTTTAGGAAGAAGACATTGCTTTTATATTAGCATTTTCCCATCTAGAACTGTACTTTAAGCTTAGATACTCTTGAAAAAAAGAGTGATTATGGGAGAAATGGTTTGCTTCGACTACGTGTAATGCACAGTAAAAATTAGGATGGAAAGCAAAGATGATTGTGTAGTCTAAACGAAAATACATTAGAGATTTTCTGTTTCCTAAATGAAAATCATTATTCATATTATTTGTAATGACTGAAATAGAGCCTACTTTGTTTCATTGAAGCTGGTTCTCATAAAGCTCAGTATCACTGAGATAACAGAGTAGGGGGCTCTGCTGGCACATGCATATGGGTAGAAAATCCACACGGAGAAAAGGAGGTGACTGCGGTGGGTAGCCCTGTGTTCATGATCTCTGTGTCTTTATGGCAGCACTGGAAGGTCCCAATTCTGCAAAACTCACAGTTTGTGCTCAGCATTATGTTCTTTGAGGTCAGTGGAAGGCTGGCTTGCTCAACATAAACATGTTCCTTATAACTATATAAAGTTACTTTTAAATGATCAAGGAGAAAAGCAGTATAATTTCCAGTAGTGGAATGGTAGAGGCAGCAAGAAGCAACTTCTCTGTGGTTTCAAACATGCCTATAAAATAAATACTGCTGTCAGAACAAAGACTAGTAAAGAGTGAGGCAACGAGGAAAAGGTCTGTCTGTATATATGTGATAGGATTTGTCAGGTCTGGAATGAGGAAGGACCAGTTAACATCCTTCAGACTCTCAGAAGAGGAGAGTCTGTCCCATGAGGTGAGGAACTGGGTGAGGACCAGAGCCTTCAGCAACTGGGGCAATCAAGGGAGGAAAAGGTAACGAAGTTACTGAGAAATGTGTCTGGGAAGCGGCGGTGATGTAAGGGGATTTTCTGCCTTTTCAAAATGGTTAATAGATTTAAAATAGTGCCCTGGTAATGTAATTGGTACTAAAATCCTCATGTTCCAACTGCAGAAATATATGGATGTTTATATACTAAGAAAATATGTTGTATCATGCATTATGAAAAATATGAATCAATGTAAAAAGACATTTAAATTAACCCCAAACTGGCTATTTTCTCATATATTTAAAACATCTGGTATAGAAAAATTTCATATTCTGCATTTTGTGTATCTTAAAATGTAGACTGTTTTTCCCATTTCAACTGAGTATCTTTCCAGTAAGCACAGTTCATTCTGCAAAGGGGATTGTTTGGGTATTTTTTGCCCTATTTATACTATTGCTAAAATGACACGTATAGGCTCAGACAACAGGTAAAATATTGACAAAACATAGTAAAAATAAAATAGTTTAATCGAGATCTTTCTTTTTTAGTCTTTCGTGTTTCAGTACCAACGTGCCAACTGATTTCAGGTACCACTTTATTAGGCAAAATGTATATAACAAAGTGATAATGACAATGAAATAAAAATAACATATCCTTTATATTAACCGAATTGAGGCCTCCATGAGTCAGTACTTAACTATTGCATCCAGTCTTTTATTTCCATGATATTTCTGCTGGAATCTTGTTTCCTTTTCAAATGCATTGTTGAGCTTTATGTTGATATCTGTTCCAGATGTTTTCAAGTTCTGCTAATTTGTTTTCCATATGATACCTACTTACAGAACCATTTCACTTGTAGTTATTGCAATCGTATCTGCTAGCTGCATTCCCTTCTGGATGTAACATTTTTCTTCCATCAGGACAGGTTTTCCCACTGCTTCTGCTATTTATTTCTGTATTTCCATAGTAGTGTCCAGGTGCATTTAAAGTCCAGTTCATGTGCCTGCAAGAATTTACAGGTTGAGATTTGGAACTTGCAAGCAAGGCTGGTGCATATAAATAGTTTGTTGATTTTAGAAAACTAAATCAAAATTCTATGTCAGTTTTGGAAATAGAATAACACAGGATTTGGTTGTAGTAATCACACCTAATCTCATCCCTAATGCAACAAACAATTTTAATATTACTGTAAATTCTGTACACAGTTAATAGGATTTAAATATGCACTTACACACTTTGCTGTACTGTACCCATGGTATTTTATGTGGTTGTACAAAATATCTGACGCTTTTCTGATACATTATAAGAAGGAAAATAAGAAAACAGAATTACGATACCTGTCGAGATCCAAGCACTTCTATATTCTGGGGCTTTTTAACATCTAAACCTGGATCTGAATTCCAGTTTTGCACTATTGGAACATCTTCAGTGTCTGCTAATACACTTTTCTTGCTCTCTGGGTCTATCTCTAGCTATTTGCAGCTTCTTCAGTTTCTTCTTTTGGGCCTCTTTTTGCTCTGAACTTTGCTTTTCTTCTGTAGTATGCTGCTTCATTATTACAGCTTCAGTTTCTAGAAGAAGCATTCAAGGTTTAAATTTGTAGACGTATCTAGCTAAATTTATAGACTTTTTCCAAAGAGATAAACACCAGCTTAATTGAGGATCTCTACCTGAAAAACCTGGAACAGATTTTATACAGGCGTGGTGCTGAGGGACATGGTTCAGTGGTGAGTTTGGCAGTGTTAGGTTGATGGTTGGACTCGATGATCTTAAAGGTCCCTTCCAACCTAGACGACTCTATGATTCTATACATGATAATAACAGAACTTGTAGCCCTGGGGCTTGGTGCTCAGCTCCTTGCAGTGCTGCCTGTATTTGCTGAAGCCCTGGGGATGGGCTTTACAGTGCATTTTGCCAGCTGGACCAGAGTAACTGGAGTAACTGGTTTAAGAGAAAGCCCAGTGATGAGAGTGAACAAAAATACAGGCAGCTTTGCAAGATCAGGAGCTCCCAGCTTTATTAATGGTCTACTGATGAAGTGATAGCGTCTACTAATTCTATTAATTCTTAATTTCCAAACTTTTTTTTAATAGCAAAATCAACAAAGGCATAGTGTGAGCTGGGTGAGATTTGGTTCATTCTTTAATTAATTAGGGTCTTTCTAGTTTGAAAGTGAATGTTATTGGTCAATACTGGGCATAACTCTTCAGCTTGCTTTATTGTGTTTTGTTCCTGATACGATGAGCACTTAGAGGCAGTCTGTAAGATTATTCTTTCAAGAAAAACTGCATGAAAAATTGTTTAGAAAACCTTTTTCTTACCCGTTGAAGGGAATTTGAGAACTACACACGTAACATATTTTTTATTTAGTTATTTTCTTGAGGAAAGTGGCTTCGTCATTTCTGCCCTTTTAGTGAGCAGAGGAGTTGGTTTGTATGGGGCTTGTTGATAGGTGACAGTCAAGGTCAAGGAGATTACAGTGGGAGATGGAAATGTGGGAGAGGAAATGGTTCACAATTGGCTTCTGTAATGCTACATACCAACGTGTTTTCTAGTGTCAGACAGCTTTTTAAATTATTTAAAATTATTTAAATTAGTAAACATTTTGTCTTTGTATTCTCTGCTATAGAAGTAATGCCAATTGTTCTTTGAATTAATATACAACATGATACATGGCATAAGATTCTGAGTAATACCTCTAAACGTGACGTCTTTGATGTTACTGCTAATAACCAGAACTTTTAACAGCAATAAACTCTCCATTGTGAAAATTAGGAAAGGGGGCACTTGAAATCCAGTCCCTTCCTTGTAAAGACTTTTAAATTCTAATCATGTGACAAGGTAGAAAAATATGTTTCTGATTTTCAGGAGCAGTAGTGCAGTAAAGCAGGTATCGAGTGAAAAAAGGTGAGAAAACCTGTCAAATCTGAGCAGTGGAGGCTGTAGTGAGGAGAAGGAACGGAAACTAATTAATTTGGTGGCCTTGTAAGAGCAGATTGTGACATTTTAGATCCTTTATTATATTAGAATATGGTGAAAATGCCACATGTAAATCATGAACATAAATATGATGTGACTGATGCAGTCTTTTATATTGATGTTGGATTTAGTAGTGAAGTGTTTGGTACAGTTGAGTTCTTAGTCCTTGACAGCTCTAAGGTATGAGACCAGTTTATGTCGTTATGAAAATGTTTATGTGCTTGTGTTTTTTTAACAGACCTAATTTTTAACGTCCATTTTAAAAGGGACTTTTTTGGTAATGTGTAGATGAATATTAATGTGAAGGGGAGGTTTTTTAAGTTTCTATTAGGACCTGAATGACCAACAGCCATTTATACCATGCAAAATCTCACTCTTTGTTTTTATGTCAGGTTTTCCTGGAATTTCTCGTAATATATATGCAAATGCTGTAGGCCGTCTACAACTGTGTAAAATGGTAGTAGGTAATAGGTCGTCCACAAGGTTGGAATTATTTAGCCAATGCCACCGGAGAGAATGTAGCTACATTTTTCTAGTAACTGGAGATATTACCCTCAGCATTCATGGAGAAATGTAAAATATACTTGAAAAGTTCTGGCGGTCATGTCTAACTCAGTGCCACTCCAAACATCAGATCTGCAGTAATTCTGCAATAACCTGCTCCTCCTCCAGTACACCATATCCAGTTGGCTTTATAGGGCTTTGTGAGGAAGGACCTAAGGAGTCAGCAATGCTGGTTTAGGAAAGTCAGAAATGATAAAACTTCTGCTTTCGCCCGCCTCACATGTGTCCTTCTCTCTCAGGTGCTTAAGGCACGTATCTGGGCGCTAACGCAGGCGACACATCAGGAAAAGGCAAAGTTGCTAATGTGAAAATTGGTCTTAAAGATAAAATTCTGTTGGAGAAACACATTTAGTAATTAACTGGAGCAGGCAACAGTTTTCTTGGCACAACTCTGTGTGGTTTCCGCTTGCTGTGGTCTCTGCTAAAGAAAACTTTGCTGTAATTACAGGTTAAGCCAGTATGCAATGTAAATAACACAAATAAAGCTACCTCTTTTTTTTTATCGTTTTGAACTCTGTTGGGTCCTGTTATCTGGTATGCAAACTAATCCTAAATCTATTGACATTCCTCTTCAGGAAATGAGTGTAATTTGGTAGTATAAAACTATATTTTAAGGGGATGCTGGCTTTTTTAACAGAATGGTATTAATGCTAAGTTGTGTATACATCTTCAAATGAGATTTTGTGTGGCTTTCTGAAACAGAAATAATTACAAATAAAAATAACAGCTAACAAACAGAAATTAAGTCCCCAGTAGAGATACAAAATTTAATGAACTCCCTCTCTACAGTAACTCCTTTAGGAATATTTCCAGAAAGAAAAGCTTTTCTTTCTTACTTTTTAAACACTGTACTTTGTATCACTGTTCTGTGTGATTCCACCTGTACATGAAAAAGCTTTATTTGAAGGAAAAAATATCTTTAAAGGGCTGTTCTATATCTGTTTTTTGTCTTTACATCTGCTTCGGTGGTATTCTTAGGAATGAGAAATTGCAATTGCTGGGTTACTCTACATAATATATTCTCATTGTAGAGCCATGGAATATACAATATGGCAGGTATGGATGTACTGGTGCACCTATGCAGACCTCCTGGGACAGCAGCAGGGCTCTGCACTGGGGAATCCCTCTATGTAGCCATGATTTGCTCAAGAATGAGTCCGAAAATACTTTTTTGATATCACAAGTTCGTGAAAACCTGGCACGCTGTTTGGAAATGTTGTTTAACTTGTGCTTCGGAAAGCAGGGCTTGTAATTGCCTGATACTTATCTTCTATTAGTGATCTTCCTTGGTAGGTGTGCACTTTTACATTTGAATGTGCCAAAAATAATAAAACTATTAAATTGCACGGGGCTCTGCTGCAAGTAGGTGATACTTGTGCGTGCCTGGTTTCACGTTTAGGTTCAGGCACTGAGTAGAAAGTCTATTGAAGCAGCTCAAGGTTGTTCAGAAGGCTTTCCGGGTTTGATCCAGTTTAGAAGAAAAAATGTTTTAACCAAACATATTGATGTTATCCATTTTGAAATATAATTAATTCCATTATCCAGTAAAAATTTATACAGATTCCTACTTTTAAGATTTTAACATGCTGAAACTTAATTTTTTTAATAAGTCCCTTCTTCAGACATCCAATTTCTAGATCTTCATAAGATAGAAACAAAATTAGGTGCTGTAAATTTTTTCAAGTAGAAAAATTGTGCATTGAGAATAAAGGAAAGCCTGTATTTAATTTTGAAAATAATCTGGATATTTAACTTTTTCAGTTATGTAATAATATTTTTCTTATATGTAAATAACTGTAAAGTATTTGTAGAATAAACAGATATCAGTATTGAGTACTGATCATTTTTTGTAACCACTAAAGAAAACATTTCATTTCAGGGACTGCAAAACACTCATAAATGGGCCAGACATGGTCACAAATTGCTTTTCAGTTGTGATCAGCCTTCCCTAATGAATTTGGACTTCCTAAAACTTCCCAAATTGAATTTGTATGCATAATGTTTCTATGAACCTCTCAAATGCTCACAAATAATTACACTTGGCAATGGATCCTTTGAAAAAGGATTGTATTACCTTTTAAAAAAACTTGGCTGGAACTATGCAAACTTACTGTTGAAATAAGTAACGGTCCTACAGATGATTCTGTTTCTTGAGAACCCCGACCTTTTCGTATTCAAACTTGTGATGTAGGTTTTCACGGTGGACCTCTCTGCAGCTAGCCTTTGCAAAATTAATGGTATATTTTTGATTTAGGAAAGTTTATAAATCACAAAGAAAGTTCTATCACCACCTTTCAGATTCTTTAGTATATACTACTCTTAGGTGAACTGGACTACATGGAACTACAAAAAATAACTCACTATCAGTCTTTTCTCTGTTTTAAAGACTGGGTGACTCGCTTCATATTTACCTTACTGCTCTCAAAATAATATCCTCGCTTACTGTGACGTTTCAGATCATTCAAATCTGGTTTTCTCCTTTTTGTAACTCGTTATGTGAATAAAACTAAAAGCAGTGAAATAACAGAATGGAATACATATGCTCTCTGTTCCTGTGCCATTTTTCAGGAGTGGACGGTGTGGTGACGGTGGGTTTGAGCAGACTGTCTTTCTCCGTGACCACCGGTCAGGCTGAAAACGGTCTGTGAGGCATATTCCGCTAATAGATTGGCTTAAAATATACTAGATTAAGTGTTAAATAAGTTGGTATTAAATCCTCACAGTATATTTGCCATATTGAAGACTGTATCCTCATCTCTGGGGATTAACAAATTCAGTGGCTTAAGCTAAAGACGTTTTGTAAATACACCCCATAAATTACACATGGGCTTTTGAGAATAATCCAGACTGCCCTGTGGGATATGCAGCCAGGCGGGGATGGCCAGCATGTGGCTTTTCCATTGCCTGAGGATCTTGGGAATGCTGTCGGGTCTGTGGCTGAGGCCGGGGCTCCGTCAGCCCCCGGGCGTGTGCTGGCCTGGGGGCCATCCTAAGGTCTCGTTCTTCTGATTTTTTCAATCCTTACTGCTTGGTTTTACTGCCGTACTGTAGCAAAGGTAAAATCTTTCTTCCTTACCATGAATCCTGGGGGTATGTTTCTTCAGAGGTGTGTTTCTTTAGAGGTGTGTTTCTTTGACCCTCTGCTGCCAACAGTTTGGTGTGTCTTTTCTGTACTGAGTTGCGTCACCAAGCATTGCGCCACTACCCAATGGCATTCAGGAATCAAGGAACTATTTTTCGTATTAAATTGGGAAAGCCTGCACTAATAAAGCGGCATGCTGGTTTTTCCCCTCTCCTTTCTAATAGAACTAAATTCCAATTAATGCTCTCAACTTACCCTATGTTGGCATAACTTACATCATGGATAAATCTCATATTTCATTCGGTCTTGTGATCTGATATACATTGCCCCATGCATGTGCTACACATTATGAATAAAGCTCTAAAAAGCCTCCTTTTATAGCTGTTTATGTTATGTGATTGAGTTCTTGTAGAGAGAAAATTTGCTGGGACTAAAGGTTATTACTGGCTGTTCTGCAACTAATATTGCCTTGAACTAAAGCAATTAGGCTCGACAAAATATGAGCTGCTTAAGAAAATGCACTTTTGAAAGGTGGGCTTGTAATGGAACTTGATTTAATACATGCTACTGACATGAAGATTTTAATTAAAAGATAGAGAGAAAAATGGCTGCCCTGCTATGATGGGAAATGAAGAGCGATTGTTCTGCAGGTGACCAGAGTGGAGGCCGTTTTGTAGCGAAATGCAATATAAAACCCTGAGGGGAGGGAATGGATGATAGAGTGTGGAGGTATTCCGAATTGAACGGTAATGATTAACATAAAATTGTGGAAAATAACCTGTTTTGTCATTGTAGTATTCCTTCCTAGGACACCAGAAATGGGTTTTTTTCAGTGGATTACCTTTATTACATACAGCAAACCCTAGAGGTTTTGGCTATGAATGGTTGCCATACATCAAGAAGCCCTAATTTTCATTCTTTATTACATGCTTGTCAAAAAGAAGAAAGTGAAAAAAATGCTGTGGGAGTGTTCATAAGATTCTCACTCATCATTCTGCAAGTGAGCCTTAACTCAGACCTTTTAGCTTGCACCAGCTGTATCTAAAATACAGATGTGTGAATATTTTATTCTTTTAATTTCTCTGGCCAAGTCCGAAAATTTTGGGCTGAGTTGGATCATTCTGAGTCACTATAAAGTGAAATCTGTTTTGCTTTCTCAGCAAAATGGAACAGAAAGCAAAACAAAAAAACCTCAAACAAACCAATACAGAATGCTTAGTTCAAAAAATAGCCCACTTAGCAGATTAATTTACAATTTTTATGTTTGATTTTAAATTAAATAAGCTTAGTCTTGAGATACTGTGTTGAAACAAAAAATAGTATTTGAATAAGAATGATTTTTACTTTTTTTCCTTCCTCCAGAATTTAGGAGGTCAATTTTATTTTTGGCACAAATTGCTTAGATTTGGTAATCCTTGTGTCTGGCTTAAGGTCTGGAAGGGTTTTGCCAGCTCTGTTGACACAACCAGGAGGATATTTCCTCATTAAGATGTTCCATATTGTCATTGGTGTTTTTTACATTATATTTTACCAATGCTATGCTTTCATGTGATTCTCTCAGTCCTCTGAGATTCAATTGTCATCGAGCAATTACTGATAAACTAGGGCAGATGCAATATTTCTCATTCTCAATTTTTTTTCTGTACTGCGAATAAACCAAATTTTGTCTTAGAAATATATATGAGGCTAAGTGCTTTGAGTTCTACATTCTCCATTAGATGGTAATTTAGCACTGCTAGATTAAATACAATTGCAATGCAGTTGTACTTGTCTATGTAAAGTCTATTTATTAATTTACTGATCAAAAATTTCGTGTGGAAGTGAGACTTTTCTGTATCCAGTGAGAAACAATACTATAACTGAACATCCACATCTCAGAGAAATTCCTCATGTATCGAATATTTGTGATTAGTCCATAAACAAAAAAATACTCACAGGTTGACTTTTTTCTATGCATTTTTGAGTCTTTGTTGGAAAAATGCCATTCAACCCAATGATATAAGACTAGCCTGATGGTTAATAAATGCTAATAAAGCTATATATGCATACAGGAATATGTCCATTAATAAATACTGACCCGGGGAGGAAAGCCATGGACCAAAAGCAACTAAAAATGGATGCAGCACTGATTAAAATTTAAGAGTGGCAGAAGTCTTAAGAGTAATGTAGCCAAGAGAAACTGTAAAATATCAAAGTGAGTCTTGTAGAAGCTTCTCTAAATTCTTTGCTGTGATGCATTTTGGAATTTTTGTAGTTCAGGGTTTTCAATCAAATGTAGCTGTTTAAGAACAAAAAACCGAATCACATATATGCTGTTAAATAATATTGCTGTGAGATGTTTCTAGGAAAAAGCTTTATTTACAATACCTGTCACAATCGCCTATGGAGGCTGCCCATATAATGACAAAAAAATCTAGTTTACTGAAAGTATTTTAAAGTGTTTGACAGACACTTCCAAAAAGTTGGAAGAGAGAAAGTAATGTGAATTACTTCACAGGAGGAGGGCCATAGAAAGCTTCAAGGTTTTTTTAATTTAGAATTCTAGTGATGCATAAAGAGTATAATTATTTTTCGCTGCGTTTTCTAAACTGCATAATGCAGTCATTCTTCTAGATCTTGAAGTTGTCATTTTACAGTACAGTTCAGGACTGCAGTGGTAACATATTTTCCAAAGGTCAGTTTTCCAATTATAATCCAAAATTTGACGTTAATATTTTTTCTTATAGCCATGTTGTAACCGCATTCTGTTAATTTCATAAAGATACCATTTAGCTGAGGTAGGTGGTATTCTGGGCATAGGAACAGTCACCTAATGTCAACAGTAAGCAGTAACTGTAACTACTGACTTCCCATCATTTGCAAAAAAATATTTTCCCAAAAATTATAGCATGTAGAACTAGACAGCATCCAAGTCTCTCACTGGGAAATGACAGAGATTTTCTTATTGCTTTATATACTCCAGATTACCTTTAAGTCTCATTAGATTTTGTAGGCAACCTTACCTGCTCTTCAGCTAATATCTGAGATAAACTTGTTTGCCAAGTCCTAAATATTGAAGCTAGTGGCAACTGTTTAATATTTTTATCTATTTCCTTTACATCTTCGTGAACCAAAAAATACCCTCAGACTGAGTAGAAATGGCTAATGTAAATATTAGAACTGGGACAAAATATAGTATTTTACTTCTTTACTTAGTGCTGTTTTTCAGGTTCTCATGTTTTCTTTACATTGTTTGCAATAAACTCATCATTTATATGCTTTGGTATATTTAAATATAAGCTTCCATGCTAAATGCTCAAAACCACCAAGATGCAACCACAGCTGCCATAGAAAATTCTGTAATTGGCTTTGGGATAAGGAAAAGCTTTCTTCTTCTCCGTGGTCTATATTTGGTTTTAAAGCACGAGCTATAAGATTCTGCTCTTTCACCTTCCCCTAAAGCCAAGAAACTGAACACAGGTAGACACAGTTTTGTTCCACAACAAAGCAGGCAAGTGGAGCTGACATCTCTGCCGTCTGGGCAAGGTGAGAGTTAGATTTACATTAATAAAATACGTGTTATGTTTCCCTTGCTATAAATAAACAGGCAGTTTTTGATGCAGTTTCTCAAACACATTCCAGCTGAAAGCCTCACTTTCTTGCAAGCTTTTGGGGCGTTAAATTCAAATGTCCAAATATTTGCAGAAACAAATATTTAAGAGGGAAGGAGGCAGGTCAGAGTAGGCAACCATCTTATGGAGAAGTGGGAAGCATCCTGCTGTCTGGGCACTCCTCACGTCAGTTGCTAGTCATCCCAAAAAAACATCAAAGAGCCTTTAATTGCTTGGCTTATTTTTCCAGTTTTGAACCGCTTTTTTGGGAGAAAGAATGAAGAATGGTGAAGGGTGGAGAAAGTCTTAGGAATTTTCTCTTTTTGGTCACTCGCATGTTGTAAATGTACCCCAGAAGGCTGCAGGAGAATTTAGGTGTATTTGTTCTTCAGGGGAAGACAAATGGCCCCTCCATGCTCTCTGTAAGAGCCAAATTTTCAAGAATGAAATATTTCAAAAGAATTCAGTGCTGTCTTTTTGTTTGACCTTTATGTCATTTTTTTAAATCATTTCAATAAATTCCTGAATTCCAGGAGAAGGAATTACTTTCTAGTAATTTCATCTGATAGTATCTGATATTTCACATGTAACTAGTGTATGACAAGGAAGAAAAAATACTTAATCCTGTCTAGTCACCCAGTATTTACGTCAGGTACTGGGCTTTTTAAAGAAATGTATTTTCAATGGTACATAACTTAATATTTTTACAATAATAGTTATTTTTAGTACATACTCTATGGCTGCTTCTTGAAACACTTTAATGAAAAATGAATAGTTTCCTCTTTCCTTCTTATATCTTGTATCAGTTTGGAGTAATAAAGACTCTGCATGGAAAATGTGGCAAAATAAAATTACTCCAGTGAAATTCTGAGCTCATTTAAATTAATGAAAAAGCTCCAAGTGAAAACACTGCAGTCAACGCTTTGCCTTCTGATTATTTTTTTTTTACATTTTCTGAATTCCTCTTCAAAGATATTCTGAAAAAACTGAGCATTCCAACTGCCAAAAACATTTCCAAAATCTTCTGAAAACAAGCAGAATCTTACAAAAAGCAAAGCTTCTTCTGCATTTTGCCTATAAGAGGGTGATTTATTTTCTTGCTAATGAATACAGTGGAGATTCATGGTGCGACAGAAGAGATGCATGAGCCTGGTACCTCGATGAGATGGATTGGCGGAGCAGGGCGAGCACTGGTGTTTTCCCATGTCCTCCCGCCGGCGCACTGCAGCGCTGCCCTGCAGCATTCCAGCCACCTCCGCTCCGCTCCGCTCCTCGCAGCAGAACCGTTCAATGGAGCAGCCGTCTGCCAAATTACGCGGTGGTTTTGTAGCGTATGAACAAATATGTTTTTTCTTCGAGACCACCAGACTCATTTTCACTTGTGACTTGAACTAAATTTGAACCCAGGCCTCCCGAAGGAAAGAAGGAATGTATTAACCCCCTCAGCCCCTGCTATATTTAATGTCAATGGCAGAATATCGCCATCAACATATAAACATCATACGTCTGCTGCAAGCAACAGTGTACTCCAGACAATATTTTTATGTGAACAACTGTGTAAAATTGTAATAAAAGCTGAAGGAATGAAATGCCAGTTTGACTTTCATTTTGATTCTCCAGTGGTTTCATTTCTCACTTTAAACCTGCAGGTAGGTGCAGTTTCTTTCCAAGTAATATTTTGAGAAACAATTATGCGTTGAAATGATAAATTCTTGCCCTTGATATGCATGAAGCAAGCTTCTTCCTATGTGTTAACAGCTTCTGAATTGTAGTTGGTAAATAAATATTTGAGTCGGCAGGCCAAATTCCATTTTCCACCAAACTCTGTGTTTTCATTTCTCCTACAGCAAAATGAATGTAAAAAAGTTACTAGCCTGAAATAGTAATTACTGGAACCAAGTACATCTGGTACAGGGAAAGGGGTGTGGAATTCTTTCTTCTGTGCAGTGCATGATAAATCATGCGCGTAGATGCAGAAATCCTAGATAAATAAATGAGTTCTTTTAAGAAAGAAACAGTGCATTTCATAGTGAAATATTGAATATTATGCTTAAAAGCATTTCAGAAAAATAAGTCTGAATCAACAGGTCTGAATCAACATGTGACAGAAATTGTGAAAAGTAGCATAGCCTATTTTTTGTAAGTTGGTCCTTCCTGACATTACACAGTCATGTCATAAAGTACAACTTTCGTTTAATTTCTGCTGGATATCCAGCTGTGGCTTCCAAAAACTGGTAAGAAGAAGATTTTTACAAAATAAATTACCAAGTGCTTTCTGCATCGTTGATTTTCAGTCTTCCGTGACTGTTAAATGCGATCCTAAGTAAATAAAGTTGAGTAAAGGAGAGGTTTCTTAAGGACCTGATTTTACACTTTCACTCTCACGATCCTAGATGTTTGTTTGTGAATCATGATTAAAAAGTTGGTACTTGCATTTTAATTTTAATTACTGGGTTTATGTGATGTTATCTCTGCAGCTGTTACCAGGCATTCTAGAGTTAGGATTTCTGAAACACTTGCTATTTCAGGAATTTGTATTTAACACAGTTTATGTGGTTCAGTATTTATTACACACAGGAATTACCTTTTTTATCCACTAGGACACACCCACTGCTCAAAACAGTGTGAGAGGAAGTAATTACTGCTGTCTTTATACGGGGAGCTTAATGGCTTAAAGCTAAAATGAGATCTCCATCTTCCTTGATGTGGCAAAACAATTATCCTGGAAGAAGTTCTTGTTCAATGTTCACAATTTGACAGTTGGTTTTTTTTTCCTTTTAGAGTATAGCCACATAACTGTGCGTGTGATACCAGTGCAGGTTGTTCTATGCTCTGACTTCATGCCTGGCTGGATTAAGGATGCACGTGAAGATGCTAGATATGGGAGTGGGGAGCCCTCCTTCACGATCAAGCCAAACCCAGCAGAAAATAACAGCTCCCAACAGAAAAACTGGCTCTTTCCTACCCTCATCAATTATGGTCTCAAGTTCTTCTACCCGTCAGTCAAGCTTGTGTTTGCCCCCTGCCCTTGCCCTCAGCCCTTCAGCCTGGTGGGTGTTTCTGATGCCCCCTTGGTGGTTCAGCCCCCTCTGTTCTGCCAGGCAGTGCCCACCTCCTGCTCTGCAAGCTTGCTCTCCATCTCTGCCATCTTCAAGAGTGATGACATTGAACCTAAAAAGGTATTGCGGTATCACTGAAACATTTGTTACGGTGGCACATTTTGAATTCTTGGCATAGCGTACTGCGGTATCTGACTGCAAAGCGGTTGCGGTGAAAATTGTCTGAGCATAACTGCACAAAGACAGCTAAATATGCGGATGGAAATGTTTTTTCCTCTCTGCAACATTGTGGATTGTAAAGATTTGCTACTAGCTCACAAAAGACCCGTTGAAGTCTGCAATATACAATCACTGCTCAGTGCCAGTGAGCATACGCAGCCCAGAAATTTCCATTGAAAAATGGTTTCTCTCTCTACCCAACTTCCTGAAGACGAAGAACAAGAGAAATTCCTGAGGGCAACTTGGTGAGTACTGACGAAGAGAAACGTTGTCAGGAAGATGCATTCAGACTTTTAAGAACATATTTTTTAGGTCTAACTAGACAGCGGCAAATAATAATTCAGTAAAGACTGATTTGTTTGATTTCTTAAGTTTGCTAATTAAAACCAGTCCCCTTCGTATTCAGGCCATATCCACAGGAAACCTCTCTAGTATTCTACCTGACCAGCTCAGCAGTCAGCACTGCTGCTAGAAAGGCTAATTTGTGTTAGCCAGGGTCAGTCTGCACCTACTAGTTGCTAATTGCTCAAGCACACACATATTGCCCGTCAGGTTGGTTTGCAGCTAGTCACTGTCAAACAGGCTCGTATAAGTAGCACGCAATGAATGATAATAAGCAGAATAATTAAAATAGACGTGTAGACTCTAAAGCAACAGTGCTTTTTGGTGGCTGTTGTGTTAATGCCACTTTATCATACATCAGGTCACTTGCTCATGAGTTATATGAGGATATGGGTTTATGTGTATATGAGTTTATGTCTGTAAACTGGTCCCAAGTAAAACAACCCTTATACAGTTATTGGTTTTGCAGCGTTCATTTTTTGACAAATGTAACAAACGTAGATAAATATTTCCCACGTATCAGAATTAGCTAACCTGATAATTGTTGTCAGAGAAGTGCAAAATCTGATCTGCAATATTATAATAAATAATGTCATCAATAATACAGCAAATAATATATAAGTATAATAATAAATAAGAAGAAACTATACATTAGGTAGAGACATCTTCGATATATTTAATTATGAGAGTTAAAATTAATAGAAGTTTTGAACAGTGTGTTTTACAGTTGCGCATGAGAAATGTACCTGCGGGATAGCAATTTATCTAATAAAATCAATTCAAGAAATTGGACAATTAAGCTCATTCCCAGGTTTTTCATTTGACTCTTTTCCTGTGCATTCTGTTGTAGAAAGCTGCCTGCTGCCCTGCAAAACAAAATAAAAACCAGGGAAAAACCCAAAAGCATGGGATGGTGTCAAAGCCAGGGAAGAAATGCCACTATTACATTGAAAGACGGCTGGAAAGGTAATGTCTTGCTTGCGGACGGATTTTGGCAGAGACAATGCAGCAAAAGCAGCTGAGCTTTGCTTTGTTGGTCCGACAGAGGTTCTGTTAATTGTTTTTGGGCAGAAAGAGAACCCCACCGCAGGCTGAAGGTGTCTCCCACAGCTCTGCTAACAAATAGGAATCCCTGAGCAAACACAGGTGTAAATCCCAAATAGATTTCTTTGGCTTATTGCTTTCATAAGGGTTATTATTCTTATAAAAGCTAAATTATGTACATTCCTGTGGCATTATTTGCTAATACAGAATTAGTCCTCTATTCCAAAGCATGTTATATGTAGCTTGAGGTTAGGGGTGTGGTCTTTTCTAGAGATTTTAAGGAGGGAAGGTGCCTCTGCAAATTTCAATAGATTTAAATTTTAGTCCTTGATTGATGGTTCTATATTTTTGCCCAGGGAAGCAGTGGAATCACCATCCCTGGAGGTAGTCAAAAAACGTGTAGACGTGGTACTGAGGGACATGGGTTAGTGGTGGGTTTGGCAGTGTTAGGCTGATGGTTGGACTCAGTGATCTTTAACATCCCTTCCAACCTAGACGATTCTATGATTCTATTTCTTTGAAGTTTTATTAAAAATAAAAACTGTGTTCCTCCTAGGATTATGAAAAGACATTGAACAGTTTGAAGTGATTTATAACCTTCACTAAATTGAGAATATCTGTGAACAGCAAAGAAAAGATCCTGCAAGGAAAGCAGGGGGTGAAATAAGTGTGTCTGTAGAAGTGTGGGGTTTATTTCATTTTTTTAGTGCTAAATGGAATAGTGCATTTAATATAATTAAATTAATGATGAATATGTGAATGCATTGCAATAATTACTAATAAATGAATCTAGTCATATTTATGAATAATAAAGAATAAATATTAATAAACAATAAATAAATATAAATAATTACAATAGCCACAAGTTTTAACTGAATGTGCCCATTGAATGAAAAATTTTCTGTACATTGACAGTAGATGTCTGAGCCCTTACAAGAACAGAATTTGTTGTCTTCTGCAGAGCATGTCTGGCTCTTTTTGTGCAAAATTGGCACCTTTGCGACTGAATGTTCTCTAAGTGTTTCAGTACGGTGCTAAGAACAGCAATGCAGAGGAAAACAACTGGGATCTTATGCCTTTACAGATTTTGTCAATTAGCATGTGGCTGTATGGATACAGATGGCATAGAGACATCATATGGTTTCATTTCACTGCCAGAACACATAGTAAACAAATAACTGGCATTGCCAAATTCAACTGAGAATGGCAAACCTCGCCTTTGAGTGGACAAATTAAAACTATTGCGCATTTTCTTCTCTGAAACAACTACACAGAAAGGCTATTTCTGCTGCACAGAGGGGTGGGTCAATATTAGCATTTTGATTTTAACAAATGCAGAATTATATGAAACACAACGTAACATTGCGCAACAGCATCACCCATGCGCTGCTTCGATGTACATTTGGCTTATTTTTTGTCAACATCGTCTCTCACGTTTTCTCCCATGAGCTTTACTGTACCAGTCTGGCAGATTTCTAGGTCACCAAAACTTTGTCTGTACAGTCTGGGTTTGACTGCTGGGCAAGTTTTCGTTAAGTTTGCAGAGAATGGCGGAGCAAATGACTGCCAATGGCTTTCTTTGTAGGACGACAACTTGCAAAGAAGCTTTCAAAGTCTTGCTAAAACCTTTTCTTCGTTCATTGGCTTGATGCTAATAGACAGGAGAATGTCTGTAACTAATAATCCCCTCATTTGGAAATTCATCAGATTCCACAGACGTAAATTTGTGCCCATTGTGAAAGAGTAATTCATTTGGATTTCCTTCATGGCTGAAAATGAGTCCTTGATTACTGTTCTGGAAGTAACCTGGGAAGTAAAGGCTGCTCCAGCCATTACTGGAGTCATCAGCTGCAGTAATAGCATAATCGTAGCCTGCTGGTAGCGTTTCTGAGAGCTTTGCTCAAGTTATGTCCATCCCCATCTGTTTTCCCTGCCAGTTGAATTCCAATGAATACCGCTAAGCTACAAAACAGAAACACAAGCCCTGTCGTGGCAGATAGCGTCAATTTTATATGTTTAACAATTTCTTCATAAGATAAAATAATAACAAACATGAGTGCCTGGAATCGATGTACATTGTTAAATGTCCTCTCATGCATTCAAGACGCCTAGTTCCTTTCAAATCAGTGATTTTTAGGTTTCACTGGTGACTTGCATGGTCACAGGTGCCTTTACCAAAGTCACTTGTCCATGCAGTGCCAGATTCACCAGGCCAGTCCATAGTCTGTAAAATTCCTTCTCCCTGTTCTCTGGGAAATCGTGGAGTATTGTGGGGGAACAGAGGGGTCCATTTGGGCAAGCGAAATCATGTCTGCCATATCCATCAACACGGTTTGTGAAGCCAATTTGAAGCAAACTCAGCAAACTCTGCAGAGCTGCAATGACAGTAAAATTTATTTCAGGTTGGACTGCTGTAAAAGCCTCCCATAAGAATGATTTTCTGGTACTACTGGCTGCTGATAGATTCGACCTTGTGACTTAAAGATGAAAAACTCTGTATCTTATGAGGAATTGCTTGAATCATTGAAAAGTTGGGGGTTTGTTTGTTTTAATTGGGAGAATTATAGACAAGTTTAGTTCTAGTAGCATTTGAAGAAAGTTAAACACATTAAATCCAGTATAATTTCTCAATTGATTTAGTGGTAGTCATTCCATTTGTCCATAAGACTGTTGAATGTCAATGGAAATACCACACAACATTGGCTACCATATGTGTGTTGAATAAATCTTATGCATAATTTACTTCCAATAAAAATATTTTAAAAATAAAATATGAAAATTAATTTCTTTGTTGAAATTATAAACGTTAGCCGAAATGGTAATTGCTTGACTTGACTGCTCAACAACACACTGGATTTTAAAAAAACACCAAAAACTCTCCAGAAATCTCCAAGGGAGAGCTAATTACTGCTGAAAATGTTAGATAAACAGTGGAGTAGGATGGGTAGAGAGGTGCACCGTTCATTCTTGGTTTTCTTAATCCAGAACGAACAATACATCACAGCCAAGCTCCATGGAGCCCGATAGCTAGTGAGGGCTGCAAGCAGCCCAAAAATCCTACCTGGAGCCCAGAAAGACTTCCTGTGATTCTGTGTTAGATTCTGGGACCTCATTCCAGGCCTTAAAATCATGAAACATCATTTCCGCACTCAGATATATAAATATAGAAGGTTTTTGAGACAAAGGTGGGAGACAGAAGTTGTCCCTATATTTGTATCTTGCTTTATTATTTTTTAACATGCTTCCAAAACGACGGTCCACTACTACAGATATTTTAACAGTCGCCTCCAAAGTTAGCTGCAGTTCTCCCCAAACCCTAAGATTTCATCTGGGATAAATCACTGAAATACCATTTAGCCAATAAAGTTCACATTTGCTGACAATCTGGTCCACAAAAAAAGTCTGAATGAATTACGCAGTTCCACCAGGGAATAGGAGATGCACCCTTTACAGTAGCATGCCAGTGTGTATCTTGGTTGCCTTTGCTGCTCATTTCACAGGAAAAGTTATGATTAAAATTATTGAATTATGCTAATGTAGTCTTGGCTGTGCACCATTACCCTATTGTAGAAAACTCTATCGAAACAGAAAAGAAAATGAAAACTTCCCTGTCAGTGGTTCTTGTTGTTAAACAAGCAAACAGTGAATCGATATTGATATTATTGTCAGTGATTTATGTTGTTCAGGCATTAAACCCTGACCTTGATCATGAGTCAGCTGAAAAAATGCATGTTCAGGGGAAAATATGTATTAAGTTTTAGAAATCTTTGAATGACGTGTCTTTCCTTTGTCCCCAGACAAGCAGGGTTTCTTTGCTTCAGTAGCTTAAAGAGGGACCCAACGCTGAGAAGTGTACGCAAGAGGGGCATGACATGAAGATGGTTTCATGTGAAACGGTGTCTGGCTTTCCTGCAGAATCATAGAATTGTCTAGGTTGGAAGAGACCCTCGGGATCATCGAGTCCAACCATCTACCCTACTCTACAAAGTTCTCCCCTACACCATATCCCCCAACACCACATCTAAACGGCTCTTAAGAAGCCCCCAAAGAGCTTCCCCATTGGAGACAGGTAAGATGCAGGTTGGTGTGGCAAAGCAGGTAGAGTGCGAAGTCTTCTTTGAGACCATGTTGTGGTGGTCCCTGAGCTGGTTTGCGTGCTGGAAACAGGAGGCTGATCCAGGGCATGTTCTTCCTCTCCCTCTCTCTTCTACCTGTCCCGTAAAAAAAAGTTAAGTGTCTTAACTGGATAGCATAGCTTGTCCTGGGTGTGTAAACAATGCGAGTGTGGGACGTGTTGTCCCTGTTTCCAAGAGATTAGTTGTGAACTGATGCCTCGTACCTTGTTTGCTAACTTGGAATGATGTTGTCAGGATTAGAAAGGATTTTGTGGACTACTTCAAATTAAACTGTTTGGTTCAGCTAGCTTTGCTGAAACTGTGCTTTAATTCACGCATATGATATATCTGAGGTTACCACACCGTTTGTATTTGGAATTACTATTATCTATGTCTGTGTTAAGATTGAGACTGCTTCAGTTAAACCAGTGAGAATACTTACATTTAATTAAAAAAAAAATAGTGTTGTGAGAGTTACATCTTTTTGGTTACTTTTTCTAAAAGTAAATAAAAAGTCCTTCATCACCCATGCAGCACTGAAAACAAATCAAGGATTGCTTGATTGGCCTTTAGTCACCGCCATATGCTTTTTTCCTTAGCAAAACGCAATAGGAAATTATTGCATTACACAAGTGGAATTTAAAATGTTGCTGATGTATTTAAGGATGCTCTTTCCTGAGAAGAATCATTATGTATGACCATGCTCTTTAAAAATGTGATTACAACAGTTGAGCAGATGGTAGACACTTGGGGTCAACTCTAAGGAGATCTGTATTTACAGTGTATTAATAATGGTTTAAACTTTCTCATAAATAGATGTTGATTAATTTTAAATCCATTTGTAGAAACCTAGCATTGCCAGACTATTTCCTGAAACCACAATACAAAGTATGATAAACACCATCCGTTAATCCAGACTAATGTACTCCACACGTTAAAAAAATTCACTAAAAGGATTAATGTAATTTTTCAAACATGAAAAAGACCAGATTGTATATTTCATATGTACTTTGTGTGTTGAATTTTTGACAGTCAACTCTTTTCGTTGATAGAATTATGGGGTTTTATCCTTTGCTGTAACATACTTTCAAATAATTTATATTTAATTTTATATTCTGTTTGGGATTTCTTTTTCACTTTGTCACACAGCTATTTCATACCATTGAGTGGAAAATAGATTAACCCAATCAGGTGAAACAGCAGGAGGGAAATTTAGGAAAAGCCTATTTTAAAGGCAGGCTGACATAATTTTGCTGAAAATAAATAGCATTCTTAACCTTTGGCATGTTTTGACCCTGTATTCTCGTTTTGGACCATATAACCGTGTAGGGCCTTTCTACAATCCTGACACCTGTTTGGAAGCCCCAACCTAAAAGTCGTTGGGCTGAAATCGTGATCAATTCATGTCAATAGGAGTTTTGTCATGTTTTCACGGGAGTGAAGAGGTGCAGGGTTTATAGGTATCTAAAATATCTGAGTACGTGCACAGATAGATATTTATATAGCCTGGATATAGCATATAAATACAAACAGAGACATGCATATGTGTTTGTATGTCTGTCTATGCAGCATGCAAGCAAGCAAACGCAGGAGCATGTTCTCAGTGAGTTTAAATAGCTTTCTGAAATTTAAGAGCAATTAGATTAAAAATTCAAACAACAGCTGATACCGCCTCACAATCAACAAAAATATGGAAACCGAATTTAGGTTTACAACAGGGCCATTTTATTTTCTTCATAAAAGCTTATTTAAGAGAGATACTCCTCATTGTAGCAAATGTTAAGCACTGGAGAATTTATAGGCCAGAAAGAAAAAGTAAGTTGATCTTTAATTGCTATAAGTCGGTCATCACAGTCTTGAAATTTTATGAAGTGAGATGTTTTAATAGTGGAGCTGAAGGGTGAAGAATTGACATTGAGCTTTCAGCTTGACCTGCATCTACAAACTTTTGTGCATAATTTTTGGAATAAAGATGTATAATTCCAGTAACTTTTTCTTCATAGAGTTCCCTTCCTTTTCATTGTTTATCTGGTTCAGAAGGATAAAGCCTAAAAATTGCCCTTAGAGCAGTAAACGTAGGAACTACAAATTTTGGCATGAGCTGTTTTGACAAGGACCATACTATTGAGGCATCCTTTCCAAGATCTTTTAAGCAGCGAAAAATTATTCTTTTTCAGGTTTGGTTGAAATCTGGTTAATTGTGGACTGGAATTAATGTTCCAAACTCACATGTAAAGTTTTATGCTACTGAAATGGATAAAACCTAAGGATGAGGGAAGGTTCAGAGTGTGTGTAAATATCATTATATAGCCGAAAGAAAGCAGTCACAGGTGCCAAAAAGGTCTCAGAGAGACAGAAAGACAGAACCTCGGTCGTCATGAAGCTATTGTTTTTTACACTGTAAAACATAATAATCCCAATCAGTAAAGCACCTCAGGCACATCTTAAAATACCACTGAACTTAAGAACACACTTAATTCAAATAGGGTGGACTTCAGACAATGTTTATGTCCTTTTGCTGCATGAGCACAAAGAAACAATTATGATATTCTTGCGAGGTGACCTCATCTTTCTGCCCGTGTCTAGTCTGTTTTTCAGCTCAGTATATTTTAACTTTCTACTCCGATCTTTGGCTGCAATTTCTATACGCTTACGCATACTCTTTCTTTGAATGGCTAACGTAACTCATCAGAATTTGAATGCTTTGAAGAAACTGCCATTCTGATGTCAGTAATTCCTACTACTTTTAAAATTCTTCATAAATTGACCAAAATGCTGACAATATTCGCACCCTGCACCTCAAAAAATTAATAGTCTTTATATCTCGTAATGTAGCTGTACTTTCTAAAGCACAATTGCATAACATCTACAAAAGATGTACAATACTCCAGTATTCCCCCTTATATCTCAGCGGGGTTTTTTTACCAATGTCTTTCAGCATCACTGATCACACTTCAGTGCCTTACTCGCGCGTTGCCGGTGTAACAGCCCATTCCCAGTCACGCCATGTGTAAATATGGGGAGTTCCTATTTACCCAAATATGCTATTTCCTAGTACTCCCAACTTCATTCCCCGCCCCCAGCCTGTGCTTACTTAGCAGTCCAAATTTTCTTTTTTTTAAAAAAGTGTACTTAACTTATACATAGAACTCACTGGCCTAATCCTTTTAGGTTCAATTTGAGTGGGTAAGTTGGGGGTCAATTCTTCAGTCCTTAACAAATCTAAATTAATTTCACACTTTGTAAGAATATTCATATCCTCTTAAATATTTTTGCAAAATATTTAGAAGGGTATTAGCAGTTCTAGAAGTGCCTTATTTTGAACACTATCTGAATGCTTTGCCTTAAGTGATTCTATTCCTTTTTTCCAACCGATTACTGATCACAATACCAGCCTTTCTGTTTCATTTATCAACAGACGCGCTAAAACACATTCCAATACTTTAATTTCCCCAGGATGTTTTGCTGTTCTGTACAGTATCTTCATTACTGCTTGATATTCCTAAGTTCATTACTACATAAACCAGCTATGTTAAAACAGTGTGATTGTATTTTTGGAAGCAAAGAAAAAGAGCATCAAGTACATTAGGGAAATATTTCACAATGACCTCTGTTATGCTTCTTTTGGATCCATTAAAACTGCTCGTGCATTGTAAGTGCCATAATCATAGAATAATAGGCAGCCCATAGCAGCCCAGAGTATGCTTGATGCTACAGAAATTAATTTGCAGGTGTCCGTGAACCCTGACCGCTTATTGCTGATGGTACTAAGTAGTCCTTGATTGAAGTGTCTGTCTGTTGTCCACGTCTACAACGCAGATATTTTAGCAGTGCTTAGGAGCCCTTGCTCTCGCTCTCGTAATGTAAGATGGTAGCAAGAGCGTGAGAAGTTTCAGCAGTTCGCATCTGCTGCAGTAAAAAGGAAATGTTTGACTTTCTGCCCAGCACTGCTAAATACAGAAACTTGGAAAACAGGAATGTAAAAATACCCTTTCCCTTGAAAATGCTCTGTGATGCTATTTCCCAGGATGTACGGGTTGATTTTTGGTTTTAATAAGATGAAAATGGGAAATTTTTTTTTGTGCTAAAATATATGTGTTAGAATTAATTGTTTAATTTATTCAGATGTAAATTGTAACTAGGAAGTGCAAAGACATAGGTAACTTCGCAGACAACCAGCAATTAGGAAGTGACATAACAGTACTTTGACCTTAGCTTGTGTTCCCTATTTTCTTACCTTACAAAAATTCGGTGAACGTATCTTTCTAGAACTTTTAAAAGCTGAATATTATGCATATCCGAAGTAATACCTTATGCTGCTTAATACAGTAAGCAAAAATTACATTTCCATGGGCTTAGGACTCAGTTCAGCAAAACGCTTCAGCTCCTATTTAACTTGATTTGCATGATAAAATCCTCTCTATATTGGATAAAGAGTGAGGGTAACATGTATTGAGGCAAGGCAAAGAGACTTAATTGCACGTCTGACTCAACTCTCCATTTCCGCTAAAGTTATTAAACTTTACTAAAATATTTCAGTAAAGGTATTATAATAGCTGAATTAATTTTAAACATTTGTGAGTCACACTGTAGTCGCATGCCATAACTCTGGGTGAGCGTGGTGGTCTGGTGTCACCCGTCACCAGGAAGGGCCACTAAATTCCCCATAAGGAATGTGGAAATGCCGCAGTCCGAGTAAGGGGCAACTGAGAATAACTTGACCTGTCTGTCCGTGCTCAGTTCCTGCTTGTGCACCAGGTTTTTGTGTCTTTTTTTTTTTTTCTAATCCTGTTCAAACCCTGCAGGTATCTATAACTTTTTAAAGTGCTCAGTCAACTCATAGCTATTTAATGTGTGGTAGAGGTGACGGCTGCATTTGGGCAGGAGGATAGGACCATGGTACAAAGCTGGCACTGGGTTATACAGGATTTTATTTTTTTTTTTCTGTATTTCTTTGAGCCTCAAAACTAAGTCAGGAAACTTACAGCATTTAAGGATTTTTCATTTCTGAAGACCTGAGCTCATATTTGTCCCAAAATATTTTGGTTTAGTTCCTGTGCATTGTGGACGTGTTTGAAACCCTTGGATTTGGTAGAAATCTTTGTTGGGAGGGTCTGTGGACAGGAGTGGTAATGCTGCAGGTCTGGAAAGCCTACGGAGCAGGAGTAGCAGCTCTCCTTGTGTAATGCCTGGCTGTTTGGTGCTACCTTTGTTTTTCGTAGCAAATAACCTTTGGCAGAATGAAGTTGGTGACTATGTGGTAGTATACACACATCCTATAAATAGCACAGTTCTTTTAGTTGCTCATTAATCATTTCCTGCATGGTAGATGCAGCATTCAGACGAAACTAAGGCACATAAATCTGACTCTGGTCACTCACTTTATTAGGGTAGGAAAAATCCTGAGTGTGTTGCAGCAGATATTCAGCCTAATGCAAGTAGCAGCTGAAAGTGTTCTTTAAAGTCCGCGAAGATTTGACTTTTCGAACAATTTGGGGGGGATCGGAGCACTACGTTGTCTGAAAGCAAAGGCAAAGTATATGAGTGCCTTCATTGTTGGCCCAGATGGCATGACTTAATTAAATAAGATATCTGTGCTGCTTATGTGTTGATGTCTGACACTAGCCCTGGGCCAGGCTTGCAAATAACTGTGGTTTGCTAACGTGTGGCTTTTCAAACAAAATCGGTATTAGCGCTCATGAACCGTGAGTAGTAATGTGGCCGGGGCTTGAGGCACAAGCTGGGTACTGAGCAATGAACAGAGAAAGGCTTGAAGGAGGAATTCAGCAGCTGTTCAGAGACGGTACATTTGGGATGGAATGTACTTACCCTGAAATCCCAGAAATCAGCCTGATGAAAAAAAAAAAAAAACCCAAACCAAAAAAAGAGCATCTTTGGTAATTGTTTTTAACTTCTTTCAGGTATGCCTAGTCCTTGGTTGCCAGCTGTTCTGTTTCAGCGGGGAGCACAGGACACAAAGGGAAGGGTGGGAAGAAGCCAACCTTGTCTTTCAACTGTCTCAGTACCAAGGTAGGATGCAAAGGTGGCACCAAGGCACCCTTCCACCTCCGGGCTCCAACTTCACCTCAGGCTCCTGATTTCACTGTGCCACCACAGCTCCCAGCAGGACACTGCTGTCACTCAGAGAAACCATCCCAGCCTCCTTTGTTTCTGGAGTCGGTGAGGGGCTGCTAGCAGTTCTTCACTGTGGGGCTGCTGAGGAACTTCCTTTGCTCTACAGCAGTAAGGTGTCTTCTTCCCTACGGTGTCATTCCTCAGTGTCGAACGCTGCTGTCTCTGTGGCCTCTGTTCACCACCAGAATTTTGGTAAAGGATACCCAGGGAAGCAGAAACTCAAGGCTGCCAAAGTGATGGTGTTTTTTCCTCCATTCACCCAATGGTAAATATCGAGGTTCCACTTTGGGCTATAATGTGTGAAGTTACTGTGAAAAGATGCTGTCTGAGGACCAAAAACAGACAGCGCATTCATGTCTAGACTACAGCATGTGCAAGTTTCCAGGTTGGAAAAAAAGTCCAAAGAAAAGTGCTGAAAGAAGACTGAGTACAAGTTCCCCCTGCCACCTGCAGCGGATTGAGAACGTGAATGACGCAGCTAGAGCAGGAGGAGGCCAGGTAGAAGAATAGGCAGATGAAGTGAGCCACCACAGACAGCAACTGGGATCCAGCTGTGGTTGCTGGAGAGGTTTGTTTTTCTATGGAATGAACTTATCTATGTTTTTCTTAGAGCAAATAATTTTAGGTAATAAATGGGGTTGTAATCTTGAGTTAGGAGAGATACATTGGCTATTACTTGACTAGCTTTTGGCTTTGCAAATGAACTTTGTATCAAGCACACATCTTTGCAATGAAGAGTTGCGGGGAAAAAGTCCTTTACATTGAGTTTGTTTTTTTCCACATATTGGTTTCCTTCATATGAACTCCAAGCAAGGCTTCACCTTTCAATTCAGCCTGCAAAACTGAAACTTGGCCTATCAGTGCTCATAGATGTACCCTTGCAAACTGAAGCACAAGGCTACTTGTGGTTCAGAATGGATCTTCTTGCTAATGGATATGACCATGGATACTTCTAATATTTGCTAGGTGGTTTTCCATATCTCTTGGGGAATAAGTGTAGGTAGATATCAGACCTACCCAAACCAAGTCAAAGGTCTGAAAACTCCCTTTTAATGCAAGTAATCTAATAAAAAGTGCAGGTGCATGTTGTTTCAAGGGCATCCTTAAGGGATGTATCTGAATTTTAATTCCTACTTAAAAATTGTACTTATCTTGCATTAAGCAGAGATGTTTGTCATCGTGCCATCTGAAAATTGAGACACTATTCTTTGGTACTCTAGCATTTATATCACTTTTAATGAATATTGAAAAATCTAGAACATTTCATCCTGCAGTACATTTCCTTTTTAACTACTAATGCCCCTTCATTCAGACAAATAATATCTGGTCACATTTTGTACTTAATAAAAAAATAAGCCATCAAATCTTCAGCTGGGAGAGAAAACAGTACTTGTGATGGGTTTTCCTGCTCTCTTCCCAGCTTTGCCCATTTTCACTGAGAGCGACTTAGATCACTGTCTCACATCCAGTAAAGCCTGAAAACATGCACCGAGCTTAACATGTTTGCCAAAGTTGCATTCACTCAAATATAATTTAACCCTAGATTTTTTTTTTAAACAATATACTTCTAACCTTAGAGTCAATTAAGGAAGAAATGGTTGATGCTTCAGTGCTCAAACTATGTGGATTAAAAAGAAATTCTGACATAGAGGAAAGCACGCAAGTGAAGGCTACCCTGAGGCAGCCTTAATGTAAAAGCTGACAAGTCAGTGCATACTTTCTTGCTTACTAATTTACTTTTCTCAATGAAAAGGTGAACCGATCATGGCAACTCCCTCATCACACAGCACACATGGGTAATCTTGTGAATAAAATAAAATATGCCTTGCCCTCCTGCACTTTTTCTCAACTCTGGTTCCTGGAAAATTGAGTAATGAAGTATTTTATAGCAGTCCATATCTCCTTATTGTTATTTAATGGCAGTAAAATGAAATCTAGTTTAGCAATATTGACAAGGTAGTGCAAGTATCCTGTAGTAATGTGTGCTATATATAAGAACACACCATAGAGAAGATGTAGTAGTAACATCTCTAAATACCCTGTAAATAATTACAAAAGGGTCTGTGCATAAACTTTATCCATTTTTTTCCATCTGAGTTGGTTTACTTTCCTCTCTACAAACTCTGTCCCTGGCATTCTTTTCTGACTAATATAACTACAACATTCCCTGTTTCACTCTAGTCCCAATAATAGTAGAAGCTGATGAAAGGAGAACACTGGAGGGGTTTTACATGGATTGGTGGCCACTTATTCTTCCATTTAAGTTTGTAGATAGTATTACTCTGATTACTCTGAAAGTTGAAGAGAAAATACATTGCTGAAATAATAAAAGTCCATTGCTAGCAGGAAAACCCTGTGCTTTACATTTTGTATTATTGAATTTGTAATGTAATCTTGCATAATCCAGCTGAGCCAGAATAGTACCTTGTTTCTGCTATAGTTCTGCTATAATTCGAACACTATCATAGCTCTTGGTGTCTTTTCCACCCAAGGAAGAATGAGCAAGCTAATATTCTAGGCATTTTTTGCAGGGAAAGAAACTGCTAGCATCAGATGCAGAGTATCAGGGTACCAGGAGGCACTTGTCTACTTCTTCAGAAGACCAATGCATTTCTAAAACAATTCTGCCCAAAGATTTTGCAGTCTGGAAACCCAGTTTCTGAACACATAAACTGGCTTTTTCTTTCTCTTTTTTTTTCGTTTTGTTGTTGTTTTTTTTGTTTAGTTTATATTCCCCCCCCCCGCCCCGGGATATCAACATAGTATGGTACAGTTCTTTCTCTTGAAGTATGGAGGGGTGAAGACTGGCTGCCAAAGTCACTGAACTGCCCTTTCATGCACAGTGATCTCCAGAATTTCATCTGCAAAAAAGGTAGATTTTATTGTGCTCCTGAAGCCTGGTGGGGACTGTATGAACACAGGAGGTCCCTGGATGACTGGCTTGTGTGTGCTGCTGCACTGACGCTGCTATGGATGCTAGAACTAGTAAAATTCAAGCGGGTTTGTACTAGATAAAAGCAGGCTTGATTTTGTTGCAGTTGCACAGTTTATTTCAGGGTGGACATGGAAACCTTTGCTTTTAAGGCTGGTTTGTTCAGCCAGCTCTGAGATGGCTTATCTATTTGGGAGATGCTTGGGTTAGCCTGCCTTTTTATTAACCTCCAGAAAAAGCTTTATTGACTGTGATGGATGTTTTTGCCCTCTTCAGAGTAGATAAGGCTATCTCAGTTAGACCCATACTGACAGAAGTTATTATTGCCCTTCTAAAGCTTTAACAGGTCTGGTGGGGACTCCTTCTGTTTTCTTTTTAGTTGCCAACTTTGCCCTGGCAATGACATTTTAATCACATATACCCACCAACGCCACCACCTTGTTTAGCTAGACCAAGAGGCTACAGCTCTGGTCATTATATTCATTGCTCTTCACAATAAAACATTTGTACTCAAGCTGTCAGTAAATGTTTCTATTTAACTAGTGATTTAGTGTCCTGGATTATGCTGAAAATACTTTGAACTGATGGTTTTCTGCAAAGGCCAAACCACTTCTTATAATGCATCCAGTACTACTTTGAATACACTGGGAAGACTTATCCAGCACTGAATGCTTCTGCAGACTCCTAATAATATGCCGGGAACAAATTCAGAGAATGAAAAATCACTTTGAAAGTTGTCAAAGTTCTCAACATTTTGAGGGAAGGCAAAGTAGATTTTATTACCCGTCCTTAGGATTAGCAGTGCCCTTGATGCCAATGGATTTCCCGATGTAAAAGCAAGGAGAGTTTGTCCCTTAGTAGGTATTTACTTTCTTCGTAGGATACATTTTTCAGATGATTTGTGGAGTTTTCAGAATGTGCTTTCCATTAATCTTGGGATGAGTACTGTGCAAATCCCTAGTCAGCACTTGGAATATCTACCAATTATTTTTAAAAGCACAGAATTCTTAGTAACTAAAGCTGTACTACTTGGTACAAAATCATTTATTTATGCTAGTTGTGTAGAAAAGTGTTAATTCTCAGAAAAAAAATCCTAAAATACTTATAAAAAGCAGTATTTTATTATCATTTACCACTACCACCACCAAACAAACAAACAAAAAAAAAAGGCAAAAAGCATCTCTTTTAAAATAGTATGGGTAAGGTGGGCATCTAGTTTTGAAGGTCCCTTTTCCTCCAAAAAATAGACTAGATTCTACCCACTGGAAGGTCAGTACTACTCCACACACTGCAGCCTACTCATGATCATTTGCTCTTTGTAAAAATATACAGATTTTTCCAAATTCTACAGGAGCAGTTTCTACTGTAAAGTGACGTAAAAGTGCAAAGTGCATCTTTTAAGGACTGACAGTTGAAGATTATACATTGATATTGTTGATATTCTTTAAAGCTAAATATTCTGCAAGTTACTGTATTTTTTTTTGAAGGGGAACCGTTGTCATTAGCAAACTAATGCTGGGAGCCAGGTTTTCTGACTCTGAAGATGTGGTTAAAATGAGGATGCTGCTAGGGTTTGACATTATCAGAAAGTCCCAGTTTTAGATGAGTGAGAGAATAAATCCAAACTGTCTAAAGGTGCAGATTGGTACCTAGTGTCCTAGGAAATTACTGTGTTTGGCCAAATTTCAATAAACTCACTTACGTGACGAAATTAGGCATTTCTACAAAGGCCTGCTACACCTCAGCCTACAACTTTAGGTATAGATGCATTATTTAGGCCCAAACACTCTTGAAATCTTCCACCTGGGGTCTTGATTTTGCACTCTTCTGTAGAAAATCAGTCTACAGACCATATTGTGCTTGTCTTTTGTTTCAGATGGCTGAAAACCAGAGCTAATTAAATAAGCAGAGTAGCTGATTATGGTTTCTGGGTACGTGTGTTTAAGAACAATTCAAAGGCTGTTGAAATCATTAAGTGTTGAGCTTGCGGTGCTTTATATCCAGGTTTCAATCTCTCCATGGATGTATACGCTCATATAGCACTGCTGGAGTCCCAAAGTTGTATTTAGAAAGACTTTAAAATGCAGTTGTTTTATACTGTTGTTTCAGGCTGTTCAGAAGACTGAAGTGAGACACATGCCCTGAAGCAGCATTTTACACTGCTAAAGATCTCCCTCAGGAAGAGATTCCTGGCAATATCTGAAAAAAAAAAAAAAAAAAAAAAAAAAAAAAAAAAAATTTTTTTAAAAAAAAAACTTTCAAA
>NW_009649485.1:885740-914933 GCF_000708025.1 Charadrius vociferus | reverse complement strand
AAAAAAAAAAAAAAAAAAGATAGTAAAAGATATTTTAAATACAAATGATTCTAAAAAAAATTCCCTTTAGGGAACAGTTAGTGAATGTGACATGCTTCCTTATTTCACTGAACGGTTGTAGAAATGCAGCTTTAGTTTAAAATATGTTATTTTTGACGTGTTTGCATGTGTAGCTTTAATCCCGAGGAAATATTCAGCAGTAATAAAACCAAAAATAGAAATAACCTGAATACTAATTCTAACTGTAAAATAGAAAATTTTTAAAGGCTAAATGTACAACAAAGTTTAAGCATTTTATTAGCCTTTCCTTTATATCACTTGTTGCAAAACTTTGCATGTAAATTAATTGTTTGTTCATAGTGTAGACTGCAGTGATAAAAAAGGCACAAAATTTGGAATTTTGATAAATGTGAAATGTATGCTCCGATACTTAAGACCTGTTCTTGTGGTTTGCAGATGATACCAGGGCTTCTCATAATAATAACAACTGCACAGAAATCAAAGAATGATTTATTTTAAACTGCTTCACAAAGACAAAAACTACTAAATAGCTAGCAGATTCTGCTGTGAGTATTTTACTGCTCCTTCTCCCTGGATACTTGCACTTAAGTAATTTACTCAGTTCCCAAATTACAATAAATCCTTACTGAATCATGAAAACAGTATTTGTAACTCCTTCTCAAGAATGCATGGAGCACTGCGGGAAGGAACGCTCTTGGTTTTGGTACTGTTACAAGGAACGCTTCACCAACACAGGGTGTGGAAAGTGGAAATGATTTCTTTTTCACTATGCATTGCCATCTAGTGGCGTGTGCCCCCCCCGCGTGTCTCAGCAGGCAGGGTCTAACCATGGACACCAGCTAAGTCTTGCAGGTCGTTTGTCCTCATTGCGTTTTTATTGATTACTTTCTTTATAGAGAATAGATACCCTGTTGCAAGGATCTGCTAATTGCATTGGCTATCATGTGCATGTGCTCTAACATTTCCTTTTCCTTTAATTTGAATAAAATTCAAAATAAATGAATTTATTCAGGGGGGGCGGGCAGAACTCTGGGGAGAAGCAGTATGAGCAGAACTGTTGGCTTTCACCTGCAGTATGGTAACCCACTGGGCTCAGTCACTGAAGGAATAATTGGTGCCAGGTTTGCATGTTGGCATGAGTTCCTTCCAAGTACACAAAAGATTACCAAGAATGGGATCAAAATTCTTGGCCAAAATTCTTTCTATTGGAAGCTCAGATGACACCATGACTTGGTCGGTATTAGTGCTGATTGAACGATTCCCTGTGAGCTGTGGAGTAGTGATAGCCAGTTTCTTCCTGGAGCTATCCTTTGTGTTAATGTGGACCATGCTTCCTTGCACTGGTGGGAGTGCAACGCAGCTACACCAACCTCGCTGAAACTCCCCTGCATTTTTATTGGGATGACCAAGAACCGGCCATTTGTTTATTTTCCACCATACCTATTTTGTACCCAAACTTTCATACCTTGAATAAAGGGAAGTTAAATTAATAGCAGCCGTAGCAGTGCTCCGAGGGGGTGGCTGTTCATCAGAGATTGGGCAAGTAGAGTACCGCCTACCAATCACATGGGAATCTGGAAAGATTTTTGCAATACTCTCCAACATTTCCTTCAATACAGGTCAGTAATGAAACCCTTTAGTCATTTATAAAGTCATAATACCAACTTATTTCCTACAAAGCTGCATCTGGGCTAGCGGGTGTATTTAATTTTTACACACATATATGTGGGAAAGAAAAAGCCACTGAAGTGCAATTTTTCATAAGCGCAGTAACAAATAATCACTACAGTGACAGTTCAAAGATATTTCTGAAAGAGGCTTGCTTAAAAGATGAGCCACATGCAATGGTCTTACCTTTCTACTGTTACCAAACCTGCTCTAAAAAAACCCCAAGCAGATGTTTAAACGTTTGTTATTTTCTCATACTGAAATAACAGCTTTGAAATCCCCTTTGTGCTGTGCCTTTCCATCATTATATTGCACGGTTCACAACTTGACGGCTGCCTCTTGAGAGAGAAGCATTAATGCTGTTCCTCCCAATAGTGGTTTCTGCGGATTTTGGTGTAGGCTATCAACATGGGATGAGGGTAGGAGAAAATTCAGCCTTACCAAGATAAAGTAGCAAATTTGGGGCAATTTTAGAGCAGCACGTTATAGTGATTTCTGATAGTAAAGTGTGTATATATGGAAGAAACTCAGGGAAGGTCACCGTAAGAAATTTTTAAAAAAGATATTAAAAAGTAGTAATAACATGTGTAAGAGGCAAATATAAATTTAGTTTTCAGCTATGTTACTCAATAGTAATTTTAGGTGGCTTTTCGGTTTGTTTGGTTATATTCAGTTTTATTTTATCACTAAGCAGGAAAAGGAAAAAATACAGATAAAAAGAGATTTGAAGAATTCATTAATAAACTATAACTGCCTGTACAGAGACACATACTCACAGTGAAAACACAGGAGTTGTTTCAAACAGAAACCATAAGAAACCACAAAACCAGACTTTATTGCCATCAAAACAAAACTATGATCAGATCAATCTGATTCTTAGCTGTAAATCAACATCTGTTTGTACTAGCTCAGGACTTTACTTTCTGCTTAACTAAAGAAAACCTTTATAATGAATATTCTGTAGGTTTTGTATTGGTAGAGTGAGTAAATATTGAGCATTTGAGACTAACAGAAGAAAAATCAAACAGTTGGAGATCAGTAATGGAGAGGTGGTCATTACCAAGTAATGGATTCTCTAACTTCTAGATATTTTAAGAGTAGGTATTTCACATAAGCTGCTGAATGGCTGGACCTGAGGGTTTTGTATTTATTTTATTTTTTTTTTTCAGAAATGTTATAAAGAATTGAGAGAATTTTCTGCTCACTTTAAACTGGACAGTGTGTTATCTGCAAAGGCAAGAAATCTGAGTATGCAAGGGTTGAGCTGGGAGTGGAAAGCTGATCAAAACACCTGTCATTTCAAATACTTTAAAAAAAGTCTGTAACTTCCTTATATATTTGAATTAGATTTTTGTGGAAAACATCAGTGTAAATCCAGTGAAGTTACTACTTCATAGTTGTAGTAGGTAGTAAACTTCCAACTTTAAAGTAAACCAGTTGGTAGGTGAGCTCTGATTTCTTTAAAATAGAACTACTTGCTCAACTAATCAATCATGCAGACGAAAGCATCGTGACTTTGTCATTTAGATGCATATATGTTGCATATTTCAGGGTGTTGTGCTCATGAAGTAACATGAGTATTTGTGTTAACAGTGGCTTGCGATAACAGTTGGCGTAGTTCAAATAGATGATGTTGCAGATCTGTTTGCACAACAGGATGTAAACTGGGCTAATCCTGTTTAAGGTTCGTAATGCTTTTGTCTTGGGCTCTTTCGGCACTGCTCACGTACGTAAAGATTGCCGCTCTTGGAGAATAATCTTGATTGTACTCTACACCTGCTTGCACTTAGGAAAAGAAACATTTGTCACTCTTATTTATGCAATTGCTTAAATTGCATTTTAATTTTAACAGCTTAAGTATGTTGGTGGAGAAAAATGTTTTCTGAATGAAAGTTTGATCAAATGCCTAGGGAGCCGGTGCAAGTCTTTCCATTGACTCAAGAGATTTTGTTTCAGGCATTTTATTTAAACAATACTGCGCTCAACCATAACTGAATAAAGTTACATGCTTTTCATAAAAAAAAAAAAAAAAAGAACAAAGATGTTTCAAACAGCAATATTTAATGTCATGTTCTGAGGAAAATACTGAAAATTAAATCTTTCCATTTTATATTTTTGATGCAATTTTAAAATATAAAGAAGCCTGCATTTAGTTCTTCAAAAAGCAATATATCTGCGTGAGTATTACAAAACTCAATTTCTTCTCGCTAAAATGGAAATTGGATTAGATTCTGTTGGAGTAAACTCAACAATTGCTTAACTTCTTTCGTGTTAGTCTTCATTCCCATTAATAGGAATAACATGATACCTATACTCAGTAATTCCCATCACTGTGGGCTCTTAAATAAACATTAGGAAATATTAGTCTCAAAGTTAAAGACTCCATTTAGCACATTGCCCAGCTATGTATTTTATATTTGCAAGTAGGAATGGCAGTCCAGGTTTTTTTGACCACTCATTACGCTAATGCTCAGAGGCTTTCCTGGCCAGACTCTTTACAGAGCGGGGCAGGTTCAAAATGTATCGGAGCCCTTATCGCTCAAAGTAAACATTCAAAGCATATTTCCCCTTTGCTGAAAGATTTACATTAGTCGCCTGTTAGACAGCATATCAATTACAGTGCTGCCTTTCCTACGTGTCATAGGTACGAGCTTCCCCTCTGCTGTCACCGCAACCGAAGTTTAAAGTACAGAGGCTATAAGAGGAGGATCTGGCTACATTTATGTAACAAAAGTATTTTAAACTATTTAGGTAAAATATCGAAGGTGTTAAATCACACCCGTGGTGGCATTCTGAGAGGCAGGCTTTGATGCCCTCCGTTGTTGTGCCGAACAGCACAATACGCTACAAACTTTTCCGAAGGCTTCATCAATGCTACTGTGTAAACAGCACTTAGCCGATCTGATAAAGACGATCTGCTTTGTCTGTCCCTGAGATACGTGATCCCGAGCTAATCTGAGTAATAATTCAGGCAATGTGTTTACTGATGAGCAAGTGAAGAGGGAAGTTACATTTTCGACAGCTGGTTCTTCAAAGAGTGAGATTGAGCAGCAGTTCCCCCGTGGTGTGTATCAGTGGGAGCTGTGCCGCAGATCCGGGATGTGACCGTGAGCTCAGGCTCCTCTCACCCGGCACAAGCGACTCAGGCGCTGTCTGCGTGGGAACACACAGGGAGATTCATACTGGGAACGGGGATGAACGCATTTTGATCTTTGCAAATCCAGCACGGGTGCTCTGCTTTACATGTGATGCAGCTTTAGGTCATCGCCACATTCGACTTAACGTCTCTTTCTCAAATGCATAATGGATAAAGTCACATCACTCAGCTGAATATACAAATATTGGTAATTTCTAGTGGTATTAGATAAGATCACAATTTTTGGTTCATGGGACATTTTTTTGGTCTATTTCATAGGTGAAAAAAAGAAAGAAAGAAAGAAAGAAAGAAAGAAAGAAAGAAGAAAGAAAGAAAGAAAGAAAGAAAGGAAGGAAGGAAGAAAGAAAGAAAGAAAAATACAGCAATTAAAATTTTAACTAAGACAAAAAAAGTTACCATTAATACAAAGTTGCCAACATTCTGTATTTGTATTCCATACTTCCCAGGAAATCTTTCCCTTTTGCCACATATATTTATAAACCCCAACATGATATTTTTTATCCCAAGAAGTTATCACAGGAGTCAGATTAACCTAGACATCATGAAAAATACAGCACAACTGGGAGGGAGAAAACAGAGCAGGTTGAGAAAAAAAAAGCTCAGGAAGTTGTCCTAGGGGAAGGAGAATTGTGTACGCTGTTTAGTCAGGAGCTCGATTCGTTCCCCTTTGTCAAAGGTGGGGTTTTCTCCAAAGTGACTGCTGGAAACAGCCATTGCCTCTATATATAGCGATGCCTTCATCTGAAATTCTTGCATGAAGACCGTGCATTTTTCTAAAAGATGTGTTATAGGCAAACAAAAGTGGTGTTCAGGTCATGAAAGTGTTAGTTGAAGTTCTACGTGAGAAGTAAGTTCTATATAAGAAGTAAGAAAGGAAGTCAAAATAGAACATTGCAATGGTCCTTTCTTGTTTCAGTGTCTGCAGCTCTGTTAAAGTTTACTTTTCTTCTTGTAGTTTGCTTCAAGGATTCTAAAATAAATACTTTTTATTACTATGTATATTCAAAGCAGTGGAACATAGCTATATATAAATATATAAGTTTACTAAATTCCAAGAGTAAATTGCTGATTGTTGTGTGTTTTACAGAGATGAAAACAAAGGAACAAACCTAAAAGGATAAAGCCAGCGCAAACAGGTCATGCGAACCTCCCTCAGTGGAACTGAAGGAGACATACTCTATGACTGAATTTAAAAATTAAAGGGTTTTTTCTTTAGGTTTAGAGTAATTCATTTATTGAAAGGTCATCTTTTTTTTCCCCCTCAGAACCATTTCCAAGTCTTGCAAAAAACTTTAACAGTTTTTCCTTGGATGTAAAATAGAAAATGGCTTTGAAAGCTCAACCCTTAACCACCATGGGGTTTCTAAGGTTTAGTGGGTGTCAGAATCTCACCTGATTGTGTGAAAGGAAGTGTTCCATTTTAGTTTTTGTTAATGTTATACGATCAGCATTTTTCTTACTAAAGAGAAACAAAACGTGAATGCATGTACAATTAGACGTCCCCGCACAGCTATCTGTGCACCATAAGCAGTTTATAAAATTGACACTCATAGGCAGAAGTAGGGTAAAACCCATCAAAAGCAATTTCTTCCTAGGGTAGAATGTCATTTGTCACAATTAAATAAGTGGTGTGGGCAGGATGAGGCTGAAACACGGACCAGTCCCGGGGAGAAGGTTGTGATGAAAGGAGAGCAGCCCCACAGCCTGTCCAGGTGGACACTAACTAGTTCCCACCAGCCAACGACTGTGACTGTCTTGTCCAAAGCCGAGTTCCACATGGAATACCTTTTTTTATTAATTTAAATGTATTCCAACTATGAACAGAGTCCTTTAACTATTCAGTGAATTGAGAGTTTCTGTACTCTGTGCTTTTCTGGCTTTTAAAATTCTCATTCTCCCTACTAAGCAGAAGTCTGTCACATTTTAAACAGCTGCTGTTTAAAATTCCAGTCAGTTGACTTTTGACGTGATATTTTTGCTATGCGATTCCAGAATATAACTACTAACTGCACTTTCTCAAGTAAGTGCTCACTGGGCACTTCAAACCTAATCATTTTTATCTACTTTAATCAAAATTTCTGTCTAATCTGCCCAGTTCCTTGGCAAATGCTGCAGCCAGCTATATTGATATGTTATATGCATATAGCTCTGCCGTATGTGACCCTCTTCTGGTTTGGGATCTTCAAGAAAAACACAGGAAATAAATTGTACGGTCTGACTTCTGTCTGTATTTTAACTCTGCTGGCTTTGTTGCGGTTCTCAGGGCAGGGTAGAATAACAGAATTTGTGCAAAGGTGGAGGGGTGGCACAACAGAAAATTTCACTTGTGCGAAGATGGATGACAGAACGCATCCCTCGAAGCATCCATACGGGAAAGAAACATGCCTAATTCTCCCTCTGGGTTGTTCAGAAGGACCTTAGAGAAGTCACTTTTGTAGGGATTTTGCCACTTTTACAAAGTCTAGCGGTATCTCAGAAACAGAAAAAAACCCAAAACCCTGGATAAAATGTAGAAGACAATGGTACGGTTACATAGCAGGAAGCACATTCAATTTTCCCTCAGCTCATCATAGAAAACCCTGTGGACCCAGGTGTTATATACGTGCCAAAAGTGATTTTGCTTTCCATAACATAATTCTTAAACATAGTTGCTTTATTAATTATGTACAAAATTGCAAAAGATCCCAGTGTGGGGGTTTTGGTTTGGTTTGGCTTTTTGTTGTTTGGGTTTTCTTTTTTTTTTTTTGTTAAATGAGAACAGGTGCCTTTATACGAAATTCTGCATTAAATGTGAATCTTGGTCCAGTATTTTTCAGTTTGCCAAATAATGATGTGACAGTGTAGTGTCTGCAGTAGTTGTATGTCGGGTGTCAACTTCATGGAATTCATGGAATCATGGAATCAACCCCTGTTTGGGGCTGAATTCATTTTTGATGTTGATAGCTATCTGCCACCTGAAAATATTCCTGTTGTAATAATTCGTCTTTAGCAAAATGTGAGTTAATAAAACTACACCATCACATTTTTGGTTACAAGAATGGATGTGAAAATATTTATTTTCATTTATTTTCTATTTATTTTCTCTTTAGCTCTTGTGACATCAGACCCCAGGCTTAGCTATTGATTTTAAAAGGAGCAGGATTTTACTCTTGCAAATATACTTGGCATTTCAGCAAGCACAGTTTGAAGATAACCTCTTTATGTTGCTTTCTTTTATAGTATTCCTGATGTTTCTATGGTTGGTGAGCCATTTGGCCTGGCATCTCAGAAGGCATTGCAGAAATTGATAGTGCTTTCTTCCAGGGGAGGTAGTTTCTATAAAATGTAATTTAATTCATGGCAGGCTGATTTATGGCACGTTTGGTCAGTTTTTTTTGTTGTTGATTTTGGTAAAATTAAACGATGCATCATTGTTTATTATAGCTGTGTTATTTTTACTGGGACTAATATCTGCAATTGTTTCCTGTAACTCTTTGTACTTGCCTTTTGCTTTACTGTTACTTTTCTTGTACAGCAGCAGAGGCCTTTAAGTCTCAGCTGACAGGGCAGATTTTTTTACAAGAATAACATAATTAGTGTTCAAACCATATATGAGTACTTCTGTCAGGTGGCACACAATTAAAATTCCATTTACAAAAGCCATATTATACGGTGCTGGTGATTCCCATACCATAAACATACTTCTTAGAAGCAATAGGAGATTGAATGTGTTGCCTGCTTATACTTGATGTAATTGTGAGTTAAAGCCTTCAGATCTCCGAGCAGCAGCTTTGCCAGCGATGCTTAGAAAGAGATGCCAGTGTATAAAGAGAATATTTGGGTTTTCATCTTCCTGGTTGTATAGGAACAATGTACACTCTGAAAGGAAAAGCAGCCATTAGAAACACGGCACAAGAGGTGCTTTGTGGGCATGAGGCAGAGGTCCTGCTAAATACAGTTTGGCCATTTATTCCCATGTAAACCGTAGAGCACACACACTTTTAGGTAGAAACCGCATTGCAAGAGACTGTTCTTTCCCCGCTGCTGAGGACCGAGTAGAAATGCTTCCATGAGATATGAAAAATGTTATTTAATGCTTTATTTATTGTCCAATTCATATGTAAAATCATAGCACCATCTAAGTTGGAAGGGACCTTTAAGATCATCGAGTCCAACCGTCAACTTAACAATGCCAAACCCAGCACTAAGCCATGTCCCTCAGCGCTACGTCTACTACATATACATGTATATAAATTTTTGCACACTTGCTCATAGTGTCAGTCCGTATGAAACAGTTGTATTTCTGGAAGTTGACATGTTTGTGTAAAAATACAGCTTCATGAAGATATGCTTGCATTTTTGTCAGGTAATAAGCTGCTCTCTTATTTCCAGCTCTGCCGTTTTATCCAAAGTGCGGTTATGTGTAGCTTGTGTTTGCAATAAAAAATTTCATGTCAAAAAAATGGCAAAGTTGCTTGTGCATTTGCAGAGCCTGAAAACATTTCCCATAAGCAGCCAAAAAAAAAAAAAGAGCACAATGCAGTAAACGCTGGAAGAAACTTCAAAATGTAAATTCAGAGTGAAAAATCAAAACTTGTATAACTCACTTATGTTTTCTGTCATAGCACAAAGGCCAAATATATCTGTGCTTTAATGGCTTTGAATGTGACTGCTTGGAACCAGAGATATATTTGGTCCGGTGACTGCATAAATGAAAAATCATGGATAGGCAAGCTTTTCCTCTACTTCCTCATGCAAACCTTTCCTAAAACTTTTTATAGTACATGTCAGCCAATAAAGCAGTAATGTCATACATTAGAGTAAAAGAATTTAGTCAGTACTTTGGGCTGGAACTGGCTCGTGTTAGATTTCACAGAGTTTGGGGAAGCTCGCCTTCTTATTACTGAAGATTTTGCATGCGATAAGCCAAATTTTGCTTGTCTTAATCAGGTAATCAGCCTGCAGATTTCAGTTAGTCAGCTCCCCCGATGAAGCCTTGCTAGTTTTTGGCACACAGAGGACTTTTCTGGTTATCGAAAGCAACAGCCTTAATATGACACAGCACTGGATTCCAGTTCACAGAGGAGAGGAAGAAATGGACGCAGTAACACTTGGGTGTCTCAGCAATGCCGTTAATAAGTGTTTTAAGACGTGAAAGTGGGAACTTGGAAAGCAGGCCACCGCATACTCCAATAGAGACGTGGATTTAATACAGCTCATTTATAACTGGTGATTGCTTGGAGGCATCATAGACAAAATCCTTAATGTAAGAGGAAAAAGTGTAGGCTGTCACTTTCCGTTCCAGCCTTTAATTTCGATTGTATGAGCAGGAGCAGCTGCATGTTGCTATCAGGCATATGAAGTTTTTAGTGCTAAAAAGGCAGCTGGACTGGAAATACCCCAGAAGTACATATCCATTTGTCTGGTTAACTTCAGCACTTACACTATCAATCAGGTCGGCTTAAAGAAAAATGAATGACATCAGTCAAAACAATAGGATATCTCTGTGCAGTGATTAGCTCCGTGTAGTACAAAAACTTAAATAATTTGTTCTTTGAAAATGTGATGATTGATTGGCTTCCATTAGGCTTGGATTTTAAAACATTCCATGAACTCTCAGATAAAATGGCACTAAAATGTTATTGCAATAACCAAATAAATCATATTAGACTATAGTGTATATAAGTACTTTAAAACATTATAGATACTAGAATTCTGTGTATAATAAAAAGGTGAAGAATGTAATCCATGATTTTTTTTTTTATGCTCTCATCTCACACCAGCATTATCCTGGGCTGTTTTCAAGGATAATGTTCCTACGGATATGAATTTTGGGGTTTGTTTTCATGTATTATATATACATATGTAAAAGTTGCCCAGTTCTGGATATGTTCAGTCAAAGGGAGGTATTTTAAAGCTATCACAGTGGAGAATTTATCTTAGCTTTTGATACTGATGCTGGCCATTTAATTTGATCTCAGCCTTGCAATCAGCTTGCAACTGAGAAATATGCAGTTACCATTGAAACATGGTGCTTTTCCCAGTATTGGGTTTGTGGTTCAGCTCATGGTCCTTTGGTTCTGGCCAGAGAATCTCTGACATACAGTAATGTTTAGCCTTGAATTTTGTGTAGAGGAATAAAACAAAATCTTGCCCTGCTATGTAGGGTGGCAGTATCGTTTGCACTTGTAATTTATGATCGTTCTCCTAATATTTCACTTTTGCCTAATGACCCAGAGTCCACAGGCAAATAATTCTGTGAATCATCTCCTACTTCAAAACAAACTCTAGGCCCAATGCATGCAAGATTGCCTAAACATTGTAAGCCCTATGGATCATAAATCAGAAGACAAGGAAAATAATCCCATAAAAAATGTTTTATTTCATTATTTTAGGATTTTACTCATGCGTTTTAAGCTCTGACGTTGATCTTAAGTAATTGGAGACATTGTAAATCTTGAGAGAATCAGACGCAGCACGCATGTGATTACCTTCCAAGTCAATTGGAAGTGCATGGCTTTTATATTTTTGACCAATGTTATTTTGTAAGTTGTTTTCTAATGAGAGAAAATCAAGTGTTTTGAGAAGGTCCAGATATCTTCAAAACACTCTTTGGAGGGTCTACATGTTTGATTACAATGCCTGTTGTCTAAACAGTAATACGTGTGATCTAAGGTATTGCTTCATACTGGAAGCACTAATCACTAATTATCACATTTCTGCAATGAATGAGAAACTTTAGTGAAAGCATCATGTTTGAGACTTTGTCTCACACTCCAGAGCCAATGAAAGCTTTAGGTAGCTAGTGAGGTAGCCATGGGTAAGATCTCAGGTCCATCATTTATGAAGTCCATGCATTTATAAAGTCATTGTTATTAAATAAATATATCAATTCAGTTTCAGGTTTCTAAATCTTAAGAAGGGAAGGTTCAGGGGATCTTAGCAGTGTGTGTAAACACCTGAAGGGACACAGTAGAAAAAGACGGAGCCAGGCGCTTCTCAGTGGTGTCCAGTGACAGGATGAGAGGCCATGTGCAGAAGTTGAAATGATGGAGATTTACAGTGAGGGTGATCAGACATTGGAACAGAGGAGTCATGGGGTTCCATCCTTGGAGATAATCAAACCCTGACTGGGCACATCACTGAACAACCTACTTGGCCCTTGCTCAAGTAAAAGGGTTTCGGCTGGATGATCTCCAGAGATGCCAAGCAGCCTTAACAATTCTATGATGCAGAAATTCCACTGAAATGATATCTTCAGTGAGAAATGACTAATTACGAGTGATTAATGGCCATATACATTTCCTGACTTAGTCATATATGATGTGTAGCATCACCAAAAGTCGACATTTTGGTCTTTGTATCATAAAACCGTATTCAATATTTCTTATTAACTGATATCTACAAACTGTATTAATAATTTAGGCTGAGTTAGGCTTGGATTGTCACCTGGGCATGAGTGTTATAGTTCGTACTAATGTAAAGAGCAAGCACAAAGGCTGCACTGTCGAATTAGGTTGAAGTGGGATGTAATTGATGTATAGCCCCCACATCATACAGTACAGTATTGTATTCTGAAGTTATACAGTTTATTGAAAGGAGTAGATGAAATGTTAGCTCCCATTTTAGAGCACCCATTTGGAAACAAATCTACAGGTTATAAAAGCTAAAGAGTTTGGGGCTTTTTTTTAGTCTTTGTGAAATAGTGTATGTGGAAAAATGTTTAAATTCCTAGATGCTGGTAAGATCAAAGCTAGAGCTGGGCTGAGTTGAATTTCCTGATGGTATCTGCTGATAGGATCTATTGCTGCTGGCCTAATTTTAGATTTTTTTTTTTTTCTTGGTAAATTATTTGGAATTGGGTACTTTGAAGGGAAATGAGGAATTTCCCTGTGTATTTATCCAGTGCCCCACTCAATAAGGCTGCTGTGTTACCAACAGGGTTCCAGCACACTGCCTGGCTGCTCCTACCGTTGGGTCTCACTGCCTGTGGCTGAGGCAAAAAGTAGACTTTGACTCCTGCCTGGAATAAAGCAGGGGAATTATTTCTAATGCCTTGATAATTGGGCTGTCTCCTACCTTTCACAACAAATTCTCAGCTCGTCTTGTTGTACAGCAAACTTCCACTCTGCATGTATTACTTACAGCACAGTCAGGAATGAATTTATAAAGAAGAGCTCATTCTTAAAAGCATCATAGAACCAAAGAATCATAGAATGATCTGGGTTGGAAGGGACCTTAAAGATTATCCAGTTCCAACTCCCATACAATGGACCTCCCACTAGACCAGGTTGCTCAAAGCCCCATCCAACCTGGCCCTGAACACCTCCAGGGATGGGACAGCCACAGCTTCTCTGGGCAACCTGTGCCAGCGGCTCACCACCCTCACAGGAAAGAATTTCTTCCTCATATCTCATCTAAATTTCCCCACTTCCTGTTTAAAATCGTTCCCTTTCATCCTATGGCTCCCCTCCCTGATCAAGATCGGGATCCCCTCCCCAGCTCTCCCTGTGGCCCCTTTAGGGACTGGAAGGACTCTAAGGTCTCCCCAGAGCCTTCTCTTCTCCAGTGTGAACAGCCCCAACTCTCTCAGCCTGTCCTCCCAGCAGAGGTGCTCCAGCCCTGGGAGCAGCTTTGTGGCCCTCCTCTGGACCCACTCCAACAGGTCCATGTCCTTCTTATGTTGGGGGCTTCAGAGCTGGACACAGTACTCCAGGTGGTGACTCATGAGTGGAGTAGAGGGACAGAATCACTTCCAAACCTTGTGGATAATTACATACATTTTACTGTCCATTGGAATAGAGGAGGGTTGCTCACCTTAGCGTTGCTATGTATCCCCAAAGAGGGACTGGCTAATATCTGAAAGCCAAAAATAGCCTAAGCCCAAGTTCTTGAATGAGAAAAGTAAAGATTTCAAGCAGTTTGCAAGAAAAAAATTTAGAAAATTGATGATGATTACAGACTGTGTATATAGAATACATGCACCAGAAAATAGAAAATAGATAATAGTATTTTAAAATATACATGAAATCATTAGTTGCAAGACTTGCTGGTGACATCTTTGATAGTAGTTCAGTGCATTTCCAATCAGTGAGACATCCTTTTGGGTTGGTCACAAAAATATTGCTGCTTATCCAGAAGAGATGTTGGTTATGCATCTAGTGTGCAAGAAATAAATATCATCTGAGATATGTTACTAAATTATAAAGTACATCAGGTCTTGCTTTTTCCCTGCATGGAAAGTATTTTTAACTATAAAACCCATATTTTAAAATTAAGAACCTGGTGTTCAGATTCTATCACTAGCTTGCTCATTATCTCAAGAATCACTCTTGTAATTGTAATTGTAGTTTGCCAAATGGCTGAAGTTCAGGGAAGGTTGTATTTGGATTTTCACTATTATCTTCCATTTTCTCATGCTTCATCTTTCTTCAAGTATGTAATTCCTTTGGATGAAAACTTTCATGTTTGTTTGCAATGCAGAACGTTTGTGGGAGAGGTTGAAGGAGTAGAGCTGCTTGTTCTAGCAGCCCTCAAATGGTGGAGGCTTTCTTATAGAAATTTTTTCCTTCTTTATCACAGCATTCTAATTTTCCTAAAAGCTGTTTATCTATTTAAATGGATTTATATAATTTATGCCTTTACTTAGTGACCTTTAAAATTACTTTAAATTACTTTAAAATTTCATATCCTCCTTTTGTAATTAGGTAGATATGCAGTCTATTATAAACTCCAAACTAACAAATTTAATTTTATTTGTTTTGAACCTTTTTTATTTTTATTTCTTTATTATTCATATTTATATTCCACCACTCATTTCTATCCTGAGTTTGCAACGGAAAACCTGTATTTTCCTCTGGCCCCCTTCTGGCCAATCTTTTAACTTCCATTTTTCTCTGTATGTTAGGGCAAGTTAGTTGTACCAAGTGAAGTATATCGGGCTAGACAAAAATCTGACTACAAATACTTCTTATTAATCAACATTTTTATTTCTAAAGCTATACCAATGCAGAAAAATTTGCGAAAAGATTTGTAGCAAGCTACGGGAACAATAAAAAAAATCAAGAAAGCATCTATGCTTTTTTCTTTCTGCCCAGTGCATTTTATGTTTGTCCTTTCCAGTGTTGGCTTCAGAAGTGTTCTTTAATAGAAAGCATTTTGGTGATTCTGTCTTCCTGAGCTAAATCTGGTATTACTTTAAAAAGTGATTTCTTCTTTCATCCCTCATGGATGCCACAAGCAATGCTCCTATCTACAGCACTTCTTTGTAGCACAACCTCACTTTTCTTCTATCCCTTTGTTCTTCAGCATGACAGTCCTCCCCTCTCTGAGCTGGAAGAAAATCTCAAATGAAATGCATTTCCATTCCAGTCCTGTGACTGAGTCACAGCCACTCTTGTGTGTGCTTCCGGATATGTTTTTCGTTCTCTCATTGACTTCAGCAGCTCTGTAAGTCAGCCTTCCAGTGTCTTACCCTTTGAGATAAGGGTCCAACTTTTAGAAAATTACTCCCAGACCACCTTGTGCAGTACTCTTTCCAACATGTAACTTGTTTACGAAAGTTGGATTTCAACGCACGACATCTACACAGCAGGGCGAAGTCCTGAGAGGTAGTTATGCATATAGGTGGCTGTTCAGGGTTTCACTTTATTACCTATTTCTATTTTTCTGATGTGGCACTCTTCATTGCTTGGTCTGGATCCACTAATCCTGGCTTGTGCTTATTCAAATCATTGAATAACACCCAACATATGACTGCACCACACATTAAAAAGGGCACTGAAATAAGATGCGAAGCAGGATATGACTCTCTGCAGGAACATGAGCGTTTGGCTAACATGGCAAGTTTATCTCATCAAAGCCCCTCTCTACACATTTACAGGGCATCATTTATTGCTGTGTACTGCTTGACTTCCCATTGACTACAGAGAAGCTGTTAAAGCCTTATGCAAGTTTTAGCTGGCTTTCCTACAAGGTGTTTAGATTCTGGTGGATGTCTAAAACCACTTCACTTTACATCAAAGCACTCCCTCAATGTTTTGCTTTGACAGAAAAACAATTTTGGGTTTATCATATGGTTTTCTTCCCTTAACAGGTTAAAGTCTTGCAGACATTGCAAATAGAGAGTAGAAGTTGGTTCTGTGACTTGTACACCTGTTTCCTGGACTAGACTCCAAAATCACCTAAGTCATTTAGCTGTTTGAGGAAGTTTTACCTGGAGAGAGAGAGTAATCTCACAACAGCATCGGTTTAGCTGCTGAGCCAACGCATGGATTCTGCTCCTACTGAAATAGTTGAAGTCGCCGATGAATGAGTGGAAGCATGGAACATTGGGTGTTCCATGTGGGTATTGTTGCGTTGCAAAGGCATAGGGTCAAGACCAGCTATTTGCATGAAACCTCAGAATCTTCATTTTCCTCCAGTGACAAAATAGCAAAGAAGCAAACCTGGAACAAACTCCAGAGCTGTCTAGCAAAACGTTTCCCAAAAGCTTCAGGTGGATAAGGAAGGGTTAAGAAACATGAGGAATTTTTTGCATTTTAGAGTTGGTACTTTATCTGTGTGTCTGATTCCATGCCTGAGCTTATAGAGGTGCTTGGAATTTTGGTGTAAAACTGTATGAGATTTGTCAGGAGTTAGTATTTAGCAGATCAGCTGAAAATTGTTTTTTCACATTAAGGAACCCTGTTGCCCTTCAAGGGCAAGTGTCTTATTTTCTATACCAACCATAGACTTTCAAGGTTTTCTTACATACTCTTCTTTGTGTAAGAACAATAATGCAGTCCAGTGAGTTTGCTGGCCCTGACCTGGTTAACGTGGGTAGAGAGCCATGCAAAAGCAAAATAGGGGCTTTCCACCTCTGGTTTCCTTATTTTACCTAGGGGGGGAATCTAACTAATCCCAAGGTAAAGCTGGAACCTGTTAAAGTACTGAGCAGAATACTTTGCCCAGGAAAATAGGAGCTCTTTTACAGAACAGACGGGGAAAAGTGATACCAGTGATTACACATTTCCTCAGAAACATCACATTCTGCTATGGCTTTCTTTTAGGTTACAACAAAGTTCAGCAGAGGATCCTGTTAATATTTTGGTTGGGACGGACCAAGTCTGTCTATACAAATTACGCAGTATATAAGATGGTCACAAATTCTGCTGAGATAATTTTTAAGAGTAAAAAAGAAAAATACTGGCCAAGCTGTTGGGGAGACAGAAATCAAAGAAACAAGACAGACTTGGGCAAGCCTTTCTGCCTGCTTTCACACAAGAAAATTCACCTGGGATATCCACTGATACTGATCTGTTCAATATCATTCCTACAATTATCCCTTCTAAGGCTTTTCTTCCACTAAAGGCAGCTTCACCAAATGGAACAACTTGGCTTTGCTGTGGGTTCTTTCCCACTGGAGGGGAAAGATCCAGTTTTTATATTGAACAGCATATCAGCATACTTCATCACAACTTCGGGAAGAGTGTTATTCAGGAGTATGAAACACAAATGGTACATGGAATACGTTATACATGGTAATATAAGGCAACAATATAAGGCAGATAATAATGTGCAGTGCATTATTACTTGAAAGTAAGCACCCCCTGTAAAAAACAATAGTGATGGAAACAACATTGCCTCTTAGTACTTCGTGGTTTCTTTACAGGATCTGTGTTTCTGTTCTAAATGATATGTGAATACTCTCCAGTACTGTCTACCTACTGGAGGCTGTGTCTTAAAGCTAAGTAATACTCCACTTCTGCTTGGAATTAGCCAAATCTGTTCATAACAGATTACCATCAATAGCTTTTACAGAGGTGATTATCAACTCCAATTGTCTGCCAAGCAGCATTAGGTTTAGTGTTTCCATCCGCCTAGTCATTAAGCACATGTCAAACTAGTAATTTCTGCAATTAAGGCCACCATTATTGTTTCCTTTACTTAAACAGGGAGTCCAAATTATGTGGTTAAATATAACCACCAGTTGTTCCCCCACACTCTTAGGGTCTGTGCTGCAGAATAGTATTAATCCTATGAGAATACACAATTAGTAAGATAACTGTGGATTAAGTTTGCTACTGTGAACTCAAACCTTAAAAGAGCACATCCTCTTGAAGGATTTGAGGAAGATCCCAGAGAGCAGTCAAAGGAATGGCCTGGAATATTAAGGACAGAGAAACATAAGTTTTAGGCACATGGTTTAGTGGTGGGTTTGGCAGCGTTAGGTTGATGGTTGGACTCAATGATCTTGAAGGTCCCTTCTGACCTAGACGATTCTATGATTCTAAGTTTAAAACTGTTGCTTAAAGTTATGTGTGCACTCAACAGTATAGAAATATGATGAAATAGTTACATAGAGCCAGATCAAACCCTTTTTTTCTAGGTGTTGATACTAGGAACTCGATTTCTTATTTTAAAAAATGAAGAAGGATTCATTAATATGCTCTGTGGAACGCAAGCAAAGCTGAGGAAAGGCATTACAGGGTACAGAAAGAGGCAGTACAGAATTACAGGGAACAGGAAAGAGACAAAAACCACCTCAGAATTCTTTGGTCACTTCTTACAGGACCTGGTTCAAAGTCCATTTGCTTCCAACAGAAGGGTTTCCTACTGCCTCCTTTGGTAGCCTGGATTTTATTTCAGGTCCTTAATACTTATGTTTCTGAGCGTTGATGGTGAATGAAACATATCACTATGAAGGCATTCATTTGGAATGGCCCAGTTCCTCTGTCACATTGCACTGTGAGTGAGGATGGACAGTAAAGGGATAACCGATATTCCATTTACCACTAGCTACCATTAATTAGGATGAATATTAGTTTTTGCAGGTGATAATTTACCCCAGAGGCTGGTAACTGTTTAATATCTTCTAAAATAAGTTTCCATCTCATTCCACATCTCCACGCATGGAAGTCTCATACAATAAACAATTGCGTGGTACTCGGAGCCAAGTGTTAGCAATGCAAAGCCACAGAGACTCCCAAAGTAAAACTACGATTCTAAGAAAGCAAAACTGGTAAATTGTTTCTGTTTAACAGTGCTGCCCTTCTTTTTATAAAATAGGACTAGGGAGGAAGGTATTATCACTCCGTTTTCTGCTTGTTGGTTTAAGCCCAGCTGTAATGTTATTTAAATGTTGGTTTCTGGATTTGATTGAATGTGCCTTTATTGAGAGAAGCAATGCTCTTATATGAATGTGACACAGTTTTCTTTTACCAAGGGAAAACAAACCTATTCAAGTCACTTAAAGAAATGTGTAAAAGCTACAGTGGATTTAATTTAATCTGAGTGTATGTTTAATCACCTTTAAGGCACTTAAGGGATTTTGTTGATTTATGTATTTATTAACAGGGGTTCTTTTAGATTCTGCTTCATGAATACACAACCCCTTCAAATTAAGAGTAATGTTTTGGGTCTATTCTCCTCTCTTTTGGCCAAATCTAGTAATTCCTGGAAGGGGCCATAGAGCATATGTAAACTGCTGAAGTCCCCATACCCTGCAGAGCTAGAAAATCACTGGGTAGGTAAAAATGGGACACAAAAAATGGGAGGTGACGTGTTTTTACTTGGCTAGAGCAGGGGTGTTTGAGTGGCTAACCCCTGCCAATTTAGCCTGTGCACCCTGTTTTCCTTCCCTCTTGAAGCAGCTCATTCCCCCAGGAGCACTTGTCGTGCCTCCTTCCTTGTGATGTTATGGAAGTGTAATTTAGGTAATATTGCCTTTGACTGGGTGGACATTTTTTGAAGGCCATAGGTCATGCTGAATCTAGTCAATGTTATTTATTTCACGCAGACATAGGTACATACACTTTAGCATCCTATTTATCAGGAAAAAACCTAAAAACCCTATTACCTTCAAAATTTTGAAATCACATATTGGTCGTGTCCCTACAACATGGCTGACCAAAACAGATATATTTCAACGTAGGTCAAAGATTTATTCCAACCTTAGGTCTTAAAGTTGTTCTGAAGCAGAGGAAAGATAACTGAATGAGTGTGCAGATACAACCCAACACAAACACCAACACCATGCCCACAGCAGTTGTTAATAGACTCCATGGGCCAGAGGTGGTCTTGAGAATGCCCAGAATCTCCAGATTTAACCAAATCTAGTTATTTTATCTTTTAATTTGATTTTTCTGGTAACCTTCCCTGGCCCCCTGCATCCATCAGCAGTGTCAAGACATAAAAGAGGCTATTGGGCTCCAGGTGAAGTGTATGGGGACCTCACTAAAGTGCTTCTGTTCCTGAGGTGGCGGGAGTCAAGCTTGTCCCACCGAAATGGAGAACTTCCAGTGAATTCTGCGGAAATTGGGACAACTGTCCTTGTATAGCGGAGGGTTGAATTGCAGTCCCCTCAGCACTGTAAAGCATCCCTCTTCAGAGCCAAGGGTTTGTCTGATGCAGTGTGATGAGAGATCAGTCCCTGTGAGAAGAAGCTCCAGGCCCAGGAGAGCCTCCATGGGAATGAACTGAGCTTCACTGAGGGACAGGCTGGGAAACTCTCCTCTCCCTCCCACCACACAGTCTGAAAACTGTCACGTCTCTTTATCTCAGGGATAAATGCTGATAAAGCTGCTGTGTCGAGTGGAGTGGTGAAAGGGAGCGGGAGCGCAGGGGCCACCGCAGAGCCACCCAGGCCCTGACAAAGCCCAGGCACGGCAGCCCGCTCAGGCACTTGTTTCAAGCACATAAACACTTGCTGTTTCAAGATACGGGAGAAGGGCAGCAGCTGAAAACAAGCTAAATCAGAGGGCCTGTGTGACTCTGCTATTTATCAACTCCTAATTAACTGTTAATTTGCTGGTCTCTAGGTTCAAGCATAGCCCTAATTCATCACAGGCAGCAACGACAGTGTCAGGGCCAGAGGAAGGTGCTCCGTGCAGCACTTCAGCTCTCCTCTCGTTAACAAAAATATGTGACGTGAAGCAAGTCATACCGCTGTTGGCAGCCGAGATAAGGCTGGGTGTAAAATGCAGGAGCATGTGGAGGCAGCCCGTGCAGGACGGAAGCGTGGGTGATGTGGCTGCCACCAGTGGGACTGCCACCACAGAGGAACAGGCTGGGAGGTCTCCTGGTAATTTTAAACTACCACGTCTGGTTGTACCAGGAATTAGGAACTAAAGAAGTCCATAAGAATTGCTATAAAATATTTAGCCCTAGCAGACTAATGGTTATTTTGTTTCTTTGCCCACGTGTAGAAAATGGTAGGGCCAACTTCTATATGCCTACAATTTTATCACATCATCTTTAACACATTATCTCTCCATCAAAATTATTTCTCCCGTGCATTCTCTCTCTCTCAAAAAAAGACCACCCTTTATTTCTAGAAATGTTACTCCTGTGACCTAATACAATATCACAGGGCTCCATTGCAGGGCTCTCCCCCTTGCTACCTTCCTTAAAACGTCTTCACCAAAAGGGTTGTCAAGCATTCAAACAGGTTGCCCAGGGAAGTGGTTGAGTTGCCATCCCTGGAGGTATTTAAAAGATGGGTAGACGTGGTGCTGAGGGACATGGTTTAGTGGTGGACTTGGCAGTGCTAGATTAATGGTTGGACTTGATGATCTTAAAGGTCTCTTCCAACCATAACCATTCTACGATTCTTCCTAACGAAGTGTTTAGCACAGCGACTAGCTCCATTTGGGGGATGGGTTCAAGACTCACTGGATTGGGCTCACGGCCCCCCAGCCCAACAGGCATTAATCCATGGGGATAGTCCCACAGATTTACCATGTGCGTAAAGCTAAGAACACACCTAGACATGAGGCTGTAAATGCTGGTGGTAGGAAGCCGGGTTTATGTTGTATCTGAAACACTTGTGGCACTCTGTAAACAGCTTTTAATAGTAATACATGTTTGCCTTTTGTTATCAGGCTATGTACTCCCTGTTTCTCCTCAGTGCTGTGGTCTCTGCTGCCATCCCCACAAAGCTGACAGCATACACGCCGCTGAAATTATCATTTTCACTCTCGTTATCAAAATATTTTAAAAGGAGCAGCAGCAGAAGGAAAATATTTTACACAGAGGAGTTAAGATGAGAAAGACTTTTAACATAGAGGCCTCGTAGAGAGCTCGTGACATTTATGCACTTTGTGCCACTTCATATCCCCTTGTTATAACACCTAGTTAAGGTTTTCCCTTTATGGTCTTTCAGGCATAGAGCACCTTATTAATGTCAGGCCTCCAGCTCTCCCCAGCTAGGCTTGGCTGCTGCCTGCTGACATGAGCCCTGCCTTCCAGGGGATAATGATTTTGGGGGTGCCTCGAATTAAAGTTAAGGGGCAAGTTACACTAGTTAGAGTGCTTTTCGTGCTCTGATAACAGAAAACGCTTTATTGTTTACACTGAAATTTGGCAGGATGCTCAAGTATTTACGGCGATCTTGGGAGCTGGGGTGTTGCTTGGCAAAACTGGCTGCTTTATTAACACTTGGAAATCGCCTAGTGCAGAACAGTAGCTTTTCACTGGGATTTCAATAAACTCATCTGCATTGAGAGGTGACCTGCAAATCCAACACCTCCCTTTTCTCTCTACTGGAGTCTTAGCTTTGGGGAAAATGGCTCCAAGTCAAAACAGTGCAGCTCATGCTCATGTTTGCACTTGGACTGGTTGAGCCCAAATACAAATGGTCAGATCAAAAAGGATCGTATTTCTGGATCAAGAGACTCAAAGGTAAACTGTCTTGTTTCACTGTAGGATTGGTGGGGCTAATTCAGAAGGAAGGGGAGCCAGGGGTGTGGATTCACAAATGCAAACAGACACATTTAGGATGATTTTGTGATTTACTCAGTTGCTTTGAATTCTCCACCTCATGTCTCTAATAGAGTTCTTGCTTCTGAAGGATGGATGAATTGCATGGAAGGAGCCCAGGGGTGCTGAAGGTTTACAGACTTGTGTATGTAGCCTGGTACTGATTGTGTGCTGGGCTGAATAGTGTGATAAAAAGGTAATAATCATTACATTTATCAATTTCCTTAGACTTCTGTTGAATTATTGTTTTTCACGTCATGTTGGTTTTCTAGATCAGGGTAATTTGTTCAGCCTAGTAGGCTGCATTTCCGCTGCAACTAAAAGTGCAAAATAAATTTCATAGATGCAGCAACATTCAGGAACCACAGACAGGTCTGAAGGCTGCAAAACCCCAGTGAGACACTTCAGCATTTTTCTGCAACACTCCACAGCATCCAGATTGTACTGCTGAAACATTCTGAGCCCTGTGACAGATGAGGTGGCACTGGCAGAGCACTGAGCTCGTGTCACTGCATTGTGCACACAAATAGATGGGCAAGGGCTGTAGGACTATGACTGATAAGGAAAAATCCCATCCTCTTGGATATTGTTTCTGTATGGTGGTGTCCGTGAGCTCAGCCACAAGTTGCTGAACATGCAACTAAATTGCGCTAAGAGATGGACCAATTTAGTAAGAAAAATTAGGATGGCAGTGTTGGCTTATTTTTGTGATAACATATGAGATACTTCCACTCATGCTTTGTTACAGCTTTGTCTTCAAATCTCTGAAGAGGAGGGCAGAATGATTGATCTTCCTACATAGGGAATTCACATTTTCAACACAGAGCTTGTTGTATCAAGAAAAGTATGTGGAGCTTTTCTACTCTCTTGAAAATGATGAATGGCTTTGCACCTTTGCAGGAAGGAAGTGCATTGCCTTTGCGGGATCACAGTCCTACAGCACATTGCCAATGAGCTGTGAAGGTGAGTACTTGTCCCCTGAGCCTGCAGACAGCAGACAGGCTGCTCTTTGCCAGTTCTGGGTGCTGCGATGTTTTATTGTGATATAGTCGGTGAGGCTCAGCATTTTGTGACAAAAATGAGCAAAGATACATATTCATCTAATAGGCACTTGCTCCTCTTACCCCCACACCTCTTTCTTGCAGATAAAATATACGTGTGCTACAGTTTCTTGACTCCAGAAAACTGGATGTGCCTGCATAAAATAAATACCCTCATGTATAAACCACCTTTTCCTCTGCTACATTCTAAAATACTCATTATTCAAGCTTTAAAAATAAGTTTAAAATATGCATTTATCTCTTCTATGTAGTCACCTTTCGTTTGATCTTTCTGTGTACTTGGGCATCTAGAGGCCAGATTCAAGCCAGCACAAGGCAGCAGAGAATTTCCTGGTAAACAAGAAAAACTTTTGGGCAGTTTCCTTGGTTTCAGCCCATCGTAGGAGGCAGGCAGCAGACAGCAGTATAAGGCAGAACAGTGGTGGTGGTGGGAAGGACACCCGGACCCCTTCTTTGCTGGTCCCTGTGTGAGCAGCACTTGCAGTCACTGTTGCACATCTCATTTCTTTCTCTTTTTTTCTTCCTCCAGAACTGGTGTGTGAACAATCAGGTCAGTTCATATTTGAGCTTTATTATACTCATATATTGGTGTTCTAGGTGAATTAAGATTTGTGTCTGTTCTTATGTTTAAAGTGGAGACACATTTGTTTGCAGTCACAAGTACATCAGTTATTACTCATTCATTATCTAACTTTGTGGATGTAGCCATTAATTGTGCTTTCCAAATAATCTTTAGTTAAGATTTAGAATGACAGCTGCTCTTTAGTAGTGGCATATATATATATAAAAAGAAAATCATTTCCTTACATGACTGTAAAACCCGCAGTATTCCATCATGAAAAGGAAAAATAATCTACATACTTTGTGTTCTTACTCACTAGTGCCCTCTTTTCCCAGCCTACATTTCATTAGCGTGCCAGACAGACAGTGAATTGCCAGCCGAATATAAAATGCAACCATGGCCAAATAAGCCCCTAATTCATTTTGATGACAGCTTCCATCCCCGTAATGGGTGCAGCCCACTTAATGCAGCTGTTGACAGCCAACCATTACAAGAAGTGTAGGAACAACATGACTTCTGTATCTTCTCAAGTTCTATGATATAAATCCTTCGTTCTCCCTCTCCCCTCCCAGATGATGTATATGCAGATATCCTCCCCAGAAATAAATATTTGCATGAAGGCAAAAGACATTAATGAATTCCGAGGTAATGAGTTCCAAGCAAAATGTTGTGGGTTTTGGTTTTTTTTTTGTACAGTAGTACCTCAACTATGTCTATGTACCCTGACGAGTACTCACTTCTGAAAAAGTATATGCAAAAAAGAGTTTTTCTTCCCCTCTGTTTCCCTGAGTCTTGTAAGTCTGTGGTTTATGTCAGAAGATGTGAGATTCAAACCTCAAATAGAAGAGCATGATGTATTCTCTTTGTTGCCTTTATCTCAGTGATTAGAGGTGGAGACTGGCTCCAAAAGCGACTCTGGAGACCGTATTCAGCTCTAGCATAGGACTGTTTTGCTCCCCTGCAGCATCCCAGATGATCCTCTTGTTCCTGCGTTGCACTGTGGTGACAATGAAGGCGCATCTCTGTTCTTCTCCTGCCTCTCAGAGATTTAGCTGTCTGCCTGGCAATCCTGTAAGCGTCTCAGACACATATAACACACCACTCACATAAAATATCAGTGTGTTTAATGCCCACCATACCTCTGGTGGGAACTTTGCGTGCCACCATAATGCTGACTCCAGTGTCAGCATTGTCAGTGGATCATATTCTAGTGCTGGAATCCACATGTCAAGCTCTGCCCTGTAACAGAGACCGGGGAAGGACTTTGCTCCTCTTGGCAGGGGAAGCACCAGAGTCCCCACAACTGTTTGTAGTTTCTTGGTTAAGCAGCACGGAATCCTCCCTGTCCCCACGACAATGTTCTGTCTCTGGAAAATAAAACTACTTTTGTGAGACACTCCTGTGAGAGAAATTAAATAATAGAATTAGATAAATAACTTGATTAAACAAAAGCTCTGTCACTTAAATGAGCAATTTAAAAAAGACCCTTTAAAGGTGATGAATATTTTGCCCTGAAAAAACTACGTATCCAACCAACCAATGGCATCCTCAAATTTGCCCGATTATTTTGACTGATACTTTGTTTTCTCTCTGCATCTCTAGATCTTCTTTAGAGTGACACTTAAATACATCAAAATGATTTAAGACCTACTTCATCACCACATTATCCCCTCCCTTTGACCAGACCTGGAGACTTCACTGCTAATTCATTTGTCTGCTGCAGGAGAGGAAGAGTCCCCTTAAGCTTCCTTATCTTTCCTTTCAAGTTGTCCTGAGACTAATCTAGACTTCCCAAAGGCTCTCTTTGTAAATATCTACTCTGTCTCTGTGATGTTCTCGGGTTGTGAGTTGCTGAACACTGTAATTAGCAAACTCAATTAACAGTGGCTTGAAGATGTTCAGCATCTTTACAGGATTGATCACTAAGGTTGGGAACAGAAAGGTGACTTCTCCTAAATCAAAAAATGCATGTTTCCTTTAACTGTAGATAAACCCAGGCATTTTCATCTGTGTTTTGAACAGCAAATACTTCAGCCTTTGAGAGGTTGTTAGCTAAGACACAAGGGATACTTCCATGACCTAAGCTTGGTTGCTCTTCTTCCCTCTTCCTTTTCATGCCTGATTTCTTTCTGTGTTTGGATTAGAAGTCTCTGCTTTCTTTGTCAAATTATATTCTGTATTGCTGGCAGGTAAGAAAATCAGTGTGATGTGATCAGTTTTGATTACCAATACGATACCGACTTTGAACCAATACAATGTGAGAGCGTGGGAACCAGTGTGTCCTAAATCCAAGCAAGGTCTGTGCCCTTTTGACTTTCAAGAACTGAGGAGCAAATACTGCTGCATTTGGAACAGGAATGGACCCAGCATTTATTTACTAGTTTTCATGAGCAAGCATGGGAAACAAAATAAATGGTAACAGGGTCTTAATCAGCACCTCGCTGAGCATGGACCTGGTTTTCAGGCAGACTGGTACAACTCCTGCTGCTGCCTGTTTTATGTGGGCAGTTCATGTAAAGGTAACCTGGGCCAAATTTGTGCTTTGGTTTTGCTTTGTGGATGTGCTCTGAGGGCCAGCAGTAAGGGGAGGAGGAGCAAGACTTCAGTCGCTTTGGTTAGTGCTGGTGAACCTTTCCCTGGTGCGTTTATGTGAAAGAAAGGCTGAGGAATCTGTAAGAGGATGACTGAGGGTCCATAACTGTAAGTTTCTAGTGCTGCTCTTGTCAGGTCTCCAGATGCTGCCCCAGAAGGCCACAGGGCTCCTGGTCGATCTCTCCCTGTGATGGCTCTATAGTTCTATCAGGGTTCCTCTGGGTTAGAGGAAACAAAGAGCTGCACCCAATGGGTGATCGATGTCTGTCCTGAAGGACCTTCAAACACCCAAGTAAAACGAGCAGGACGTTGTCCACCACTGTCTTCTTTTCTTCTGTTTGTGTAGCCTTTTCAAAAGAAGACAACTAGGAAATGTTATCTAAAAGGACTCATTCTTGAATCAAGGTGCTACAGACAAATCTTGCTTGATTCAGGGTGAGCCAGTTTGACTGATACCTGATCCATGTCCTGCCTCTGTGGACTACATAAAGTCGGGATCAGAGAGAAGGAGGGAGATATTCTTGTTTTAATTGCCTAGTTACATCCTCCCCCCAGCCCAAGAAAATCATCCTAAATCTGGACCTCAGGGGAAAATTGGAGGAGAAAACAGACTGTTTACCTCCCGTCCCCCGAACTGGCAAACCTTCAGTGTGACGGTACCGTACGCCGCACAGCCCGTCTGCAAAGCTCTTCTTCCACCTATTGCACCATGACAACTGTGCACTTGGGACTCTATGCTGCACAACTCCAAATTTGAATAAGGGCATCATGTCTGCATATGTGAAGTGTACTTAAAAACTATTGTTAGTAGGATCAGATTAGCAGTAATTTAATTTTAATGGGGATGTTTATGCTGAAACATCTACAAGTACGAAGAGCCACAAATCATATCTGCCTTTAATTAATTCTCTTGATAAATCAGTTTCTCAGACTGCACCAAATTACCTTAATGAGGAAAAATCCTTGTTTATATCAACAACATTTAGCCAAATGTGGAATGTTTATAGCAATAATTCAACAATGTCCTTCAAGGAGCACAAACAATAATGATGAATGTTCAGGTTGTGCCGCTCTTTCTGTTCTCTTCCCTCCCATAAAATAAATAATATGTTTAGTTTAAAAATAAATGGAGATGTTTTGGGTAAGCAGTAGTATTGCTGAAGGGGAAATAGGCTAAATTATAGCACTGAATTATTTGCTTAGGTAGGTGAAGGTCCCACCTAGTTTGAAACAGACTCTGCACAGACCCTTTATAAGTCAGACTTGCCCTGAAGTTTGGCTTTATTTTAGGGACAATTTGGTTAATTCATTGCTTTAAAAACATTCTAAACTTTAGGCAAAGCTTGACGGGTCTGCAAAATTCCTTTGTCTGTTCCAGCACCACTTGTGTGACCCATTCCCTGCTGGATACACCTGCGGGCAGCAGACAGTGGGCGCTCCCTGTGGCTTTCCTGCACAGGCTCCTAGTAGTTAGATGGGCTCCCACAACTTGGCACAGGGTTTCAGAAATGTCTGGAGGTATTTAAAAGACGTGTAGATGTGGTGCTGAGGGACATGGTTTAGTGGTGGGTTTGGCAGTCTTAGGTTGATGGTTGGACTTGACGATCTCAAAGGTCCCTTCCCACCTAGATGGTTCTACGATTCCATGATTGAACTTCAGTTTTATTATGTGCAGCTGCCTTTCCCTCCATGTCCTCACTCAGTGCCACTGCCTTCCCTCCAAAGGCACCCCGCGAGGATGGCGCCCGGGCAGGCCAGCCAGGTGAGATGGGCGCAGGGACATGTGCTCCATGCGACCAAATGCAACAGCTTTGCTGTTGCTGGTGGAGTGCTGGTGTTTCTGGCTTAAACAAATGCTGCTTTCAAGGGTGTATCGGGGGTCTTGGCCGAGATGTAACATTCCTGATGTTGAGCAGAATGTTTTGCTGATCTGAGGGCACAGAATTTGCTAAGTTCAATGACAATTCAGGTTAGGAACAGAAGAGGAGGAGGAGAAGATGCTTACAAAGAAGATATGGAGAAAATGGTGTGCAAAAGACACTTGTTTGGCTTCTGGTTTTTTGCGATGAAAACCCAGTCCTTCCTGATGGTGTAAGGTTGGGACCACAGGGTTAACCCTTACAGAGATTTTTACTGCTTTGCTTCATTGCTCATTTCTTCTTTTTAATTAGAGCAAGGAAGCTAGACATGGATCTGTTCATGATTAGGGCTAAGCAAGGCGTCCTCAGCTAACAGTTTTTTCCCAATGAACTTTGTATTTTTCTCTGAATTTTTGAAATTGCTCTTTCCAACATAATTGCTGGAAATTTAATTTCTTTCAGGTCTTAATTTGTGAGCATGCTTTATAATGAGTTCCCAGTATTTTCCTTTAATTGGAAATCAGACATTTGGTGTTTATACACGTTATGTTCTTT
>NW_009649485.1:862412-885712 GCF_000708025.1 Charadrius vociferus | reverse complement strand
CTGCTGAAAAGATTTTGTGAGTATTTGCCTACATTTAGGAAGACAAAATTTTCTTTTTGTGAATATTTTCCCAGGATTCACTTTCAGGACAATTCTTGCCCATCATGGGGTTTTCGCCTACGGTTTCTGGAGAATGCCAATATAAAAAGGTTGCACATATGTAGATGGATTTATTTAAAAAAATTGAAGGGATGCAAGAAATAAATCTTTCTTTCAGCCTTGTTCTTCGTATTGAATAACACTAATTAGCGTACTGAATGATAATGGGTCTCTTTCAGGTTTCCTTTCTGTCATTTTCGTTGTACAGCACAGTGGATTTGGCTTATCTTTTCACATATTTCTCCATAGATGCGAAGAAAAAATGTATTAATCCTAGTGAACCATAGGTATTTCACAGCAAAAAGTCCATGCTTGAAATAAACATCAGAATCTTTTATGCTCTTGTTGCAATATTATATGTTGTAGAAAGAAAAAATGCCCTCGTAAGAGCAGTGCTTACCAGCAATGAGAAATATCTTTTTAGATAGATAGATAAATAGAAATATTTGCTATCCCTTTCACTTTCCAAAGCCACTCAAATCATTCCTGAGGAAAAAAAGGGGGACTTTTTTATTTAATAAATCAAAATTGAATATAAATAACACTTTGCAATTATGAGTGTTTAAATTCCAAATTTTTTAGGCTAATCACTTTCAGAAACAAACAAGAGATTGAATTTATATCGCCTGCAGTTGTTATTGGAAAGGTATGCCTCGAGATTGCTAAATGAAGTCAGTCCCAGTGCAATTATGATCACTCAAGCATGCTTTCAACGTATCGTGCCAAATTAGGTAGATTTGAGCAATTTGACTTCCTGTAACAAATCTCTAGGGCACTTTTGAGAAAGTACAGACTGTTTACAAACACTCTCGGGTTTCATGAGTAACTCAGCGCAACAGCAGTCCTAGCAGTGCACAAGCACACACCTGTCAAACTGTGACAGCACGGACTTCTCATGCCACATGTGCTGGAGAAAGACCTCACTCTCTAGGTTTTGTTATCCTTTATTTGCAATTTAAAAACTGAAAGGCCACCAAAGTTTTAATTACCTTGGACTCAGTCTTTTGAAAACCAAAATGCTACAATCTGTTAAATGTAAATATTGTCGTCTTTCTGGAGTACTATTTTTTTCTTTGATTTTTTTTTTTTTTGTTGCCAGAGTTAACTTTTTTTTTCCTTTTAGCGCAAAAAAAAAAAAAAGAAAAAGCAGAGATTGTGCATCTGGACTATATAGGATGGAGGTATAGCAGTTTAGCTAATGTTTCTAAAGGACTGCCGTTGCCCTGCTCCTCATCCAATATATATGGTTGGTACTTCTGAAAGCACAAGTTTCAGCAGATCCTTAGCTGGCAGCAGAGATCTCAAAACCAGGACAGCTATTTTAAGACATAGATTTCCCACTGAAAGCAGACAAAACAAGATAAAACACAAAACAAGATCTTGCAGAATGTACTAAAATTGCCCTTATATCATGACTAACAGTTGTGTAGAGTCCTGTTCTTTCTGAGACAGGGATGGAGTTGCTGTAATGCAGTTAGTGGACAGCACATTTTTTTCCTGTTCAAGGACACTAAAGTAATGACAATAATTATCATTAATTAACAGTAATGACAATAATTTCCAGTTCAGGGCCTTGGGCTCAATTCTGTAGCTGTGCCCAAGTAGCGTGTACTCCAGTGGTGTTTGTGGGCCTGAAGGCTTGAAGGCATAGGGTGACCTGGGTCATGGCCAATGTGGTCAGCACCTTGAAGGACTGAGCTCTACAGGGGTGTTAAAGTGCTTACTCTTCCCCTAAGCATTTTAATTTCAAAAACTAAGCCTTTTTACTAATTGTGTTGTTCAGCGTAGCGCTACTGCAGCTCCACCAATGTGACCATGCTGAACTTCTGCTGCTGTCATGTTCATCACTGAGTTGCAGCAAAATCCTTTAGGTCATAGTTCTGTATAAATACAGTTAAAACGCAGTACTTAGAAAAGCACTGCTTTTGTGGGGAAGGACAAGGAGGGTGAGGGGATGGGTTAAGAGCAACCAAAAGGAGTGATATGTTTTTAAGCCCTTCCAAACTCACATGGGTCCGTGGCAGGAGCAGAATCCCATTATTTAGTGCTCTGCAATAGATGCTTTTCTGCAGGTCACTGTAAAAAATAAACATCAGTCCTGTGTGTAATGTTAAAGGTGGGAAGTGGCACTGCCATGCAGCGTGTCGACATTCTACTGCAACACCAAACCCCCTGTTGGGATGTTTTTTTCTGCACCTCTCCTGCACTTTTCATAACATACGTAGAGAAAAGGAGGGGTGAGAGAGTTGCCACAGTTATCCCATCACAGGAACTCAGCTTGTAATCAGCTTGTTCATCAGCTTGTAATACCTTTTATAAAAATACCACTTTTATAAATGAGAATCAAAATCTCACTGAAATGCCCTGGCAGATGGTTTTTTTCCTTGTTTAACAACTGGAATGGCTTGGCCTGGTGGAGAAAATGGTGTCTCCTCCTTTTGGTACTTTTCTGTCTTGGCCTTTCTTGGATCAATCTCTTCTTCTCTTTCGCAATTTGTTCACGTCGTTGGGTTTTGTGCACTCCAGTTTTCTCTCAGCTGTGCCATCCTTCCCGTGGGCTACTCAGCCCCTGCTCTGGGTCTGCAATTCTTCTGCTCCTGCTGGGGTGTGTGCTTTAGGCCAGCTTTTCTCTTCCCACTTCAAGGCAGACAATCAGCTGTTCGTCAGGAAAATGTAAACTAAATAAAATATCTTTGGCCTCTGGTCTGGGGTGCTGCGTTACAGATGTGCAGCATGGCGGGGTGTCATCGTAGACACAGGAGGAGCTGAATGGAGAAACGCACACACCCTGGGAAAGGATTCATGTCCTGGTTTCCAGTCTGATACTGTGCTTAGATTTTATTTTTTTTAATTGCCTAAATTTAACGTTTATGGGTGTTTGAGGTTTTGGGGTTTTTTTTGGACTCTGAAGCTGCAACATAACCTGTCTCTCTTTCTGAAACCTTCCTAAACAGCGTGCAGCATCTCCGCCCTGTCGTCATGGGCGTCTGGGTTTTCATTAGGCTATTGCATTAATTAAAAGTTTGTCCTACCTAATGAGTGTGTGGTCCTGAGAGACCTGTGCTAGAGACCTGGCACATCTGAGTTTATTGATCAATTAAAAGCTAATTATATGATCAAAAGTTTTTCATTCTGAGGAGCTGCGCTCACGGGTTGGTCTTTGGGACCAAATTGGCTGTGCCATGGGTCGTAATCCGAGGTTGAACAGCAGTAAAGGGTTAAAATTTTGCTCACTGCCATTTAAGCTTTGCAGCAAATTGGCAACAAAGAACAAACTTTATAGGATTCTTAAACACATGTGATTATGGCTCCTGTGCTGTGCAAAATAGTGATGAGGAAACGTAAGAGAAAGGAACTATAAAGCAAGGGATATGCCAGGGGGATTTTTCACACTTCTGTGATAATTCGTTTCATTGCGAACAATGCCAGAACAAGTGGGCAGAACTGTCTTGTTCCTGTTCGATGCGCAAATCCGCTTTATTGTTTAGATCCCTCATTTTTTGTGTTTGTGAATTTCTTCATCATAAGGAAGAAAAGACAACTTAGCATGTTATGAAAAGATATTCACCATATAGTGCATAAACTAGATACATTAATGTTTTGCAGGATAGTTGCTATGCATTGGGTTGGGGCTTTTGCATCTACTCTATAAACATTTAATTTGCAGTGTCATTGCTCACTTGCACTGTTTGGTCTTATGATGGGAAACGTTATGTTTTAGCAACAATGGAGTAAGTTTTCGGCAAGATATCTGTGACATCGCTTTTTTCCTTTTATTTTTTTTAATACCTGAGGATTTTATAAGAGCCACCACTCGAAGAGTAGCCCGACTGTCCTTAATAATGACCACAGCATAACTGCGATACTCTCCTACTGGTAGTTTGCAGCTTTGCCCCTGACATCTTGTATCTCTCTGGGGCTTCTAAGCTTGGCTCAAGTTTAGCATGCTGTGTATGGTAAATAAGCACTACCAGATAACATCTAGAGTTATTTACAACTTTTGAACATTTTTTCCAAGAAAAACAAAGGTCAAGTGGAGTGAAATTGTTTTTAAAAACAAACAGGCCAACAAAGAAAAGAATTAATTACAGGTTTGAAATAACATAATGATGTCGGGAAATAGCAAACTGGATTTGTAGCTTGAAACCTTATTTCAAATGATTTATGTTCATCATATATCTGCTTGTAAACAGAGATTAGAGAATAAACTTAATAAATCTCCCACTAAGGCATAGAAAAGCACATGTGCATTGCTAATGTTTTAAAGGTTCCAGTTAAAGCTCTCGATTTCTCTAACAAGCAGACACATTTTTTGTAACGAAAGACGAGTAGAAAATACTTTCTTGTGAATTAATGAGCTAATTTTTGGATTACACTCACAGCTGTTACTACATGGGCTGGCTTTGGTCATTGTAATATGTTCTGATAGTCCCCCTAGTAACGAGTAAAGCAGTCTTACAAGCTAGGAACAGTTCAAAGCTTTTGATTAGGCGCCGGTCCTTGAAGCTCCCGGTCACCCGCTTTCTCTGATGCATGCTCTCCATCTGCGAGAGCATCCACATGACAGAAGCTTGCGAGAAGGCCTGCTCGAGCAATGCTTTCAAGATGTCAGTAATCAGCTAACAGCGGACATTAAGAGCAACTATTACAGCCCTTGCCATCCAGGTTTGGGGGTTTCTGTGTTCCTTCAGGAATGATCAAACTTAATCTCAGTAATATAGAGCACAGCTTCTCCAAAAGAGATCCAGGCTTGTCATGTGTCACACTGTTTTCTCAAGCCAAAAATTAATATATTTTTTTTTTTCCTTCAACTTCTACATTTCGTCTGCTGAAGCATTTGAAATATAACATGCACACCGGTGAACCCAACCTCACTGCCTTTGCGCAGGCAAGGCTTTAAATGGGAATCCTCCCCACAAAAGGCCCGAAACACTGACCCGTCGTTACATTAACTGTGCAAACGGTCAGAATTTGTCTTTCTGTTCCAAACTTTCCTTCTATGAGCCCTCAGCCCTCATGCCTTGTGCATTATGCACTTTCCATTAACAGATACCACATGTTAACAGGTTTAATAGAACTTATTAGGTTTAATGGGACGGTGGTCGGGAAGTAGCAAGCAGAATGATGGATAGTTGCAATTCATCCATTAAGAAAGCTTACTTTAAAGGTCTTTGTCGGTGTTTTACCTGTGTTTAAAGCATCTCTAAAGTGATCAATTAGTCAAGAACTTTTAAACAAAATTTAAACCTCAGAGCTGACTTGCAGCCTAACAGAAAGTATGAAAGATAAATGACTTTTGTAGCGCCCAGCATTTAAACTAATGTACGCGCGGAGAGTAATTGCATCATTTTATAGGCTTTCACTTACATAAAAAGGAAACCAGTGCTTGACATGTAACAATGTTGTGTGAGAAATAACCACAATTTGCTGTACTGCACACTAATAAAGTTCTGTTTGTTTAAAATGGTTTGTTCATGAGACGGTTGTTTTCACAAACTGATAACATAAGCAAAGGAAAATACTTTATGATATGGTTTTTTTCTTGTTCACTCCAAATGCTGTGTATGCTGCAGTGAATTTTATAGTAAAATACTCTGGGCTTATAGATTTCATAAATAAAAAGTGGCTAGTAATCTACCTTGCAACCAACTTTTGTCACTGTGAAATTATAGGGAAAAGGATTTTGTCATTGTAGTTGAATGTAAAGCACTGTACTTTTTTTTTTTCTGGAACCATAAAACTGGTTATCAAATTGAACTCTTTGTATTTCAGATTTTTAAAGTGATATTTTTAAAACATTCGCCTGGGTTCTTTCTGGTGTTACTTGAAGGTATTGTCAGAGATGAGTAGATGTGCAGCGATTCGGCTGCCTGTTGTCCAGTGAACTTGAACAGTCGTGAGCTACTCTCATGACATAACCCCAGAGGAGAAGCAAAACCTGTTCTCACTGCTGCCGCAATGCTGTGCCCCATTGCCACTAGGCAGGTTCTGTAAGGAAATTACTTCAGAGAGGGTCCATGATCCCTGATCCATGTTCGTCTTTTTTGATTTTTAGCTATGTCGTTGTTTTGGGCAAATATGTGTATCCATGTTTCCATGTGCTGCCTGCTTCTTTCATTCAGCAAGAGGAGAAATGGGTCTTAGTGAGAGGCCAAAGCTAGTGCAAATTTAGGCAATACATGATTTGGCCGCTTTGAGGAAGCAGTATCAAAAGCAGAAATGGCCTTAGCTTGCATTTCACTCATCCAGTTCAGTCTTCTCCTAGAATTTTGAGGACATTCAGAGGAAGAGCTTTGAACTGAGTCACATTCCAGTTATGTGGTCTCAGTACACTGACAGCAAAAGCATTGCTGCATCACAGTTTAATTCCTCAAATTTCTTGAAAATAATTTTTATCTCTTATTTTTTCTAAAAGGTGCAATTGTTACTCTGGGTAAGAACAATTTTTTTATTTAAATCCCAGAATATGAGTAAGGGTTTATTTATATCCAGGCAGTTCCTTAAATGGGAAACAATGGACTGGTGTTTGTTCTAATGCATTATTAATTTCAGTCTGCTGGATTTCTGTTCTTCTAGAGTATGAACCTATTGTCGAGAAACAGCAGAATTCTGTATACATTTAAATATATACAGATTCCCACAGTTTGAAATGATATGATTTGTGCCCTTTGCAATATATTTACCCAGAAAGGTTTGGCGCAGATGGAGCATCTGGTTCTCAGTGTGTTCCCAGCATTAAACTCAGTTTTGGTTTTGATATAAGGAGACCAAGTGACAGAAGGTCACGTATTGAGCCTCTGACTCAGCTGGAATGGAGAACCAAGATCATTCTGCCTACGTGCCTTCTGCTTGATGTGCTGCAGAGCAGCTCGAGTGCCCATGCAGGAGAGGGTGCGTGTCCAGGTCACCCCACAGAGATCAGCACAAGAGCATGTGAAGCAAGTGATGGGGACATGGTGGTCCGTGTGACCTCCTATACAGAAAAGGCCATATAGTAATGGTTAGAAAAAGCACAGGGAGCTTCAAGGTGTTCTGTAGAGTGAATTTCTGTGTGGGTATCTTTTGTGGGTATGGTGCACGGAGAGGGGAGACTTGTTCATGGGTCTAGTCCATTGTCTATAGATGAGATCTGAAGAGCTGCCTGTGTGCTTGTGAGAAAATATGTCCAGGTGAATGAATTGAATACAGTAAGTGCTTTTTTATTTCCATTTTAAAAGGGAGGCCAGCATGCTGGGACAGCTCTGCAGCTCTAAAGTGCAACTTCCCTTCTTGTGAATGGAAATTTAAAGATTTAAACAAGTTTGGGCCCTGAGCATTTATTTTTTAGCTAGGTTTCAGCAAGAAATTTGTATAGTAAAATCATACTACTTTCCCAAAGCAAGCTGTATTGCTTCTATGCCATATCTGCAAACAATTAGTCAAAAATGGTACTTATTTGAACTGTTATCATCTTAATCTTCCTATGCTAGAAAATTCCTAAACCTCGAGCCAATATTGTGACAGTTAGTTTATTATTTGATAACACAGGCATTCTGTATAACAATATTGCTCTGGATGCGGAGTGTCCTTTAATCAAGTGCAGTGCTGGAAGCAGAAATCGTAGCTGCGCCAGTCTCGTAAGTGATAGGAAGTCATCAACACTGATTTGCTCTGTGGAAAGCACATAGTTAATCTGAAGTGTCTCTTTTTTTTCCCTCTAGAAACTACCTAAAGTGATCGTACCAGTGCTCAGAGGAGCTTGCCCTTGCCCTGCCGCTTCCTTTCTCCCCTTCTTTCCCTGTCTGAATGTGAGTGGATTTCCACAGTGCCTGATTAAGGTAAGGTTTACAATTGCATCTGGAATTACTAGAAACAGAGACGGTCCTTTAGGAAACGCACATGTGGACATGAAAGCTATGTCTTCATTTTTGGTGCAGACCATGAAATAAATTTGGCATGACTTTCAAATGAAGCACAATCATTGGACCAATTAGCTGCTTCTATGCTATTTTGTCTTCCCTAAAGTTTATTCTAACCTCCCAGCCACTGCAGAGCTTTAGGTAGATGCTGTTCCTTGACTATGGTACCAATGATGTTCGTTTCTCTGCTAACAGCTTTGCTCTGCCTAGAGGTGTTAAACCTTGCAAGACTGATGACCTGTTCTCCTGCTGAAAACGGGATCCTCGCACACCTCAGACCCTGACCATCTGAGCCAAAAATCGACTGCAGTGTGAATGAGGTCCAGCTTTTGCAGTCATTAACAGCTTTGTAAGCTGGTTGGAACTGTTGTAGGTTTGCTTTTCTTCTTTTAAAATGACAGTAAATATTCAAATTAATACACAGTATTGTTGATGCAAATTCTACCAAGGGCATGTCAACACAGACAATACTGTCTTCTAATGATACCCCATGCTGTGTGATATGCTTGACGTTTATTGGGATGGCTTCCCCTAATTTTTTAACACCACAGCTCCAGGCTTCGCAGTGGGGGGTGCGGGAGCTCCCATGATCATTCTCAGGGAAGAAGAGGAAACCAAGACCTGAATGAATACAGCATTGCTTCTGCAGGACTCAGCTGTGACAATGCTACTGATGGTGCCAGGTAGATGAGAACAGTCTTTTTTCAGTGGTGCCCAGTGATAGGACAAGAGGTAATGGGCACAAACTTGAACATAGGAAGTTCCATCTTAACATGAGGAGGAAGTTCTCTGAGGGGGGCAGAGCAGTGGCACAGGCTGCCCAGAGAGGTGGGGCAGTCTCCCACTCTGGAGCCATTCCAAACCTGCCTGGACGCCATCCTGTGCAACTGCTGTAGGTGCCCCTGCTCTGGCAGGGAGTGGGACTGGGTGAGCTCCAGAGGGCCCTTCCAACCCTCACCATTCTGTGATTCTGACAGAGAACTTGAGATGCTCTGACTGGTGTTTCTCAGCAGCTGCTGGAGCCAACAGTGATGCTGAGTGTGTCCGTACTTTTGCTCTGTTCTTCTTTTCATTTTGGAGTTTCTCAGCTCTTTTCCCCTTTAGGTGAACACATCCAGCCTTGGTTTGCAGGCAGGATTGGCCCTATGATGCCCAGCAGCTGTGCTGGCCGGGTAGGACCACGCTGAGCCAGGGTGCATGTGGGGGTTTAGGGACCCCAGCTCAGCACTGACCTACCTAGCCAAGAGAAAGCAGCTTCTGGTTCAAGTTGTGTTTGAAATGGTCTTGAGCTTTGTCAGAATTGCTCAGGCTGCAGCTGAAGAAACTGACTCCTGCCGTCTGAAAGCAAAGGTCTTTTGTATGTGGGCTGATGTGTGAGCTATCCTGCTGGGTAGCCCTACTCAGGGTGTAAAATTATAGAATCATAGAATGGTTTAGGTTGGAAGGGGTCTTAAAGATCATCTAGTTCCAAGCCCCTGAAACACTTGCTGAGGGTTTTTCTTTCGGTCAAAGGCCTTGGGGTTAAAATGATTCAGCAAACTAGTGCTAACAGAAAAGAACCACAAATGTAGTGTTAAACATCCTTTCTTGAAGCCTGGTATCAATTCTAGTACTGCAACCAATATAGCACACTGGAAATCCTTAAATGTTGGATAAGAACACTGATGGTCCACACAAGCATCATAAACCTTAATGTTTGCAGCCTTTGGGATGTGCACAGCATTTCTTCACATCCTGAGCTTGGTTAGCACGGAGAAGGTGGGACCCGCACCCAATGATTCCAGGTGGAGCAGTACTGTACTGACATGGAAATTACTCATTTGCCTTTTACAACCCTGGAAATTTCTGCTGATGAATTAAGTTTTGGGATTGCATTGGGGGTTTAGGACATACCTGCACAGCCACATTCTCTAATAACTGACAACTAACACACAGTATTTTATACTAGTTTGGAAACTGATATTCTGTAGCTTTCACAGCAGTGTCTAAAAAAATTATTCTCTGCTAAGATCCCTCATAAATTTCTATAGCACATTTACGTTCCAAATCTGCATTTAATTTAGTTTTAATAAGACATTTATAGTATAGCATATTCACAAAATACTAAATGATTATTAAAACCTGTGGAGGATTAACAGCTTCATAACTCATACCGGAGATACCTACATCAGCTAGTAACTTGCTCGGAGATACCCCATTGCTGCTGGGCTGGGCTGAGACCCTTAAACCAAACCCCTCTTCCAGAAGAGGGGCTGTGCACTGTGCACATAATTTCCTTTGCTGCCCCAAACCAGAAAAGCTGATGTGATGGCCAACCTCCACTGAAGCAATGCAAGTTTCACCACTCAGCTGCAGAGAGCCAAGATTTCGTCCCCCAAATGTCCTCATTTTTCAAGGCACATTGCAAGTTTGTTTTAGTTTTAGTTTTAAAGGAAACGGCCCAGGCCGGTGCTATAATACTGATATGACTGTGATTGATAGTTGTTTAAGAAACACGTTCTGTGCTTTTCCCCCCTGTAAGATCTGGAAGACTGGCAGAGCGGGGCAGAAATATCTTGTGGGCGTCTGGACTGCAGCACAGTCTCTGCAGTGAGAGCTTGCTGGGCAGCTTCAGCCACCTCTCCAGAGAATGCATATGACACTACCTATACTTCTAAATGAAGATAATACTGGAAATTTGTTAAATGATGTAGGCTACACCTGTAGATGTTTCAAACCAATGACCCATTCTGCTCTTTGTTTCTCCTCGAGCTTGGTGAGCAACCAGTGGACTTGTTTTGCTCCTGACGGAGGGTGCTCAAGGACCTGGAGTCCGTCAGGATGAGCAAAATTATTACAGGTAAATGATACGGATCTGCCATGTCTGGCATAGATACAGGGTCTTGTGTCCCTGCGGACAAGCAGGACAAATACAGGGCAGTGCTGGACTTGCCCAGGGAGGGTGGGTGATGGGGAGACAGACCCGGAACATCCTGCCAACATGTGGCCGCGTTTCTCCTTCATAACAGGAGGATGCACGTGGCCTAGCCCTTCAGCAGGGCAGATTTAATAATTTTTGTAGCCCTTGACTGAAGTGTTTATGATACAATCAGGCTGAGCTGGTTCACCCAACTGCGGGTCAGCAGGCATGACTGGAGGGAGGGTCAGCGTCAAGGCTGCAGCTGGAATATGCACATTTGGTGTTAAAACGGTTTGCTAACGGTTTGCGTTGAAACATGAGAATATTTTCCTAAGTTGGAGTAGGTTTCTTCAACTCACAAGTATTGTCCAATAAAAAAATGAAGCAGACAGTAATTTTTTGTCTGCAGATTTTGCACACTGCCCCATCGGCTGCACTCCTGTTTTAACCAATCTGCAATGCAATAGACAAAACATGAGAAGTATTAGACAAAATAATGGAGGGAAAACTTAAATTTCCTTGTCAAAATATCTGTTTATGCAAACCTGACAACATCTCCTGGTGTGTGGCATGAAAAACGGAAATTATTTCTCTGGGCACTGAAGAGGGGACACTGCGCCAGTCAAGCAGATCCGTCCGGACACGCCGAACTCTGCCTCACAGCCTGATAACATCAGGTCATTTAATCCACCAAAATACCTGCTAACAAGTCAGCAACAGGAAGCTGTTGAAGTGTAGAAGAAAGAGCGATAGCGTCATCTCATGCTGTTCATAAAATAACAATACCTTTTTTTTTACGGGACCTAGGCACTAAGTAGCTATTCCCCAGCCAAGCTGCAATAGAAGCCTTTGTTTAACAGCTGGAACGAGTGCTTAAATTACTCATAAAGTATTACCCAGGTTTGACAAGTTTATCTAGTAGTACCGTTGAGATCCTCAGCAATGGTGTTTCTGCAGTGAAAGCAGAGCATTTGATACAAGGGTGGAGATACAACTTTTCAAACGTTAATAGCAGTTGGACGTGACGCTCTCACGCTGTCTGTCTTGAACTTTTAACCACGTCTTCGCATCTGCTGCATTACCAAAGCTTCTGTCCTGCCTGGGAGGACAGGTTGTGCTGTGTGACCCAGACACAAATTTCCGAGGTTGTGGCTTGACTGGGATGAAGAGCAGAGTGGAGGGACAGGCTGTGCCTGAAGCCACGCACAGTGCAGGGCTGGAGCCACGCTGGCAGCGTGGTGGGGACGGGGACCTGGCATGGATGGGTGGCACAGCCTTTGGGCACAATCAGCATCCCTGTGGGGTATGCAACCTGGCTGAGTGTCTTTGGCCCATCCATCCCCTCCATAAAGCCGCTAGTTGTTACAATCCAGGGAAGTTGGCACTATCTGATAAGCAGAGAGATTCGCCTCCTGCCCCAGAAACGGGCTTCTGCCATGAGCTTAGCTTGGCTCTTACCTGTCCTGTCCTTTACTGACACAGCCAAGAAACTGCACTTTATTTTTATGGTTTTATGAGGATATTGTGGTGTAAAGGATCATGTTGGAAGCTAAAAATAACTGAAGCCAAAAGCCAGGCAGTGCCGTACTGCAGCAAGCTCAGCGCATCTGTGTGCAGAAACATCACAGTGTTTGGTCCTCACCCAACTCAATGCTTAATTTAAATGCTAAACAGACAATTAAAATACTACTTTTTGCAGATATGCGACTACTGGTAACAAAGTTGGTACTGGAGAAGTAAATTTGGGGTGAAAGCCCACCACGGACGGGTGGTGGTGACTCAGTGCTGCTGCTGAGGGACTGGAGTGCAGCAGGCAGGAGTTTTTCGGTTCCTCTGTCTCCTTTGTAGCTGGGTTGACACCCAAAACATAGAACTTTGTCTGTTGTGAATTATGATTCAAAGAGGCACCCATAAAGAAACTGTAAGCACGTTTTCATTTCAACCCATTGGAAATACTCTGATCAGCTCTAACTAAAGACTGAGGTCCTTTCCCAGGGCAGTGAATGTGAGTAATTCAATAGATTCATCGCAATAAGCTTGGGTGAAGAACTAATACTAAAGAAATTCTTTTTGTTATCAAATCTTTCTAGTCCATTAGGATTTACTCATGCATTCAACTTTCATTACTGTCTATGGTTTCTGAGATGTCATTCTTTGATTTTATGTCAACTGTTCTTGAACCCTGAGAAAAGGGAAGGAAGGCTATGATGAGGCATCTTTTAGTTTGTTGAGGTTTTTTTTCTCCTTTAAAGAAAGAGCGAATTGCCATTGTATAATGCGCCCAAATGAGGAAGTCTAGGGGCTGGGGACAAGGCGGTTCAGCCAGTTAACAACAAATTGCTTTCATTGCTTCGGCATGTCAGTGATTGCCCTAATGCTGAGCTCTGGTGGGGGCTGGACGATGATGGCGAGTGCCTGAAAACTGGCCCCCAATTCATTATTCTCTGCAAGCGCAAAGGTCAAGCGCCTGTGCCTGGCTGATTGGGCACCTTACGCAAAGTGCAGGTCCTGGGAGGAGCCCCTGACATCTTTGATTTTTCCCACACGCAAACTGTTGGTACAAGATGTAATCTGGGAATGAAAGGGCCGCGGACAGGATGATTGGGGACAGCTGCTCCCCAGAGGCTTCCAACAGCAGAGCCTGAGCACTAAATACGCTCTGCTTTCCATGGCCTCGGGACAGGAGAGGTGTCAGGCTACAAAGAGGCACAGATGGAAGTGAATAGGATTAAGCAGTGCTGATTAACTATAAGTATTTTTTCAGTAAGGTAATGGCACTTAAAAAAAACCAGGGAGGTGGAGATAAAAGAAGGAGGATATGCCCTCACCAGCTTCTTCCATCCATCATCTGAGGATGACCAAGGCCGTGCCTGAGATGGGTCACCCGTATCTGTGGGCTAGCACTTGGCTTTGAAGAAAACAAGTCTTGAAGAAACCCTCCCTGCCCTACCTCTGCTACTTTAACGATTAGTAAAAGAAGACATGGTCCTTTGAACAAATAGATCTCAAACCCACTGGAGTTAGCAGAGATGACTCTAGGAGGTTTCGGATCAAGTCTATGGAGTGCAAGAGCTTCTCCATTTTTTTTAACTAAAGAGCATAGGCATCTTTCATTTCTTCTTCAGGTAGAGGTGATTCCAGCAGGTGTTCATTCCTTCCCTGCCAGCTCTCCTCTGGTGGTAAAGGCCATGCGTGGATAAATCCTGCTGACCTCTAAGTGGAAAGACTCTTTGTTTACCACACAGAGTTCTCCCAATTGAATTTGTTTTATCAAATCTTGGATATAATAAAGATGGATGAAGAATAAACATAGCTTTACTTGATTCCCTTCTGATGCAAATGGATAATATTCATTTTTTTTATAATCTGTTGCTTTGACACTATGACAACAGCTCTTAAACCTGAGGAGGCAGAAATGTACGTCTGAAAGAACGGCATGAAGAATCTGCAATGATGTGATCAGAGATCTACGGAAGAGATTCCTGGTGTGCAGAATAACTGAACTGGTCTCTGATGTTTTGATTAATCTGTGCCGCATAATGGACTTTGGCTCAGACTGACAATTAATTTTAATTAATCTAGAATGCCTGTTTTCTATTGGCATGTCTATGTTGTTTGTCTCTCCTCTCAACAGCTTTCTCTGTGCTCATGAAGTTCTGCAATGCTCTGGCTTGTCAACAAAATCTGATATCGAAGTGGTGATGCCGTATCTTGTTGAATTTTATTGCTTATGTCAATTCTCTCCACCCCCTTGAATAACCAGTTAGATCAGAACCATCCTACAAGTGTTTTAACTTTCCTCTCAGTTTACAAAGGCACCTGTGCAGGGAGGTCTTGTGCTTTCGCACCCGGAGTATCTGGGAGCAGTGAGGAGCTCCTGGATCAGCCCCCCGTGCTGCGGATCAGTTCTAGGCTGCCCAGTTGCTTCTGCTGCTATCAAAACCTTCCTCGCACTTCGCCATATACTTAAAGGTTGCATAAAGAAGGCTGAGTTAATCCGAAAGAGGAGGAACTTCCAACTCCACTAACTTTACTGTAACCTGAGAAAACTCTTTCCAGATTGTGGGAAAATTGCTCTTGCTAATGGCCAGAGTGGAGCTGGCAATATTGCCTTTCCTACTGCTGCCAACCCCCCGCCTATTCACATGTGGCCCTCGCTTTGCAGCCCTTATTCTTTGGAATCGCGTGATAAAAAGGAGCCAGAGTAGTGCTGCTGGAGAGATATTTAAAATCCTGCAAGAAATGGGTTGGCTTTAACCAGGGTTTTTTTCTATGACTGCAGCATTTCTGTGCCTGCGACAGTGAAGTTCCACTTAGGATGGATGAAGTTCTATTTAGGATACTGGTGGTTTGATAAAATATAGTTTGGTTAAAAAAGTAATACCAAACCACTGCAAACACACAGATGCTGTCCTGCTAGTGTGCCACTGAAATACTGGTGAACGAGTGTCTTGGCCGTTTTTCCAACACCACCAACTTGTGCTGATGATTTTGGGGATGAAGTATTTAGTGAATGGGAATTAGATTATGAGTGCATTTATCCTGCCTTCACCAGCAAACAGACATCAGGCAATAATGACAGACCATCTGTTCTCTGTGCAAGAACATGGGACACACCGATGTGTGTCCCCGAGCAACACACTGGATGCCGCCGGGGCACGGGCAGAGGGGCAGTGTTGGCTGCTCAGCTCCTTTCTGGTCATGGCTTAGTTTGTCTGCCTCATGGTCAGAGAAGGTGGGACGCCCTTATTGCTTTCCAAATGCTTTCTTTTTTAATTATTAATTTTGTGTTGACCAGGAAAGTGCAATTTTGTAATCAGGTAATCAACCTTTTTTGTTGTTTGGTTGTGGGTTTTTTTTTTGGGGGGTGGTGGTATATAAAAACAGCTAATCAAGTAAAACTGCATTTTTTCAACAGCAAATACAGGTTCATTTGTATCCTACAATTCCACTGCCAGTGACATGGTGCTGGCTGTGCTGGCCCTCTGTGAAGGATGACAGTGGTGTGAATCTCCAGCCTCTATTTCCCAACGTGATATCCTAGTGTGGGTCCCATTTCATTACTCGCATTACACAGTAATATTATGGTTTTCAAATAAAACGTTTACACAGAAAGCAAGTTGCTCCCTAGGGGATGTGGATGTACGATGAGAGAAACTTTCAAAAGGAGAAGAGTGCTGTTTTCATGAACTCAAGTGCTGCACTCGCGAGTGTGTAACAGTGGCTAGTTTGATTCTGCATTTGAACATGAATTTGAAAGGGGAGCAGAGCTTTCACCCTGAAACTGTTCAGCCACCACAGAAACTTGGTTTCCTCCAAGTTTGGCTTTGTTAAGCACTAGGAAGCAACAGCCTGCTCCTGTAATGCTGAAAAACAAGCACAGAAAATCTCAGTTGGCATGATTATCATCAAAGCCCTGGGTATCTGGCTTTGCTGCATTCCAGCTGGAGGGAAGTAAAAATGGGGAGTTTTGTTTAAAATACACGTCATGGACGTAGCATGGAGGGAACGTGCCTGAACAGAAACTGGGAGAAAAACAACTCACGCACGCGTCTTCTGGGGAGGCTGGGCGGTGGTTTCAGACTCAAAGTCAGTAACTTTGATCCCATTCCGTAAATAAACATGACAAACTCAGCGAGGCACCAAGATTACAGACCAAAGACCGTTGCAGATGTAGGGGGCAGTTACTTTCAAAGTCCTATAAATGTGGAGGCAGGACCACTGTCACCAAACACGCTGTTGTCCAAAGCAACACAGGATTTTCAAGAGGTAGTGGTATCAAAGCTACAGGAAAAATGCAAGCCCTCCATAGAGAACTGGGACTACAGTACATTCCCCACCGTACAATGGAACAATTTCCAGTCGCTGGTTAAGCTCGGATGAGTTTGTGTTTTCTTTCTTTGTACATTCATAAACCCAGTGCAGGCAGAACCCCCAAATTACTATGCTATTCTCCAGGGACTAGCGGCTACTCCGCTTGGAAAAAAAAAATAATCAGCTGGACTAGATTATAACATTTCCACCTGGAATTGTGATTATTTTGTCTTTATTATAATAGGCCCAATGATAATTTTCCCCTTACATGATAAGAGAAAAAAGCCAGCAATTCCCATAGCTCTAACTCTCAAAAATCTCTTTCACTTTACCTCCTCATTGGAAACGCCATTCCCTGATCAGATTATTTTAACGCAGGCTGGATTTTGAAAGGCAACAGCCCAGTCACTGGTTCCACACAGCATCTGTGTGGGAGTCAGAGCATGTGGAGAACTAGAGCAGAGTAATTTAATAGGCTGAACAGAAAGATTGTTTTTATGTTATATTACATGATGCTTATTTATGTATAGACAATTTAAGATCATGGAGCCATGTTTAATAGAAAATCTGCTACTTCTGCTCTACTAAACCTCATCTTTTATTTATACAGGTATATATGGTGGACACATGGATGCCTTACTCCAGGGAAAGGAAACCTCCCGCTATGTCTAATTTGTGGTAAAACTATCCATTAATGTTTTTAATTTTGCAGTTTAGAAAACAAAATGTCCCTAATCAGACAGGTCAGGGACTGTCTGGAGCATAATATCGTAACAATCACAGTTATTTATTATCTTTTTTTTTAACCAGTGGTTAAAAAGATTTGGAAAACATTGCTTAGCAGTGGATTTTGGTGAAATATCAGTTCACCTATCTACATGGGCTCTCCAAATTTTGGCTTCCCTTTGCTGAAAGGTTAAAGATCAATATATCATGGAAGTATAGTTGCCAAGTTCTAAACAAGTCCAAGGTGTGAGTAAGCCTTCAGAAGCTTGAGGACTTTTCTATACCATCTTCCAGCCTTTTAAAGCCAAAAGGTTTTCTTGAACAACTATTTTTATAACATATTAGCAATTATGAAGATAACAACCAGCATGACGAACTTTAACAATTTAATTCCACTGCATCCTTACTTTGGATGGAATTTTTAGATAAAGCTGTATTTAATCTAGTCTCCATTATCTTTTCTGATAATTACACCTACAAAGAAAATGTCCATTTGAGTCCCCAAATCTGCCATGGCTGGGAATATTTGCTGATTCTTTAGACTTCCACAGACTATGGCGGAAAAGCCTTGCCCCCCAACATTCAGTCTGGACTTTGCACACCCTGTGTACAAGACGGATGGTGTAAAGGAATTCTGGATGGGTACAATATGGAGTGTTCCTTGTCCTCTTGGCTAATGCCAGTGGGGAACAAGGAGGTTTGATTTAGTTCCTTCAGTGGCTTTAACTCCTACCTGTAAATGAACAGAAAGGCATGCTTGGAAGCAAGCCTTTATGAGGAGGAGCTGAAGTACCATCTATTCGCCCACAGTAGCAGCAGCTCAGGTAACTGCAGCACAGTCTGGTCCGCAAATGGCCGTGCTGACAAGAAGAACTCGGATGGCATCTCCTCGTGCCTCTTCTGCCCTTGAGGTGCGAGCAGAGCCAGCTCTGAGGGCTGGCTTTGCCCGGGCTGGCAGGACCGCTCTTGCCTTAATTCGGGGGGGTGGGGGGGTGGGGATGTTAAAAACAGCAACACAGCGACAATCAGATACAGAAAAGATTTTCTAACAGAAAAATGTCTTTCTCCTGCCAGTGGTTCCCTCAGCTCTGCATGGATTCATCACTGAAATGCCACTGGAAGTCAGCATAGACACACAAATTGCGTGCAGGTCAGCCCATAAGCTGGGTAAAAGACAAAATTTCCCAATTCTGTATAATTCAGCATGTTACCTGTAGCAAAAATGGAGAAAATGGAGGTTTATCTCTGAAATCATCATGACCCAAGAAGACCCCTATGGTATCCCTCCTTTGCACATTGCAACAATGAAATGCGAGTTGACAAAGTCTCCTAAAGATGAATCCTAACACACCAGCCATCAGGAATCTGGCATTATGACTCAACAAGGGGCTTTTACTTTGCAGGTGGGTCCCGCGCATTTCTCTGTAGGTCACGGTGGAGATTACGATTCAGGTCAGCAGCCTAATGAGGAGTTGCCCTGCCAGGCGAAGGAATACCATATGGCTTTTTTTCCCTACTTAACACATTCTGAAAGCTAAAAGAAACGTCCTTTTTTAGAGCTGGCTTGGATTGTTGAGAGTTCATGGGGTAAACGGGACTAAATGTGCGACGCTGTTTGTGAACAAACTCTAGCAAAATTTGTTTTGTACCAAGCAATATTGTTTTTCTGCTGTTTTAACAGATTCTGACAGTTATTGTTGAGCATAGCTTGGCAGCACATAAAAAGATTTGTTCTCTAAACAGGACCCCACTTAATTGTTTACCAGCATCTCCTTTTCTGTTTAATATAAGTAGAGGCAGCTTCCACATTTGTTCTGCTGAAGGAAGAAGGCACTGAAATAAGTCTGATGGTTAGGTTGGCCTTCCAGATATTTTCAGGGAAATCAGTCACTCACGTACTGGAAGTTCTTCCCCCTGTAAATAAATTGTGATCAAAGGGCTACGAATCTGGCTCACAGGTGCTGCACGTTGCGGGAACAACTACCTAAAGTTTGAAAGTGAGAAGAAACCAATCTGGGGAGAACCAGGGATGGGTTTTTGAGACTGCCTTAAGTTCAGCTGGCAAAAATCTTAATGTCTAAAAGACTTAAAAAATTAGATGTTGTTGTTATTATTATTATTTTCTAAAAATTTTGCCAAAGCTTTTTTGGGGGCTCATTCTGCCTGTCTGTGAGTCTGTCTGTCTGTTTCCCTCCCTTTCTCTTTTTCAGTGGGGGGTTGAGAGGTTGGCAAAGGGATAGACTCCAGATGTCAGGGAAAGAAGGGAAAAAAAAAAAAAGAAGAAGAAAAAAAACCCCAAAACCACCAACCCAGAACTGATCCCGACAGAGAATGTTCTGAATGAATGGACTCCACAGTCTAAGAGCCCGTGGAGCCCAGCTCCATTTCACAAAGGCGTTACCTGTGCCAGGAGCGATGCTGCCTCCTGACTGTATTTGTACTACAACCTTATTGGCATTCAGAGGAAGTGCCCTGGGTCGGTGAGTGTTCAGCTGGGTAACCCCAAGGTCAGGTTTAATTGCTCTAAAAGGTGGCACATGGCAATGAATGAGCTCTAATGATTTAGATAGTATCTATTTCACATCAAGAAGTTTTCCACTCGGAGCAGACCTAATCGAAAGTAATCTGAAAATTAGGGAAAATAAAAACCATGCCCACAATGACCTAAATACCTATTTCCTTGAATTTTATGCCCTAAATAACCTCATTCCTGGGAAGTTTAATTTCTCCCTTCTGCTAAATATACAATTGCCTGGGAGAAATGATTGGTCATAATCAAGCTTTTGAAAGCTGCAACTGTTAAAATATTATTGTTCTACTAAGAATTTTGGAGGGGAAAGCAGCCAGTGCAGAGGGAGGGAGTGAATATCCCCAGGCTGTCAGAGCGAATGTGCATGGGAACTCTACTCATGCTTTCACATTTTTATATATGTGTATGTTTATATTTTTATATATGATGTACATATTTAGATATTTATGTATGTGTATGTATTTTTATATATGTGTGAATGTATATATATACACACAGTGTGTATATGTATATGTACACAGTGTGTGTGTGTGCGCGTTTAGGTATGAGACATTTAGTATCCTTAGTTTCACCTCCTGCTTTCACAAATAAATAACGCTTTACCTTTTCAGAGGAAAGTGTAAGTCTTTCTCAGCCTCACTTAGAGAGAGTGAAAAAACAAAGAAGAAGCCAACGTGCGCACGCAGACGGTGCTGGTGCGCCGGGCTGCGGCGTGATCAGGACTGGCACGGTGTCCCCGTCAGGAGCGATGTCCCCGTGTCCACTCAGCTCCGAGCCACCATCCTCTCGCTAGACATGTCTCATGCTTGTGCTTTACGTTCCCTCCGAGCCCTGCACCCTCGCATCTTTTGGCAAAACAGGCCTTGCATGAACTATGTGGCCAGGAAAAGGCTATCGTATGTCCACAGCCAGATGGGAAATGTTTGCTGAAGAGATGCTGAAGACTTCACAGATGTGTTCAGGTAACTCCGGCAGGTTAGGCACCTCTGACCCAGACATGTCCCAGCAGGGTCAGGACAGCTGCACTTCTTTGCCCAGTGTTTTGTTGAGTGTCAGATGCAAACCCATAAAAGTAGAGGTTTTGCACTGCATCTGTGCCCTGCACATACTCTATACATCAGTCGGGCTTTTCCAGGTAAACGTGGGACATCCTGATGTTCGACCAAGCCATGAGCTCTGCGCCTTTGGGACTTTCTGTGCCCTGAGTAATTGTGCGGTGTCTACGTCTGCGCTGGGAAACCCCAGGCAGAAACACGTTAACCCTCTCGTCAGGCGTACAACCCGACACCCATAACCGAAGAGGCTGTGGGATTTGGTTTGCTAGCAATTAACATATTGAAGTATTTGTTTGGAAAAGCTGGTGATTTCTTTATGACCTTGAGCCATCAAAGACTAAGTATACAATTAGTTTTAGCTGCAGCGAAGCATTTAAAGTCAAGCATGTGTTCTAGTGCTTTGATAAATCAGGGCATAGCAGAAACAAATTTGAAAATAAAAAATATACAGCAAGTTGAGGAGGAAACCATTTCAGCTTGCAATCATGCTGTTTTTACAGGATATTCACGTTATGCAGCTCTTTTGCTTGACGACAACATTGTGCACTCCAGCGATGTGCTTGCCTGTACGTGGATAAAGCTAAATATGTTCAGCCGTATTACAACATTGGCAGAGCCCAAGTTGCACTAATGCCACGTTGTGCTCAGCCCAGAGCTATGTAAATCAGTGCAGGGGAAGCTGAAGGGCTTTGAAGAAGCAGAAATCTGATCTTGTGTTGCCTTCAGGTACAGATGGAACTCTGTCTAGTTTAAATTATAATATCCATTTCAGCAGAAGAAAATTCTAAGCTTAAAGATGGTTAGAACCATGTTAGCATTATAATCATAACGATGGTTAAAACCATACAACCATTACAACCATAAATGGCCTTAGGGGTACAAATCATACCTTAGAACTTTCCTAAGAGAATTTCATGGCTATTCATCTACAAATTAATAGGATTTAGACTTTCAACAATTTGTGCAGAAGGCCCAGCTGTGGGGAAGAAGGTGGTGATGGCTTCTGTGCTAAACTAAAAAGACCTTGCAAGGCTCCATGGGGACACCGAAGATCAAGAAATGGAAAACGCAAACAGCATTTTGGCTGGCTTCTGGGGGAAAGCAAAAGGGAAGAACGCAGTGATCGACCCTGTGCACAGAAACGTGCTGGGTGCACAATGGGAAACTGAGACAATCCACTGACTTCAGTGGTAATGAATAATTTGCTTATGGTCTTTTGTCATGTTGACTTTTACATTAGTTGCTATTTCTTCTCACCTGTGTGATGTCTTGGTGTTGTTGCTTATTTCTTTACGGTGTTCCTATTATAAAGTCTCCTGGGTAGCCCCGTCCTTCAGCTCTTTCTGGGGTGGCGGTGGTGGTGCAGCTGGAGAGCGGGTCAGGATCTGGCATGGCTGGAGGCCCGGGGTGGCAGCAGCCACTGAGGTCCAACCTGTTAGAGCATCCCACTGCTTTAGGGAAAGAAAAATGCAAGAAAAACAAACACAGCCCCAAGGGGTGGAAGACAATGTCTTTTCTTTACAAAAAGAAAGAGAAATTTAGGGGGCAATTCAGGGGACAGAGAGGCAAATGCTTTTGTGTGTCTGAAATGACACTGAACGTCTGTCCTACAGCCGTCACTGGATGTGGAGGATGCTGCTGGTGTGCACAGCGCGATCCTGTGACACAAAGGAGCGGAAAATGGGACCATCCAACCACTCTTCTACGTTAAAATGCCTCTTTCTTTCTTCCTCTGTTACTGCCTAGGCATCCTGTTGCAAAACACAGACATTTTAAACTATAATTTGCCTTTGCTGAGCTATTGATCCTGATTGTGCCTGAGATTTGGGAGTTTCGCAAATACAATAAGTGTGTTTACATGCAGTAGTCAGAGAGGAAATTACATGTGAAAGCACTCAATAAGGAGATGGTATTTTGTTGCAATTATACATAAGCCTTGTGTTTACATGGGGTTTTTAAGGAGAATTCAAAGCATATCTCCTTTTTGTGATGCATCAACAAGCATATCAAATGATTGTTCCAAAAGCTTGTGCTTTTTGCAAAAATAGAAACCAAATGGCTGAGTAATTTCCAACAGAAAAAAAACTGCTATAGCAATTCCATGGTCTATTTAAAACTCCCTTATAAAACCTTTTAAATAATAAAACTCTACACTTCCAATTAAAAAAAAAAAAAAACACCGGCTCTGTTGGTTTCATGTTTCTAAACATTATACATTGTAAGGCCATTATACGAACTGTGTATTTTCCCCCTCCAAAGATCGCATGTTCCACTCTTTC
>NW_009649485.1:862014-862388 GCF_000708025.1 Charadrius vociferus | reverse complement strand
ATTCCTTGACAGGTTACGGTCCCACAGGGCACTCCATGTCCCACGTCCTCGGTGCGGCTTTGGAAGTGGCTGAGTGTCTTTGAAGCAATTCTCTTAGGCTTTGCTGTGTTGAGAACACGCTGACTGTCACCGGCCGAGTCTCCTGCTGAGCTGGTGCCTCTCATAGGTGGTCCCATGTGGGAGTGCTCCTTCTGAACCCAAAAGGCAATGGCTGGAAACTCTTTCTCTGACCTGTTTGTGGTGTCCCCTGCAGGAGATAGCACTGAACCTGATGGGACCAGTCATGGAAACAACTGCCTGATGTACGGGAAGGGAAGGGAAGGGAAGGGAAGGGAAGGGAAGGGAAGGGAAGGGAAGGGAAGGGGGGCGGGGGC
>NW_009649485.1:841604-861930 GCF_000708025.1 Charadrius vociferus | reverse complement strand
GGAAGGGAAGGGAAGGGAAGGGAAGGGAAGGGAAGGGAAGGGAAGGGAAGGGAAGGGAAGGGAAGGGAAGGGAAGGATGCCTTGAGCATCGGGCACTGTGCAGGGACTGTGGTGCACGGAGCCCGTGTTTCTCTGTCAGTGGTGTGATGAATTCATACCTTCTAATTAAAATCTCCTATGTCATATTAAGTGCCTTTTTGGTGGCTACTACAAATTCTGTTTCAAGTGTCACACTTGAACCTTGGCTATATCACAGGCTATGTTCAGAGGACATGTCTAATCTCCAGGTCCATGTTACAGAGGCCCCTCAAAAACAATTCTCTTTTTCCCTAGCAAAAAGGTCTGGTAATTTAGCCTCAAAACAAACAAGTTAAACACATTACAAACTAAACCCATGATCTTTGCACTCCCATTACAGCAGCAAGCCAGCTAACGTCGTGTGTAAACAGGCAGATTGGCTAATTCTCTCGTACTGTAAACAGGATACGTTGCGTTGTGCAGCGGTATGGCACCTCTGCTTTTGCATCTGTCCGGTCCAGCAGGCCGGGACGTGGGGCGGGGGGACAGCGGCGTAGGCTCCCTGAGAGTAAACAGACGGGATTAGAAGTAGTTTAATCACTTACGTGGGGTTAAGTTGCTTGCCAGGTTTGCTTTTCTAAAACCAACCTGAGTCCAGACATAAAATCAACCATCATCAGGCAGAGGTAGGTGCACATTTATTAAAAAAAAAAATCAGTTTATATCTTCACAGTGAAGATGTAAATCAATTTATACCTTCACCAGATCTTGCACTGACTGCTGCTGGAAGCAAATGAGGAGGTCTCACTCTTACAGGTCTTGTGGTTTCCCCCGTGATGACATCTCCTCGTGACTTGGCACTGATTTATACTTGAATAGTGAAGATCCACAATACTCAGCTGTTGGTCTCCAAATTTCCAGCCCACATCTCTTTTTTGACTTCACCTCTTTGCTTGGAGGTATCAGTGCTGCACATGAGCAAGCCGAGCAGGGTACCGTTCCATATACACAGTGATGGTTGTAGTAAATCAGAGGAAACTTTTGCGATTTAAATCTTCTGGCATATGTTTCTATGTTTAATGCTGTTTAATGAAAGCTGCTTTTCTTATGTGCATGTGCACACACACATTTTTAGCCATATTTTTCCAATTACTTGCATACAGCAGATCACATTCAAATGGGACTCCGACTCTGGACCGATGGTAGCTGAAAGCATGTGGACCTTTTGCATGTACTTGCAATATGCTAAAATCTTTTAGTTGTTAACAAAGCCATGTTGTTGGTAATTTTCTTTTGAAAGGGAAGATTCAGAGGCCTGGCTGTTTAGATACAGAGGAACTCCCATATAGTCCCAGACTCAAAACCATAATATTTCCTTTGCTATGTGTCAGGTGATTTCTCCTGGATGGTGCAGTGATCTGCCTTCAAATTAATCAACACTAATACTTCTACCTCTGCTTGACTGAGGCACAGCCAACAGTGCAAGCCAAGACCTGGAGTGCACTTTCCAGAGGACACACAGTGCCATCTACTACTTCATGGCAAAGTGCAAGTCACCTGGGTAGTCTTGGAGTGCCCGGCGTTTGCTAGGACAGAGCAGTGCTCTTGTTTCTGGAGTCACTTTAGCAACCCTGAACTCTGAAGAATGTAGCTGGTGGTGGTGTTTATCCATATCTAAGCAACTGCAGAAGATGGCAAAGCAGCAACTCTAGGCAGCTGATGGAAGTAGCAGTTACCCATGGGTGAAGACATGTTCTTTTCCAGATCCATTATTTTTCCTTCCCTCCCTTGCCTTTTTCCTTTTCCCCAGCAGATCCCCAAGTTGTGCAGTCTGTCTCCAGCTCAGTGTAAGTTACCCACTAGGTATTTCATTCTCCTTTTTTAGCCGTCTCTAGACTTATTTTCATTCACTCAATGTAGAGGTACAGCATATAGGAGATGTACTGGAAGGGGGCTAATGAGCATGACCTCATCTGTCCTACCCAAACCTATTGCCAAGCAGTGTTTGAACGATGAGTGCCTGCTTTTCTTTGAACCCGAGATGAACAGAAATGCATATGCATTCAAAATAGCTGTGCATCTCAACAGGAGAGACATTTTTCGGATTAGTTTCACATTTATAACTTCCAAATTCAATCAGAGAAAGCATTTCTGTTTCTTAAAACCAGACTTTTCTGATCATCCTCTTCTTCCACTCATGGTCATTTCCAAGCTGCCAGGAGCATGCTGGCGAGTGCTGCTGCTATGGTGGAAGAGGCCTAAAAAGTACTTGGCAGTGTGGTCTCTAGAGGAACCTCATGCCAATAGCTTCCACTTTTAATTTTTGTAACCTAAAAGGGTCCCTTCCCTGGCAGTCTTGGTCAGGGACAGGTGCTACCCCTTGCTGGTGGGGCATGGCGGGGGGGGGGGCGGACTGCACAGTGGAAAGGCTCTGAAAGCTCTTTCTCCTCCCAAAAGTTGAGCTGTGATCTGGTGTGCAGGTGTTCAGCTGGGGTACCTTCAGTTTTGGCTCAAGGACCATGCTGGCCACACCCCGGCCACTCTCCTGCTACGCCTCACAGAGAAAATTACTGGTGTGTGGTTCCTTGTGCAGCAAACACGAGGAGCACTCTGTTCTGCTGGGGTTTTCATAGAATCATCTGGTTTGCAAAGGACCTTTAAGATCATCGAGTCCAACCATCAGCCTAACACTGCCAAACCCACCACTAAACCATGTCCCTCAGCACCACGTCTACTCGCCTTTTAATACCTCCAGGGATGGTGACTCCACCAATGCCTTGGGCAGCCTGTTCCAATGCTTGACAACCCTTTCGGTGAAGAAATTTTCTCTAATGCCCATCCTAAACCTCCCCTGGGGCAACTTGAGGCCATTTCCTCTTGTCCTATCACTTGTTACTTGGGAGAAGAGACTGACCCCCCTCACTACCCCCTCCTTTCAGGGAGCTGTAGAAAGCAATAAGGTCTCCCCTCAGCCTCCTCTTCTCCAGGCTGAACACCCCCAGTTCCCTCAGCCACTCATCAGACGTGTGCTCCAGACCCCTCACCGGCTCCGTTGCCCTTCTCTGAACACATTCCAATACCTCAATGTTTTTCTTGTCACGAGGGGCCCAAAACTGAACACAGCACTTGAGGTGGGGCCTCACCAGTGCCCAGCCCAGTACAGGGGGAGACGATCACTGCCCCAGTCCTGCTGGCCACACTGTTCCTGATACAGGCCAGGATGCCATTGGCCTTCTGGCCCACCTCGGCACACTGCTGGCTCACGTTCAGCCAGTTGTCCACCAACACCCCCAGGTCCTTTTCTGCCGGGCAGCTTTCTGCCACTCTGCCCCAAGCCTGTAGCGTTGTGTGGGGTTGGTATGACCCAAGGGCAGGACCCGGCACTTGGCCTTGTTGAACCTCACACCATTGGCCTCGGCCCATCCATCCAGCCTGTCCAGATCCCTCTGTGGAACCTTCCTACCCTCAAGCAGGTTGATACTCTGGCCCAACTTGGTGTCCTCTGCAAACTTATTGAGGGTGTACTTGATCCCCTCGTCCAGGTCGTTGATAAAGATTAAAGAGAACTGGCCAAAAATAGTCATATTCTGGTCATCACTATGACACTCTTCTGATCCCCTGGATAGCCACAAAATGCTCGTCTGAGCAGGCAGGAGCAGCCGGGAAGCCAGCGCTGGCGCTGGGAAATGACACTGCCCACAGATCCATCCTTCCCAACCTCCAGCCCCTAAAAAAGTGCAGACACAATGCGTTCCTTTCGCATCCCCCCAAACTCCCCCAAACGGAGTGCTACATGCCAGGCTCAGGTTAACACCCCAGTTTTCCACGCTGTTAGACCTCCGGGAGCATCACTCTGACACTCCACGCAAGCTGCTCAGCCCATGCCATGTTTGTCTGCAAGGAAATGGGATGTTTATGTTTATTCAAATTGATACTGATGGATTACACTTTTGTTCCATTTAGCAGCTGTTTGGACCATTTTATACCACAAAAGGAGATTAAGATCCAAAGTACTGCAGGGCTATGTTATGAATAACAGCCGCTTAATAGCAATAACAATGAATAACAATTTGAAGTATGGCTTTTAGCTATTGTTATGTCTAAGGTTAGTTTGTTTTTCACATATATAAATACATATATACATATAGAAAAAAAATACATAAAAGGAATATAGCTAAGGTAAAAGCAATGTCTTTCTGGATAAACTCCCCCAGTTATTCTAGATTTCTTGTCCTAGTCACTCATTATGGAAAATAATGTTGAAGAAGCGGTGTAATGCGTCTTGTAAATCTGTAGGTAGGTCTGAGCTCGGGACACCCACTGTGGGGCCATGCAGAAGGGCTGCAGCCAAAGGGCACGTGGGTCCATCAGCCATAAGCACGTTGGCTCATAGCAAAACTAAGCACATTTTTAAAAGAGAAATGCCTCTTAAATACTGTGTCCTGCCAGTCTGCCTTTGGTACAAAGAGTTCACTGCCTGTTCATGGGATGCTGGCAATAACAATGCTCCAAGAAACAGCAAACATTTACCTAGCAGCATCAACGACCCTTCTCTTGGTTGGAATCTCCACATAGACAATAAATTATTTCTGTCCCTGCCGCCCTCTTAGGGCTGCAGCCAGGCAGAAGCTCTGCACAGGCTGTGGGAGATGCTGCTGGGGCTTCTGCTCTCCTCGCTTGGATCTGGCACCCGAGCCAGGGTGCGCCTCAGGAAAGGGACTTGGGCCAAAGCTTATCTCACCCAGCACAACGTGGAAATAGAGAAAGATGCCAGTATATGAGGGCTGCAGGCACAGAATGGTCTATTTATTTATTATTTATGCCTACGTGAAGCTATGCTGTGCACACATAGCGGGATGAATGTGACTTCCCAGGACAGAGGTGGGTGTGTGAAGCACCTCACCTGGCCAAACAGTTACCAATCATTTAGGGCCAGAGTGGAGGCAGTTTTCAGAGAGAAATCTCCCTTGACTTCTCTATAAAAATAAATTGCTGCTGACAAGAAATAACTATAATAGAGTCTGGTTCCTTGTCATTATTGGCTAGTTCAGCGAAGAAGATAATAGCTGGAGAAAAAAGCTTTAAGTGTGAGGCACTCTTCTATTTTGTACAAATACTCTAAAATTAGACCATATAGAGAACACTAAAACAAGAACACTAAAACATATGATCATTACATTTTAAATGACTGGTTAAATCCAAAGAAAAAAATCCTGGGTTCTTACCCTGTCTGACAGGTGGCTTACTTCTGATCCCACCTCTTAATCTTCGAAGTCATGTTTTCTTTCAAACTCAGTTATTCTGTTTTAAAAGGAGATCGGGTTATGTAGGACGATGAAGCATAGAGTGCATGGCTGGCAAATAAAGTATTTTAAAGAAAGAAATTCGGGATCGATTTGTTAACCTGGTGACATTGCAAGACATAATGGTTTCAGAGTTTTGTGAGGTTGTGGTTGGATAGTTTCTCTATATTTGCAGTGTTTAACATGCATGGAATTGGGCACAGCTAATGAGGTAGAAGAGGATCTTTTGATAACATCCCAAACATACCTCTTGTTGCTTTCCCTGCAGAGGTGTTCCCGGTAGCGTGTGTCACACACTACAGGGACATTGCACTGCACGTGCTGCTGGAGCAGGACGGCCAGCAGCATGGTAACGAATTAAGGTGATGGCTGGGTGGGAGTTTCCCAGAAAGCACCATGCAAATCATATGGAGTGAGGTCCTGGGGTTCAGGCTGAAGCTCTGCCCATTTAGTATTGTATTTATCGTGTTCCTCCTTGTACGCATGGGGCGGCACAACCATCTGAAAGGGCCCTATGTTGCGCAACATTTCCCTTGTGCTGGCGAGTGCATGCTATTTCATGGCAATGTAGGAACATGTGGCCTCTGCTTAACAGGGTTAAATAGACCCTACAAGAAGTTATTTTGACAAGATGATAGCTTCTGTGGGTTTCTTCCTCCATGATGTGCAGTTATACTGAACCCCCTCCCAGTCTCTTCTCCCCTCTATTGCTGGAAAACGCTGCTGCACAAGAGCACATGCTATAGAGGTACAACCAATGTGCATACCCTTTCGGGGGAGGTGCAGCAGCAGGAAAGTGATCGTGGTGGTGTTGTGATGTGGTCTGTGGTCCACGTCCAGCAGTGGCTCTGATGGTAGCGATTGCAGCACCACAGTCTGCCCTTACCAGGACAAAAAAACCCTGCCAAGAAAAACTGGAAGCAGATGCTTTTAGGCTCACAGTCATAGAATCATAGAATGGTTTGGGTTGGAAGGGACCTTGGAGACCATCCAGTTCCACCCCTTGCCCTGGGCAGGGACACCTCCCACCAGCCCAGGCTGCTCCAAGTCCCGTCCAACCTGGCCTTGAACACCTCCAGGGATGGGGCAGCCACAGCTTCTCGGGGCAACCTGCCCCAGGGGCTCACCACCCTCAGAGTGAAAAATTTCTTCCTAATATCTAATCTAAATCTCCCCTCTTCCAGTTTGAAGCCATTCCCCCTCGTCCTATCACTACATGCCCTTGTAAAAAGTCCCTCCCCAGCTCTCCTGTAGGCCCCCTTTAGGTACTGGAAGGCCACAATAAAGTCTCCCTGGAGCCTTCTCTTCTCCAGGCTGAAAATCCTCCAAAAGTCCAAGGATATCCAGTTGCAGACACTGAAAGAGGCACGCTAGCACTTCACCAGCCTTTTCGGCTAGTGCAAGGTAAGCATGAATCAAAAAACCACTTGCTGCCCACGTTTTACAGATTTATTTCTCCCCCTGCTCCTCATTTAGCAAACCAAGATTGTTAAAACTCAGGAAAATATTTCATGAGGCTCTTGTTTCATAGTGATTGAGTTGGTGTTGCTCTTGAATAAAAATGATAGACGAGGGAGGTCAGAAGTGGCCGAGAAAGGGTACAGCTCTTTTGCCATCTAGTCTTGTGAGTTACAGGTTATCCAGCCTTGCCAAAGCAGAGGGGATGGGGGAGATTAACTGTGGTCTTCATCAACAGTCATCTGGTTATTAATGTTCCTTAATGTATTGCTGAAAGATCAGCAGAAGATTTTTGCAGCGAGCGCTGTACAAAACTACAGTATCAACAGCACTACACAAACAGTGAGTTTCTTTTGACAGTAAAAGCAAAACCTGCAGAAACAAAGAGGCTGCTCTTTCTAACTCTGGACACCAAAATAATGAGGACTTTGGGTTTACTTTCTCATTTGCTATTATTATAGATGACTTGATATTCTGTATAACAAGGAACGCACTCAGAGGAACGAGCCGTATTTTCAGATATGGAAGAATTATTTGCATAAGTGTCATCCTTCCTCCTGTCTCGCTGGTCTCCTCTGGGTTCATAGCTCAATAGCTCTGCCCTGCCAGAAGAACTGATGAAGGTGCCCAGCTCTTTGTCAGACCTTGCAGTGGGCCAACACCCTCCATTCCCAGTAATTTCACTGTATGTAATGGGATCGTTTACCTTTGATGACCTGAAAACCTATGCCCCTCCTCACACACCCAGTCTTACCCCATAACCAGCCCAGCCTCTCACCTTGTCCTTCCATTCTTCAAATGACAACTCTGTGAATATTATTCTGTTTGCTTCTTCCAGGCAATCTTCCCTCTTTTTTTTTTCATTTTTTTTCTTTCTTGCAAGCAATCTGTGGAGGTGTTCAAGGCCAGGTTGGATGGGGCTTTGAGCAACCTGGTCTAGTGGGAGGTGTTCCTGCCCAGGGCAGGGGGATTGGAACTAGATGATCTTTAAGGTCGCTTCCATCCCAAACTTTCTATGATTCTATAAGCTCCCTTCTGTACATGGAGTAACATTCCTGTGACAGTCCTCCCTCTGAAAGGGCTGGTTTGACATTCTCAACATAATAGAAAAGGTAGGAAAGACTTTTGTGGCCTTTTTGTAAATGATGTATTAAAAGATGCGAGTTTTATCAATGATGTGAGATCTTAATGCGCGTGCTTTGTATCTCTCCCCTCTCCTTACCAGGTTAGAAGGTTAGCCAGCTGGGGTGGTGGCACCAGACCCTTACAATGCACATGGGTGGTCTCCACAGAGGTCTGGGTATTGCGGTAAGGCCCATAACTGATAAGAAGAACTTTTCTATTGCAAGGATGAATTAGGTTAGTGTGAGTCACTATAGATGGCATTAGCACTGTGGCACCAGCTGGATAACTCCTGAGATCCTCCCTGTTCTGCATGGTGAACTGAGCTGACCTCTGGAGAGCAAGAAGCTGGTGGCTGGCAGCTTCCTTGATCCAAAGCCCATTGAGGTTAATGGAAATCCTCAGCACTGTGACTACAGCAATGTGGTGTCAATAGTTCACAACAATGAGAGACTGAAGAGTATTTTGGGGAGTGCCTGCTTGGCTTGAATGTGCCACTCTCAGAGTGGAGCTTCTCCTGGCATTCGTATGGACTTAGACAGTTGGTGAGAAGGCAGCCCACACCACCACGGACACATGAGCAAGCATCAGAAATGTTTGCCACCACAGCATCTCCAGGAGACATATTGTGTTCATATCATGTCCTATGAAAAGTCAGTTTGGGGCTCTGACAAGGATCATTTTTATCAGGAGGAAAGCACTAAATGCAGAGCCAGGGCAGCTCTAGCATGTGAAGGGTGCTTGGCCTGCACCAAGAGGACGCTTTCATGGCTTTTTCTCCCTGGAAGTACACTTGGAAAGTGCAGAGAAACTGGTCAGAGGGAGAACTCATCATGCTGTGTGTGCTGCTACTAGGACGAAGGGTGAGTCTTCATCCAGCGTAGCACAACCAGGACATCTGCTCTGGCCAGTAACAACACATGCCACGCCACATCCTACGGCCTGCAGGGCTGTGCTGTCTAACCAGTTGAGATCTATAGGAATGCAGCTCACCCCATTGTCAGTCCTACCTGGAAAATACTCAGCAGGGCTCTGGAAGGAATGAAAGTGCGAAGTGATAATCGGGAGCTCAATGGAAATATGACTGCAGTGGGGGGAGTAAGCCACAGCAGTTTGAGAAGCTGCAGACATGAGGACTGAGTCATTTTCATGAGATAAACCACCATATAAACCATCTGATGTTGTTTCCTCTTCATATGCTACTGTACCCAGCTAAAACATGCTGCAAAGAAATAGAAGGGTTTCTTAATTGATGTTAATTGCTTTGCCTGAAGGCGTTTAATTTCCTGATCAGTTTTAAATATTGGACAAACAAACTCTAGCATGAATCTTTTCTTTTTTTTTTTTTTTTATAGCAAATGTTCCTTTCAGTTCCTGAAATCATATTTGTGACATTGTGCAGAAAGCAGAGAATCATAACGTTCATGGTGATTTACAGTGTGTTTTTCTCCCATTGCACACAGCTCAGAAGCTTACGAAAAGCTCCGACTCTTAAGGTCACACATTACACAGCAAAGTTACTTTCTCTTTGGACATCCATGGCTAGCGCAGGCTTTCGTAAGTGCTGGATGGCCTAAACACAACCAGAACCTTCCCAAAACAGCCCTGCATCAGGCAGAAAATTGCAGCCAGAGATTTAGAAAAACATTAACGAGCATCACGGATTAAATCGTCCTGGATGTTAGAAGGACAAAAACTCAATTTCCAGTGGTTTTCAAATGACTCTGTGGCAGACAAGCTGCGGCAAAAGCGTCTGGCAATGAAACAGTGTCTTAGAGAAACTGAGGTGTGTTAGCTAGAGGAAAATAAAAGTTTCCTTTGTCTCAACAGCAGAAAAGTCACCTCATGTGATGAAGGTTTAATCCCTGCAGATGGTCTGAAGCCACAGCATCTTTATTCTCTTCTCACTAGCATCTGTCAAAAAGTTGTCATCGCTGCTTATGCCAAATGCTGGACGGGGAACAATTTGTGTAAAACCTGCTCGAGATAACAAGCTTGTTAATAGCTTATATTCTTTGTTAGCGGCCAAGGTACACTTAGCTGTGACAGTTCTCTTTCAGTGGGCCCGGGAGCTGCTCTCCGCTGTGACAGGGCAGAACGGGTGGAATGTGGGGAACAAAAGCCCCACACAAAAGGAGCACTTTAGGTCTGGAGCGTGTCTGCCTTCCTCTGGCTTCCCAGAGGCCACACAGTGACGGGGCGTACGGTGAGATACTTTACTCTAATTAATATTTCATTCTGAGAGCCAGTTTCAAGTTATCCCTTGAGAGAAGTTAAAGGTTTGCACATTTTGAGGCAAAGTAACGAGGCTGGTGAGCTTGAATTAAGAAAGTATGTTGAAAGGAGCTGTTACAGTCTTTAACCTTGGGCAAGGGACACGTAAACCATACAGTATTAGTGCGCTTTTTTATTGTATAACTTGTTCTATGTCCTATTTTACGGGCTGCTCCAATAAATTTATACATAAATGCTGCTAGGAAACATTCACTCCTTCTTCCCTTTCTACCTCCTCTGGACTAAGGTATCTGATATTCCATATTCTGTGGAGGTGTTTGTTTTCCAAACCAACCCACCAAATATATTTTATGACAGCAATAAAATGAAGTGGCTATGTGGCTGGAACTGCTGAGTTCAGCAGAGAAAGTGAAAAAAATGGCCAGTGGAGGAGAGTTTCTGCCGCCAGCACATGCGAGGAGTCTGGATAAAGCGGGCTGGTGGTCATCCAGCCTTCACAGTGAAGATGCGTGACAGATGGGTGTAGGGCTGTACAGATGTGGTGCACTGGGCACTGCAGTAAGAACCACATCAGGCATTACCAGCAAGATTAGAACCACCTAAGTAGCTCATGGGCCTCAGCTGTTCGGCTGTCTAGCCAAGGGAATGGGAAAAAAGAAAGCTTATTTACCAGCAAAACAGGCAGAAGCGATTCCCCTGAACTTCCACCGCAAGCTGCTGGCCAACCTGGGAGCATCATCCAGCTTTCCGCCCCAGCCGGGCAGCACAGCAGCATCCTCCCACTCTTCTCCTCCCGTCGGCACTCACCGGAGCCGGCTTGAGGGTGGCCAAGGGGATGCACAGCGCCTGGGGAGGGACGTGGCTCCCCGGACCTGAGCGAGAGAGGGTGGCCCTGCAAGCCTGCAAGGTTGGTTGGGGCCATCAGATGGCTACGGCACTGCGTCAAAGCTGAGCTGCTCCATCCAGCATTTTCTCCTTCTCTTCACCACAGGTTATGGCTAGGCAGCAGTCTCTTAATCCAGCTGCAATTCCTCAGGATACGGCTTGCTCAAGAGAGCAAAGTAATTACTGATCTCAGACTTGTAAACTGGAGGTACAGTAAGAAAAATGATGCCACTATGTGTTGAGTGGTTTACCTATGAGCTTATCAGGTGCAATTAGAAGAAAGCCCTCCCTGGCTGTGCGCAGAGAGAGAGAGAGAGGCACTTAATCCATCTAATGGCTCCCATGACATTGATATACCATCTTTTTCATTGTTGTGTTAAGGACCTCTTGAGCATTCTGCTCATGCATCACTGGATGACATTATCCTGGCATGTTAAGGCCACCGACACACCCAGGTTAAAAAGGATCCTGCGGTGCCCAAGGGGAAACCAGTTAAATTATTATTGTCAATTCACCAAGGCAAAGCCTGGAGAAATCCCTTGCATGAGGAGCCCTCCTTGTGTTCTTTGCCCACTCCACTGCAGTGGTGCACCTCACTTGCACGAAGTGTTTCACCTCCATACGCTGTGTAGTGCTGCACCTTCTGCTTTGAGAAGTTCCGCAAGATGTTCCGACACAGCAGCATCTTGTTTAGTCGGCCTGCCAGCAAACGAGGGGGAGTGTCGGGCTGCTGGGGCTGGAGGTACATCACGGTGCTCCGAAAGAAAGAAAAAGGGCAGAGAAGGAAGGAAGGAAGGAAAGGAATTTGGGAGGTCAGGGACTTCTCAGTATGTCTGTGAATAGTACCACATTAAAGAGGGATCCAGCTGTAGGAAAGGGCTGTTTGTTCCACACCACAAATGCAGGGGAAATAACTCCTCTCTGAGGCAGATGGTCCCTGGAGTGTAGAGTGGACCAAGAATGAAGATGTGTGGCAGGGACTACACAAATGGCCCTGTGCTAAAAGTCACAGAACCACAGAATCACAGACTGGTCAGGGCCCTCTGGAGATCATCTAGTCCCACCTCTCTGCCAGAGCAGGGGCACCTACAGCAGTTGCACAGGACGGCATCCAGGCGGGTTTGGAATGGCTCCAGAGTGGGAGACTCCCCCACCTCTCTGGGCAGCCTGTGCCACTGCTCTGCCACCCTCAGAGAACTTCCTCCTCATGTTAAGATGGAACTTTCTATGGTCAAGTTTGTGCCCGTTACCTCTTGTCCTCTGGTTACGTTTAAGAAACCAACATGCAGACTTTGTTCTGCCTTCCTGATTGAACCATCACCATTAACAGGCCCTGCACACCCCGCGGGGTCCTCACAGAGTTCTGCAGCACAAGCGCAGAGTCTTTGGGAAGCCACAGCAGGTTTTGTGTGACCACAACGCAACGTTCTGTGAAAGAGCCGTGGTCACAGCAGGGGTCCTGCCTGTGGTGCCCACTGCCCTCTCCCACCTAATGGAGAGAAACAAGTGATGGACACCGCTACGGGCACGAGGCTCATGTGCAGACCAGCATGAGGAGCTCAATCAAAAGATGCCTGGTAACCTCAGGCTGCATCGGGTTTACCCTTGGACTGCCAAAGAAAGCTTTTTAAACAGTGAATGAAGGAGTAGGGTAAACATAGAGCCTTTTAAGATGTGTCTCCTTGTCACTTAGGTGGCTGCTAATTATTAATTTGACGAAGTTGAAGGTGAGAGGAGGACTCATAGTCTGCACATGGTCCGCAAACGCCTACCAGTGTGCAAAGGGGCGAGCCAAGGAGTGAGCCGAGCCCTGGCTGGCAGCTCTAGGCTCTTACGTGCCTTTCTCCGAGAAGCGCACCATGGAGCTAAATGTTTAGTAAATACAGTTAGCTGAGGGAAAGAAGTATGTAAAGTTTGACAGAAGAGTGACCTAAAAATGGGCCTCAAAGTGCATCTTCCCAGCAGACTGGAAACAGAAGGAAATCTAATTAATTATAATTATTACACTTTTAAGCAAAGAGGAGAAGCAGACTTTCTCTCACGATATACAGAGAACAACTTCAAAACTGTTTACGCAAATGCTGTGAGTTCTGTGGGGTGGGTACTACAGATCCATGTCAGATGTTAATGGAAAGAACAGTGGTTGTAGAGCAAGATGGCACCGTGCCACTGTTTTAAGGAACAAAACATGCTCTCGGCAGTGCAGCCCCAGTCTGCCCCGATCAGGGATGAAAGATGAACGCAGGGTCCGTGGGATGAACGTGGGGCTACGCCAAATGTCCATTTATGAATGATTCTTGTCAGTTTAAAGATAGAAATAGTAGAAACCCAAATGTTGTTAGTTTACTAAGAGCAGCCAAGGGTCTCGCTGCACACACGTGTACAGAATTACCTCCCTGGCAATGGCATCCTTTGTTTATTGAGGAGTAGATTTATCAATTTCCAGTTGCCAGTAGAAGTAAAATGTAAGGTGCACTCACTCCTGCAGGTAGCTCCACACTGGTGAAAAATTAAAAAAATAAGAAAGAATTAAGAAGTATTTTACCTGCATCTGCAACAGTGCCGGATATGGCACCCACTACGCGCAGCAAGAGTACCTGGGGATGTTAGATGCCCTCAGCCAATGTAGCAGGAGTAAACATGGAACACTCTGTGGCCCCTGGGAATGCCCGTGGGGAAGGCACAGCGCACCCCTGCTGGGTGTGGAGTGGAGCAGGGCAGGCGGGAGGCAGAAGGGTCTCTGCTGAGCCTGTCTTGGCATGGAGGTTTGGGGCAGCACCCGCCAAGCAGAGCGGCAAGGCAGAGGGGGCTGCGCCAGTCTGGGGGCTGCTGGAGGCATCATGCGCCCACCGCGACTGCACAGGCTGTATTTTTGGTGGGAGGTATTGTAAGGAGGGGCGGGGGGGGAAAGCAGTGACTTTTCTATCTCACTGGCACCCAAATAGCTTTCACTGAGGCCTGCTGGAGAGCCCCACTGAGGAGCTGGAGAGAGATGGGACCTGCGCCAGGTGACCTTGGTCTCCATCATCAGCGCGAGGCCGCTGTGTTGATGGGAAGCACCGAGCCAGCCAGAGGGTAAGCTGGGCTGCCCCCCTCCCCCCCATTTTCCTGTCTATGCTCTAGTTTTTACATTACATTTGCATAGGATAGGAACTTGTCAAATGCAGAGTCCTCTGGAGGTTGTCCAAGAAGGGGCAGAGGAACTGCCTGGAAATGGTGTTAACTGCATGGGGTCAGCAGCCCATCTGTAGAGACAAAGCCACTATTACGCTTCTACCAACCAGGCGCAGGGAACGCCAGGATTTGGCTACGCACCCCGTCAGCTGGTGCAGAAGCATATGACTGAAAGACACGGACTGTTTGGGGGCACAGAGGAAGGGCAAAATCCGTGCAGGCAAAGGAAGCAACAATTGAGGAAACAGGCAAGAGATCTGGAATGACTGGGCAGAATCATGAGCCACTGCATGTTCTTCCAAGGGAGAAGACTGACAAAGCCATGATAAACCAGAGAAGGGGCAAGAAGCCCCTAGGAACCCTAGTGGCCAGCAAAGCAGTCCTTTCTGAAAAGTCATTGTGGAATTAGCCGAGACGCGGCTTGTGAAGGACGTTTGCAGCACTGGCCTCAAACCTTACAACTGGCTATGGGTAAGGAAGGGTTAGAAATCATAGAATCACAGAATGGTTTATGTTGGAAGGGACCTTGAAGATCACTGAGTTCCAGACCCCTGCCATGGGCAGGGATACCTCCCACCAGACCAGGCTGCTCCAAGTCCCGTCCAATCTGGCCTTGAACACCTCCAGGGATGGGGCAGCCACAGCTTCTCAGGGCAACCTGCACCAGGGGCTCACCACCTTCACAGTGAAAAATGTTGTCCTGATATCTAATCTAAATCTCCCCTCTTCCAGTTTGAAGCCATTCCTCCTCGTCCTATCACTCTATGCCCTTCTAAAAAGTTCCTCCCCAGCTCTCCTGGAGCCCCTTTAGATACTGGAAGGCCGCAATAAAGTCTCCCTGGAGTCTTCTCTTCTCCAGGCTGAACACCCCCAACTCTCTCAACCTGTCCTCATAGCAGAGGGGCTCCAGCCCTCGCAGCATCTTCGTGGTCTCCTCTGGACCCACTCCAACAGGTCCATGTCTTTTCTTAATGCTTTGGAAAGTGTGAAGACACTGTCCAAACTTCTGATGGCCACAGGAAACCACACTGTCCAACAATATCGGTTGCCCATCTTGCTGCCATCTAGAGGTGCATGTGGCACCCCAGGCCAGAAGGCAGGCCAGGCTGGCCAAGGTCCCTCAGCAGGCAAGCCCAGGGGCTGCCTGTGGACAGCCCTGGGCCCATGTTGCCGGAAAAGCCTCTCTGCTGGCAAATGAGGCCAGCTCGAGTTCTCAGTGAAGATGAAGCCCTTTGGCTCTCCTCTCCGTGCTTTCTAAAGGCACCCAAAGGGGTCTTTGCAAAAGTTAGGATGCTCCTGGCTGAACCTCAGGGACATGGGCAGTCCGGTTCTGCACTGTGTCGTCCCATGCCAGCCCCGGGCTACTGCAAAGGGGAGCCGGAGCAGCAACTGACACCTCTTGTCAGTGGATGAGAGCTGCATCTCCATACAGGTTTGCCGGTGCACGGTCTCCTTTGGGCTGTAGCAGCTATGCTCCGTCACTGCTTCTTTCCGAGGGTGTTTTCAGCACGGAGTGAACCAGAGCCTTGCAGGGCCCCCCCGGGCTGCGGGTGGATGCGCAGTGGAATGAGGCATCCTCAGCCACACCGCAAGAAACCCGGTAAACAAGGGCTGTAGGTGTCACCAAGCCTCGGTGGCGCCGGGCGGTTTGTTACAGCAGGGACCGGTTTATAGGCGGTGGTTGTTTCTGAACTGTGAACTCCCCCAACTGGTGAACGTCCGCTATTACCACCAGACAGACCTTCCCTCCAGTCCAAAATGTCTCTGTGAGGACACATGGCAAGACCAACCCCAAAACTCTCACCAGCGCTGGGGGATGTCCGGTCAGTGGGAAGCCAGAGGGGCAATATGAGCTATGCCCATGTGCAGGATGCTGCCCTGGCGTAGCCTACTGTTGTGGTTTATGCTGAACTGGTCACCGGGGACGTGGGGCACCCCAGATGGGACCCGCAGAGGCTACCCCTCTTCAAAGAGAGAGGCACAGGAGGGAAAAAGAGACTTATAAGTTCTGAAGGAACTGAAGTACTTTAATGAAATATTAATAACCAAATAAAAAGAAAATAATGAAAAATGCACAAAACTGTATCGAGCTCCCAGGAGCACGATCACGTCACTGGCTGGCACTGGGGAAGTCCCAGACTGGATCAGAAGTGGATTCCGGATCTGGATTGAGGGTTGGGATCAAAGGCAGATGAACAGAGTCCTCCTCGGATGCAGCCATTGAAGAAAGAGAGAGCTGAACCCTTTGATCCCTCAGCTTTCATACTGAGTGTGAGGCAGATGGGATGGAATACCCTGTAGGTCAGTTTGGGGTCACCTGTCCTGTCCACTCCTCCCCGCAGGTGGGACCCCACTGTGCTTTTCCACTTCCGACCCTCCAACGGGGCACATAACCAAGGGAGCTGCTCTTTGGGTGTTACAGCAGTGAGTATAAGCAGGAGCCTCTCTGCACACCATGCCTGGGCATCAGCTATAAACATCGGTCTGATCACTCTGAGAGCGAACACTGTTGGCACAATGTGCTGTTAATTTCAGCAGTTAGAAGAGGCCCAGCTCAGAAGCGAAGTTACTGAACAAAACTGGTTCTGTTTGACCTCAAACCAGGACACCTACCAAAGCGAGCAGCGCAGCACCATGACTCTCTCGTCTATCGTTTGTGAAGGGAACACGGTTGGCATGTGTTTACAGCTGTTGAACGTTTGGCAGGGTTTGTCTTGTCTCATGAAGTCTGAGCGCTGCGGGATGCTGGACGGGAATGTGAGAAGAGCCAAACCCCCAGCAGCTGCAGGCACAGTGGTTTCTCTATCAATAGCCATGAGGGAACATCACACCCGGACCACTTTGAAGTGGGTCTTCAGAGAACTCAGCCACAAAACCAGGCCTGCGCCACACGTTTCAGGTCAGTCGCCCGTTCTTTTGGGCTCTGTAGATAAGATTCTCTGTATGTAAGAGATCACTGACCATCCCTGATGGACCTTAAAGCCTTCTCTCTAACACATAACAGTGTCAGGAACACATACATGGGAAGGTGGTGCGTACCAAAGAAACTGCTTCGCTGCACACACTCTAATGTGGTCTTAAAGAAGGTGGTCACACAGCTGCGGTGACACAAGGGGCCAAGCCAAGGCACGAGTTTACAGCCAGCCAACATTGTACTCCTGATCATGAAGGCACCAACCTGCTCGAGCAGTTGTTGGAGATGGAGATTGCCCAGAGCCAAAACACCCTTCCAAGAGGAAAATGAAACACTGCCTTTTTTGGCTCTAGGTGAGCTTCTCACCAGCTTGGTGAGCCAACACAAGACGCTTGTTGGGAACATGCAGGCAGCAGTGGGAAGGTGTGGGGGGGTGGGGATGCACACAGGGGATGCAGGCAAGACACATCCCTGCTGGCAGTGGTTCCCCCACTCATGGAGGGGAAAGATGGAACCTAGGTGGGACTGGGAGCTTGCTTAGTGGGAAGCACCATCTATCAGAAGCACTAGTGGTTTTGCCTACGACTTTGTAAGGAGCTAACGGGCAACATTTGACTAAGTTCTCTGCTGGATGGCAGTGAGAGAGGACCAAACTGCTGCCTCTTTTGGTATGTCCACCCAGTGCCTGGTGCCCTGTACCCCACAGGAACATTCCTGTATATACTTGGTTGAAAGCAACTTCTCAGCCTTCCTTCAGATCCCTCAATCCACGTGGGTTCTCAGAGCCTTCCCCTGGGAAACACCGTCTTCATGCACTGACCACGTGTCACTGCTGCCTGCCTTGTTTGAAAGCTGACATCATCTAACTGGGACAGGTTTTGCAATGCCTCATACTGCACGTAGTTATCAGGCAACCACCTCTCCTGCACACACATGGCCTTTGCGTTTGCTCGCTGTGTGTCACTGACACCAGGACAGACACACAGTGCCAATATTGCAGGGGCAAAGCCTCCCAAAAGAGGAAGCAATCCCTCAACAGAGCGCCTGGCCTTCTGTCTTTCTTGAGGTATTACTTACAATGAAGCTTCATCAAAAGGCAACCTGTTTGAAGAGCTGTGGCCAGTGAAAAGTTCCACATTGTCCCATCATGTCATTGTCATCTAGCAGCCAAATACAACATGACTGGGGTTTGAGGCCACATCATGCTTACCTCTAGGTAGAGGACTCTGCAACACTAACCTCGAGCCTGCTGGGGCTGTTGGAAGGGGTAATGAGCCGTAGTTGGCTCCCATCACTGCCGGCACAGTGTGGCCAAGAGGTAGGTAGCAGCCCAGGTGTGGGCAATGTGACCGGCCCTGCGTTAGGGAAGAGAATTGCAGGAACAGCAGCGGTTGCACACATCTATGGGTAACCAAGGAGCATGTGGACAATGGCCCCAGGGACAGGAGGGTCAATCTGGAGAAATGGCTTGAAGTAAATGGTGATATATCTGACGTTTCAGTGAGTGAAAAGAAGGGGAAAGCCTGTAGCACCTGGTGACCTCCAAGATGGAGGGAGGAAGCAGAGGGAAACCAGTGTGTTTGCTTGGCCAGGGAAGGTGGATGATGAGAGCATCCCTTGTGGACAGACAGAATCATATAATGGTTTGGGTTGGAAGGGACCCATAAGACCACACAGTTCCAACCCCCCTGCCATGGGCAGGGACACCTCCCACCAGACCAGGCTGTTCCAAGCCCCGTCCAACCTGGCCTTGAACACCTCCAGGGATGGGGCAGCCACAGCTTCTCGGGGCAACCTGCGCCAGGGGCTCACCACCCTCACAGTGAAAAACTCCTTCCTAATATTTAATCTAAATCCACCTTCTTCCAGTTTGAACCCATTCCCCCTTGTCCTATCACTCCATGCCCTTGTAAAAAGTCCCTCCCCAGCTTTCCTGGAGCCCCTTTAGGCACTGGAAGGGGCTCTAAGGTCTCCCTGGTGCATTCTCTCCCCCAGGCTGAACAGCCCCACCTCTCCCAGCCTGTCCTCATAGCAGAGGTGCTCCAGCCCTCAGAGCATCTTTGTGGCCTCCTCTGGACCCACTCCAACAGGTCCATGTCTTTCCTATGTTGGGGGCTGCAGAGCTGGATGCAGGATTCTGGGTGGGGTCTCACCAGAGTGGAGACATGTCTGGGTGGACCATGGGGTGTCTTACCAGGACACCCAAAGCTGTGCCAAATTAGCCAGGGCTTCCTGTGGTCCTACAGCAAGGAGAGGTCTTGGTAAGGGTTTTGGGTAGCAGATGGGGCGCTGGCTTAGCACGCCGTGGTGTGCTTGCTAAGGGGCAGGGGAACCCTCCACCCACCGCGCTGGGCTGGTTGCCCTCCTCTGCCTGCTGTGGGTCCCTGCCCACTCATCCCACCCGCCACAAGGGACCCCACGGCTGCCTCTGCCCCCCAACCAGCACCGCACCGCCCCGACCCCACAAAAAGTCCAGGCCCAGGCGGTTGTGTACAAAACCTGAAATAGTTTACTTTGCTTTCTTTTTTTTTTCTTTTTTTTTCTTTTTTTAAACTTTGCTCTAGGTTTACTTAGATTTCGTGAACTCGATACAAGAGCATTTGATATGAATCGGTAAATAAAACACCGTCATAGATAGATAGCCACGATAAACTTTGTTAGAAATGTACATGTCGCGAAAAAATAATAATACTAATAATAATAATCATAATAAAAAAAGCCGGCGCGACGCCCAGGCCGGCGCGGCCCTCCCGGCCCTCGCCCACGGCCGCAGGTGGCTCTGGTTCCCCGCAGGCGCCGCACCCCGGTAATGTGTGTATATAAACAAAGCCCATAAGAAATGTACAAATATAAAAAGCTACAAACATTAATAAATTACATCGTCACAAAACACGGAAACACTCCACAAGGTGCTAGTAAAATAACTTGTCTCCCTCCTCGTACAAGAAGTTACGCAAAGAGCTGGTACCGGCGGGCGGCGCCCCGGAGAGACTTTCCCCTTATAAAAAACCGGTGGTGGTTATTCCAAAAGCTATGTACAAGCTACATTCTAGGAAAAGGATGCCTCGGGAAACACAGCTGCACAGGGCGACAGGGGGTTGCCTGAGAAACGCGCCCAACGCTTCACAGCCCAACGGCCACTACCGCCGTCCATCACCTCACGGCCCATCGCCTCAGCCCAATGGCCGCTACTGCCCATTGCCTCACAGCCCCACAG
>NW_009649485.1:828356-840891 GCF_000708025.1 Charadrius vociferus | reverse complement strand
AGGGACACATCCCTTTGAGCACACCCTGCTCAGGGTGAAGGATCATCTTATCCCATCTCTGCTGGGGCTCCTCCTGCCTCCGCAGCGCCAGCCCTGCTGCCCTGTGCCCTCACCTCTCAGGGGTGACAGCCGGAACCCAGCCTGGCCAGCACTGTCCCGCTCCTCACGGGAGAGGTTGCGCACACACACACAGGCACCCCACAGCTCCTCACACCCACCTCATGGTGCCTGCCCTCACCACACACCCACACACTCCCCAGGTGTCTCTGGGCACCTCTCTGCTATCCTGGAAGGGCAACTTGTGGCACAGGGATGCTGAGCTCACATGCCACCATGCGTCCTGGGTCAAGCATTGCCCCAAGGACGCCTGGTCCCTTGCTCACAGCACTGAAACCAACCCACCTACCACTGCAGCTCCACATTTCTTCTTGCCCTCTCCTCCCCCAGCTCTAGAGAGACCACCTGCATCCAGCCTCACCAGAAGGATGCTGAAAAGACAAACACACACACACAAGCACACACACACAGGCTAGCCCCAAGGCACTACAGCACACCCAAAGAGGACAACCTTCCCTGTCCCCATACTGATGACAGAACACCACCACCGTGCCCTTGCTCATGAGCTGTGCGGTCCAGTGAGGCCTGTGCTCCCTGTGTACTGGTCCTGGGACTGGTGCAGCTACCGCAGCTGCTCGCTGCTCCACCGCTCGCCAGCTACCACCTTACGGCCAGAAACTCCCCTGGTCACCAAGGCACCTGGGACTGCTGGGCACAACACAAACCCACGCAGCCTTTTCTCTTCCCATCATGCTGCCATTGGTGCACTCTTGTGCGATACCTGCAGAAACTCAGCTCCTCTCCACTCCTCCCACCTGCATTAAGCGTCCCAGCCTTAAAGACCACAATAGCTAGGGTGACACTTTCCATGGCAAGTTTCCTCATTTCTCATCCTTTCACCTCACTCTGTAAGACTGAGAGACTGTCCCTGAGGAGGTCCTAGAGCTCCCTAATTCTGCTTCATCCCACCATCTCCTTCCACAGTCCCTTCATTCCCAGTGATGCCCAATCTGGTAGTCCCTGGGCTCAGGACTCTCCTGTGCTCCATGCAGAGAGACGCCCTGAAGGCCCCTCGGTGCCCCGAGCTGTCCCAAGACCCTGCACAGGAGGCCCTGAAAGTGATCCGCTGCCTACAAGGTCAGCCACTCGCTTTCTTGGCACATGGCATCTTCCCTCCTTTGAGAACTGAGCTAGGTGTGATCCACATGCCTGGTCAGGCTCCCTTCACGATGCCCTGACTGGGCCGCCCAGCTCACTGGCCACACTGGGGTTCGGCTCCATTCAGCACTCCTCTTCCCATCACATCTTCCACTGGCTTGCACCTGTTTCACTAATGCACCATTTCATCACAAAAAACACAATTCCAGGCAAGTAAGTTCATTCCTCTCCGGTTCTGCAGACAGCCACAGGTGTTCCCAGCTCCTGGAAGGACCCTGGAACCTACCACGGGCTATCCACGTCCTCCTGTACGGCCCATTCAAGCTGCTCTGATATTTTACTGCTTGGCAAGACACCATGCACTACCTCTAATTTGCTCCACTCAAACACAGGGGAATGCAGGAAATATCTGCCACTTTGCCTCACTTTTTACATCAGGGCCTCTCCCAGTGGGATCGCACGTTTTATCTTCGTGCTACACAGTGCCTGTCCCACCAAACTGCCTCTCTCACGCTTTCTGAGCAAAGTTCAAGCAGACAATAGGAGTTCCTAGCCCAGAACTCTAGGATAGCCTCAGCTTTGTGACGCCTTCCCTATGGCAGCCAACAAGCGACCTCTTCCTCTCTCTTGGCTTTGGTTGCGTAGCTGTCTTTGACATTCCTCTGCTCCCTTGTGGCAACTCTCAAGACAGGTTTGCAGATTTGCACTGCTCTACACCCGCTGGGTAGGATGTCCTCACGCACATGTCAGCACAGGTATCGGTGTACAAACACCACCCAACCACAGCAGAGCCTGACCTAGCCCTGGGCAGAACAGCCTTCATTGATGCTTCTTCCCCGGACAAGGCTTCACCAGACAGGCTGGACTGTGATGTGACCACTGCAGGTGTTCCTCAGGAGCCTTGGGGCACACTCAGGAGTACTTCCTAGCATGGGACGCCTCACACCCTGCAACAAACAGCCCAGCAGCAAAACACAGATTTGGGCCCACAGTGCCAAGACAGCCAAGGCCATGAGCCCCGTCTCCAACCAGATCTGACCTGCCGAAGCACTTCCACATACCCGTGACAGACACATGTGAGGGCGTTGCAAAAGGCATGGATTACATGACCAGTTCACCCTTCCCCATTGCCACACCGTAACCCCAGGCATTTCCTGGTACCTTTGGCGGAGGCATTGTTCTGCGAGGATGATGAGGGTCTCCTCTGTGTGAGGAAAACACCGGGTGCCATCGGCTGCGATCCCCTGTTAGGCTGGGCGACCCCAAAGGTGCTGGCCCCTGCGGTGTACTCGTGATCTGTGAGGCTGCTGGCATGTGACTCCAGCTTCGGCTCTGGCGAGCTGCCTTCCTGAGCCGGTTTGTTCGCGTTGTTGGTTGACACCTTCTTTTTGGTATTTTTTTTCTTCTTGCCTTTCTGTTCCTCCTTTAAAATGACAAACATGAAGCTCAGATTAATCCCCAGAAGACTTTAGCTACGGCAAGGGCCAGCGGCGTTGCTTAGGGTCCTGATACAATGAAAACCCACGAAGTTTGCCATGTACAAACTGCTCGGGGTCTGTTCCGATACCATCTCTCTCACAGCTCTGCTGCACATACCCGTCTGCCTTTCTTGCATCTACATATGTGCTTTGTGCAGAGCCTCCTTGTTTGGTAACTCTGTGTACACTGCGGCGAGTGGGAGCCAGCCAGGACCAAAATGACCCTGCCTTGGGAGACCAGTGTGGTTTTGCATGAATAAACCTTTCGATGTTCCACAAAAACTGGCACCTCCTATCTTCTGGTATCTTCATACACTTTCACAACAGCACGGAGGGTATTAAACATCCCACTGATTCACAGACTCTGCTTCCTGCTAGGACACACACATTGCCTCTCGACCTGTAACTGCACTTACACATACATACCACAAGAACGCTGGTCTGTCACCATCCTGTTGCCCTTGCCTACTTTCAGTCTGCTTCTTGATGAAACCCTGCTACCATTCTTAGAGCTCTTCCACTCAACCGTACACATCACAGAAGCCCAGTGCCACCAAACCCTGCATCTCCAGCATCTTGCCAAGGTGTCTCACCAACCTTGCTCCAGCAGACCTTGCCACCTTCACGCCTCACAGTGTCACATTTGTGGGGCCTATGCACATTAGGCGCTTAGCATCTATCTGACCTTCTCAGAGATCGGACACTTATCAACATCCAAAGTGCCTCAACAGCTTTGCTAAACTGACCCATAGATACCCACGCTTCACCAAATCTTTGGACGTAAATCCCTATGCTTCCCAGCAGCTGGTTTCCACAGACAAGGCAATCACACCAGTCAGACCCTCAAGTACACATCGACATGAGGTTCACGCACACTCCTTTTGGGCAGCCTCCTTCTGTCTTAGCCCGGTAGCCATGCTCACTCGCTTATAAGTCTCTACACTTCCGATACATTGCCTGCTCTGTGCTGCGGCGCTGTCAGATACGCTGCGACACTATCGGACCTTCATCCCATTTATTTCCCCCCAGACTGCTGAGCCTTGTGTCACTGGCATGAAGAACCACTGAGGAGGACTGGCACTGCGCTGCTACCTGGGCATGACTCTGCTGCTGGGGGAGAGGGCTCTCCTTTCCTGACAGCTACGACTTCTCAAGCAACCTCACCTGCTGTGACAACTTCGCTGCAGCGGCGGCAAGTCCAGTTTCAATGGAGGCGACTCTCGTGCCCTCTCGCACCGGTCTGTCTTGTCGAGGCACCGAGGGGCCAACCCGTGCTACAAGGAAAGCAGATGCAGGTGAGACGTGCAGAATGTGCCTGTCTGAGCACCGTAACAACACACCGGGCAGTGAGGCTCTGCCCCCCTGAGCAGGGAGGGCCAGGGATGCCACAGCCTCTGCCCTTCCTTCCCTGGGATGCGTGTGAAGGCAGGAGGTGCTGACAGCCTCCAGTCACGGCAGCCTGGGGTGAAGTTGCCAATAAAGATGGAACACAGCTGAGCAACTTCACTGGCAGCTGCAGCTACTTGAAGCCAAAGCCATGGGAGGTTTTTGCCTACATTACAGACATGAGCGACTCCGGAATTATTTCCAAATGGACAGTGCTCACCGCCCCATCAGCTGGGGGTGGGCGTGCAGTGCCACAAGCTGATGAGACACGGGCTGCTTGTCACACGCGCAGCAAACCACAGAGACTCCCCTGTTAGTGGGCTGCATCAAAGGGGTCTAAGGACACCCTGGCCTGTCACTGCCTCTGGAGAGCTGCAACGAAACCACCCACCCAGACCACCAGTTTTGGCTGACCCTGGAGGAGACCATTCCCGCGTTCTCATTTCTCTTTACACAGCCAACACCTAAAAGCCATGCTACTTGGCTGTCTGTTACTCCACTGCTAAGGTGGCCACCAATTGTTCCATCACCAAGAGTGTGAAGAAAAATAAACCAACAACCCACCCAGGAATGATGTCTTCCTGCCATTTAATTGACAGAGGAAGGCTAACACTGTGCGGCATGAGTCCCAGGGCATGATATCACCCTAATGCTGAACTGGAAAGGTTTAATCCTTTACGTGCTAAAGAAATGGCTAGTTGTGGTCTTACAATTTCCACAGTCCTTGAAAAATGGTGGGTTTTTTAGGGACCTGCATGACTTAGCCTGAGTCTGGGCAGCACAGACCATATGGACTTACCCGTTGGACTGTAAGGGGCATCATCCGAACTTTTCCTCTTCTTTGATCGGGATTTGAATACTGGATTATCTTCATCTGATTCGAGAGAAGGGTAAACTACAGTAGGAAAGAAAGACAATAGTTTCAGTGTAGGACACAGCTCTAGCCTGCATGGAGGGCCACTCGCTCTGTACAGGTATGGTGACCACAGGCATCCCAGCTATAATAGCAACGTCCCCCAGAGGCACCACTGAGTGAAACAGCTCAACGCTCAGGGGGCTTTCTCCTGCTCTCATCCACACTCTACACTTAGGAGCTGCCATCATTAAACTGTGACCGGCTACCCTTAGGTTACACAGTGAAACTTCTCAGGAAAAATTTGTCTTCGTCTTGTCCATGGAGCGGCAGCACAGCTAAGAGAGATACAAACAGGTTTCCTTATCCCAAGCTACACTGGTACTGGAGACACGTCAGCCAACCGCTTCATTCAGCACCACACCTTCCTGGCCCCTATGACTCCTGCACAGTCAGGCAGAGAGAAATTAGAGTGCTGTTCACACCGACCTTGAAAACCGCCTTCATTGGCTTTGGGATTATCCAAAAGATGAACATGAACCCTTCTACCAAAGCACACTTCACACGCCTCTGGGATAAACGCCAACTTATCTGACTAAATTCTGTCCCAGCCTTTGCAAGGAGTTTCTGTTGTTGGTTTTTTTTCACGTGCGTTTGATTTTCTTGCCAGTTGCCATTTGTTACATCACTGGTGTATGGCATTACTGTGGCATTTGGTCACTGACACTGGTGATCAGATGCAGCACAGACAGAGCCTCTGGAAACTTGCTCATAACAAAGACCCTCCATTCACTGGCTGCACAGACACATAATGAGCAAATCCACCCCTGGGTAGAGTGGAGCCTTGTTCGTGCATGGCAACTGTCTGTAACCCACAGCCTTGACCCAACAGCTCCATGCAGCTGCCCTTTCCCAAAGCACCTTCCAGCACTACCGCTGCCTCCCAGCGCACGCAATGCACCCTTAACGGCTGGGCAACCTTCTTCTGCAACGTGTCACAGCATCTCCGTTCTGCCTTGGCACCCCTGTTAATAACGTGAAAATACACACTCTGCTTTTCCAGTCGTAACAAATGATTTCTGATGGCCACGCTTGCCAGGGAGACTTAAACACACACCTAGACTCTCCTGTTACGCAGTATAAACCTCTACTGACTTCTTGCCCTCTTTGCGACTTCAGGCTTTCCAGTCTCCATCAGCCTTCACATGATTACTTTTCTTCATTTCCTCACTACTTATAATCAAAAATGCTCCTGCAGATTATTACGGCAGAACTGATGTAACTGGTGCAAACTGGCTTTGTGTCCTTTTCTCCTTCAGATACTTGCGTTCTCCACCAACACTCAAAATACCACGGGATCCCTTTTCCACATACAAATTCAACTTCTCACTCATCTTAGCTAGGTATTTTATTGCTGTTGCACAGATAAGAACACTTCTGTCATAGGTACCAGTACGTGACACACGTTTGTGGGACAGTTTCCTGTTTCTTGGCAAACTGCTGCAGTTTCAGTGGTCTTCTGTGCCTTTCAACATCTTTTGATTGTGACATGCCTCAAATACAGCCTACCTGGATGGCCATATCACCACCAGCTGTGTGGTCAGTCTACCTATCACACAGTGTTTGCTTAATTTTCCTCTGCAGACCTCTTGTTATTTGCACTCCTCCTTACCGAAATACCCAGTTGCTTTCAACGTGACAGAAAGCGAGCAAGCCTCTCATGAGAAATGTGGGGGTTATTTGCAAACATGCACAAATACATACATGCACAGACAGGCACATACACAGACTGCTTTGTTTGTACCTACCGTAATCGGAATCTTTAAAACAGGCATCTAAGTGGTCCTGATCTTCATCGTAATCTTCGATGTCAATACTGTTCTTTGTGCTTTTCTTTAGTAACCGCTTGCCAGCATTTTTGTTGCTGCCACCACCCGTTTTTTTAGAGTTTTGTGTGGAGATGGAGTTATTCTTCGCCTGATTGGTACCCCACGACGTCTGGAGGCAGGACTCTGATGACTGGAGGTTTGCCATCGAGAGCATGCCCTGGATGGCCTCTTGCGTGCTGGGGGAGGCAGGTGGCTGACTGCAGGGAAACATTGAGAAATACAAGAGCTGTTAGAGATTCCAGAAAAACACCAAGCCCTCACAAACGGTTGACTCCTTTCACTGCACAGTGTTGCTAGAAGAGATTTCCCGATTACTGCCCTGTGAGCAGCTGGGCATGCCAGGAGTGACACTGGTTATTTTTACACTAACAGCAATATCACAGACAGCACATGAGATTTGGGGTTGCTGCCCAAGAAGTCACGGAGCTGTGCGCCATGGGGCTGGGCGTGTGATGGGCTTTTGTCGCTGGTGGGGAAGGACAGGGGTCAGGTAACTTTTCAAAGCCCTTAACAGTGTTCCCAACAATGTGGTGTCTCTACTATCAACACTGAGGGCAGCGTTGGAATCAGCACTGGAGGGGGATGTCATTGCGGGCTGTCTGTGACATACTGCCAAGCAAGTTGTTACAGTTTGAGAAGACCCACAACAGTGTATTGTCATTTAGACAGTTATTCTATCCCCCAATGACCCCTCCCCACACAGGAAGGGGAATCAGGAAAAAACAAGGAAACCTGGGGATTGAAATATAAGCAGATTTAATAGAATAAGACTAGATAATTAACATCAATAGCACTAAAGTACCAATATTGATCCTGATACCAATATAAAATACACCAGGATTATCCTCAGCCCATTCTATCCGTAGAAGCCGTGCGCTCCCAGCAGTGACAGCCAATGTGGGACACTGTGAGCGCTGTGGCTTCAGGAGGAAGGGAAGGGCTCAGGGCTCCGGCATCAGGGAAAGGAGTTCTCAGGATCACAGCCATTAAGGGGGACAAAGCACTTCTCAGCAAACTCTCTAATTTCTATGGAATGTGCCGTTCATGGTATGAAATAACCCTGTTGGCCAGCTTGGGTCAAGTGCTCAGGTCTCGCTCCTCCTCATCCCCGCACCTAGTGAGCTTGAAAACACCGAGACCTTGAAACCCGCACACCATAGCTGCTACAGAGTAAATATTTTCACAAATTCAGACACTGGAGTCTTCTAAAAGGGCAGTTTTCCCAGGCATTACAAGAGAAGTTAGTCCTGTGCCACTCAAACCAGGACAACAAGTATAGGAAGAATCTAAACAACTGGAAGGAAGCTCCTGATCACAGGTGACAGTTCTCACTGGGGACTGTCACCGCTCCAGGATCTGCTGGAAGAGCAGCATGGTAGGGCACAAGCAATTCAAGAGATTTCTGCAGTGCATTGGGAGGGTTTCCTGATGTGGATGTGGGATGGATGGATTATGGGAGATGCTGCAGAGATACGGACTGGAAGGGTGGACTACAGGGTGTGTGGAAACCTTGATTTCATTGAACTTGCTTTTTGGCAGTTTATTGCCAGTTTTCAACAGGTACTGTGCATCTGCTACAGGAAAGAAAAACATTCCTACGGAAGAAGCTGAGGTCCTGGCTGGCACGTACGCTTAGCGAGGTGGGAAAGCACACTCCCCACAATACAGAAGAACGATAATGTCATCAGAGAACACCAGACATTAATTCTGCAACAGGCAGAACACATCATCAAGTATTTCCAGAACTTTGGAGTTTGGGCAAATAGTGAAATGCAAAAAAAAAACTTGCTGTGGTAATGATTTTTTTTACAGTTATGCAATAGAAGCCACTAACACACAGCATTCCCCACGTAAATTAGCAGTACCACATCACTTACTCTTATTTGATGTTAATTTAATCCACTTTAAACAATTACAGGACTCCGGATACAGTAACGTACAAGACATAATGACAGTTTCTGGACACTAATTGCATTTATAAATAATCCTGAAAATGAGTTAAGACTGGTGTTAGCAGCTAGCAACTCAACGAATAGAAAAACATCAAAAAACTTATTTAGGGAAGAGATATTTTAATCCCTCATTACCATGCCAGATGCCTTCTCCCCGTCAAAGGCATATTTTGCACCATCTATAAGAAATTAACATATTTTCTCTCATTTTTTTCCCCCCAATAGTTTTTGCAAACACTGGACTCTCAAAACACTGCAAACAGACCATCAAACGCTGACCGCTAAATGGGCAAACTGGAGAGGAACTGCCTTAAGCAACACAAGCTTCAACAAATAAATTCTGGAAAATGATCAAAACCAGTGGTTCTGAGTCAAACCACAACCTGAATGTGTGGGTGAAACGTCTCAAAGAGACAGAGCTGCACACGGGGCAAAGTGTTTCTCATCAGGGCACGTGCTTGTGTGGACTTCCATGAGAGGTATTTCACCTTTCCAAGCCAAAAAAAAAAAAAATCAAGAAGAATCGGGAAGCAATTTTTAAGCTCTGGAAGGTCATATCCCCTTTCTGTAGCTTCAGCAATGATTTAAAAAACAACGTATTTATGAAAGTAAACTGTCCATGAGTTACAACTATGATTTAAAAAACATGTAAAATGAGAGCGGGAGCGGGAGCAAAGCAGCAGAGTGTTTCTGCCCCCGAGGTCCCCGCACAGCAGCTGGCTGGTGAGAGCCTTTCCAACACCCAGCGGGGTGACAGCACAGCCCCGGCCGCTGCTCGGCGAACCCCGCAGCCCCGCTTTCCTCTCCTCAAGCTGAAACAACAAATGACGCTGTGGATGGAGAGAAAAGGCCACTTTAACAAACTGCCTGGGAGCACTCTGTGCCCTTTGCAGTGGACTGCACTTCAGCATCCCTTTTCAGGATTTTATTGTTTCCTTTTGTTCTCGTAAAGACAAGGACACATGATTGAGAGATTAGTTTATGGCAATAACCATTTGCTGCCTTGGAAGCATCCGGTCATCTTCAGCTGCACACAGGGACTGAAAGAGGTCCACACTGGAAACTAGCAGCTTCTCCTGCAACAGCCAGCACCACACGGCAAACCTTGGTGCAGCCCCAGTGCTGTCCACGGGCAAAAGAATCACTCAGATGGCCAAAAAGGCAGGGCCAAAGCAGCATGGTGGCCTCCTGAATGACACACCAGGCTGGGCTGTGGAGGACCAGTCTGAGGTCTGCCAGGCCTGCATCCCATCCACAGCCGGTACAGAGCCCGCTGGGCCAAGTTTGCACCCGTGACGAGCAGCCTGGGCTACCTGCTAACGAGCCCCATGCCTCGTCATCACCAGCAACTGCCTTTCTACTGCTGCTCCCGAGAGTTGAAACTGCCGGCACGTTTTCACATTATTACCAGAGAGAAGTGCCATAACAGAAAGGAAAATTTGCTGTTAAAACTCATCCCAAATAAAATCTCCCCCAGGGCTGACCAGCCTGCAGCGCTGGTCGGGACAGCGTGACGAGGAGCAGGGAAGGGCAACTCATCTCAGTGGGAACCCGAGGAAGACGATGTTGGTCTGTATGACACAGATGGCTTTGCGCCCTACACGCCGTGCTCTCTCCACCTGGAATATTGCATCCAGCTCTGGAGCCCTCAACGTAAGAAGGACATGGACCTGTTGGAGTGGGTCCAGAGGAGACCACGAAGATGCTGCAAGGGCTGGAGCCCCTCTGCTGTGAGGACAGACTGGGAGAGTTGGGGTTGTTCAGCCTGGAGAAGAAAAGGCTCCAGGAGATCTTACTGCAGCCTTCCAGTGACTAAAGGGGCTCCAGGAGAGCTGGGGAGGGACTTTTTACAAGGGCATGGAATAATAGGATGAGGGGGAATGGCTTCAGACTGGAAAAGGGGAGATTTAGATTAGATATCAGGAAGAAATTCTTTACTCTAGGGGCCCCGGTTGCCCAGAGAAGCTGTGGCTGCCCCATCCCTGGAGGTGTTCAAGGCCAGGTTGGATGGGACTTGGAGCAACCTGGTCTGGTGGGAGGTGTCCCTGCCCATGGCAGTGGGTGGAACTGGATGATCCTTAAGGTCCCTTCCAACCTAAAGCGTTCTACAATTCTATGATTCTATTTGTTGTGTTGGGTTTAAGCCTCGGGGCCTCAGTGTCTCAGAACAGCTTGCCAGTTGCTAGCAAGATCTTCGTCAGGGAGGAGAGCATAAAGCATCCCTTCAGGCTATGCTTTGGGGCTTGCACATTGCCTGCATTGCCTGCCTAGACTTGACAAGAGCATCCTTTCCCTGACAGCATGTTCCAGAGCGGGTGGCAATAGGCAAACAGCCGTGAACGTGACAAGACTACATACGATTCAGCACAGACAAAGGTTTTATCTTCTGAGTTGAGGCTGGCCCCTGCGCATAGGAATGATCCAAACACCCTGATGCTTGGAGAGCATATCATGCAGGGACCTGGTGCCTCACTTTTCACAACCAATTCTACTCTCTGAGGGTTCAACATCTCTATGCAGATCACCTCCTTCCTTTCATAAGCAATTACCGAGCCTTTCACCTACATCCTTATATTCAGAAAATGAATTTATTAATTTCAGCCAAATATTAACAATTGAGGGGTGGCTTCTTCCCCATTCTCTGTGCTGCCTCCACAGATGGCTGGAGGCACCAAAAGGCAAGGTGGAGATGAGATACTGAAAGGGCACTGATGTCTCACCTCACCCCTGAGTAACTATCGCCCAGTCTCATCTTAAGATTAAGGAAAAAATAGATAAGGGCAAAGGAAAGTCACAGGAACCACTGAGCATTTGCTAAATGGAAATAACAACTAACTTGAAGCAACAACTATCTCATGGGGTTACAGAGAAGGCAGAGCCAGACCCTTCTCAGTGGTGCACAGCAACAGGATGAGAGGCAGCAGTCCCAAGCTGCAGCAGGGGAAATCCCAACCCAACACAAGAAAAGGTCGACACTGAGGGTGGCAGAGCAGCTCACACAGAGAGGCTGCGGAATCCCCATCCCTGTGTATATTTAAAACTCGCCAGGGCAATGCCCTGAACAACCCGGTCAAACCTCGCGGCTGGCTGTGCTGTGGGCAGGCGGCTGCACTTTGCGACTTCCCCTCCACCTGCTGTTGTTCTGCAGTACTTCAGATAAGAACCACTGAAAAACAGTTGCGCGTGTAAGGGGAAGACAAGAAATACCATCCTCTCTCTGTGATACTACTTCCCTGCCATTTCTGCATTTCCCCTCACCCTACCTGTGGCCAAATGCAAATGAATCACAAAGAAGTAGAGCCAAGACAGTAATGACTTATCAATATTTTGGAGAAGTAACAGCTGTATAAAACTATGAAACTCAAATAATTTCAAGTACAAACCCAGTATTTCCCTTCCATTTTTGAATCCGACCTGGAAACAAGAAATAATTTTGCTGAGTTCAAGTTCACGTGACCACCAGTCCCCTCCAAGCTTTCTTTCGTATTCCATTTCAGTTCTTCCAGCCTGTTTCCACATGTAGAGCAGCCCTTCTGCACGACCTCTGTCATTTCTCTCCCTGTCTCGCTCTCATTGGCACAACTATGGGAGGTGCAGCTCTCTAGAGCCATCTAGGGAACGCCATCAGGGCATTTGGGTTGGTCAGCTGCAAATAACGGTCCAATATCTTATAGAATAAAGTTTCACACAATTCAGGTAAGGTCACGAGCACAAAAAGCGCTGATCTCCTTCCTAAGTTACTGCTGGGGGTGCGCCGCTGCA
>NW_009649485.1:817837-828332 GCF_000708025.1 Charadrius vociferus | reverse complement strand
CAGCTGAGAGCTGGCACAGACCACTGCGTGAGATTCCAGAGAGACCTATCTGCACTGCTGCTGCCTGCAGTATCCAGAACATACGTATATAAATACACACACGCACCTACCCTTTATCCGCCTTAAAAATAGAGAAAGATGGAAATTGTTCCTGAGAGTCAGACACGACCGCATTGGCATTATGTTGCGACGCAGTATGTTTGCATATCATATTTCTTCCTTTTTTTTTTTTTTAAAAAAAAAGCACATCAGGGCCATTTAAAAAGCCTAGCAAAATTATGAAATGAAACATAGTCATTTCATTTATCGGGAGCTTTTTTCAATCAAGCTGCACCACACACTGCCAGAGCCTAATTGTTTATACAAGAGCCAAAACTGATATGACACATTCCCACTAAACTACCACACACAGTGCAGTAATTCATGCAGAGTTTAGTTATGGGAGTGCCTTTACGACTTTGATTTCAGAAACCACAAAGTTTACAAATACACTGGGTACAGAGCCCAGGCTGAAGGCAGGCAAAATGAAAGGCCTGAGTCCTACTCCATTACTCGATGGCAGTTTTAACCCATTGCAGACAGCAAAAAGACACCTCCCAAGCAAGGAAGAGTATCTTTGAGGACCATCTCTTTAATCTGTTGTTTTTTCTGCTTCCCCCTGCATTTCTGCACATCTTAAGCAGGCGGCAAACTATGTTATAGACGGAACGGTCAGTACTGTAAATTTGGCCAAGGCAGATTTCTTTTAATTCTTGGTTGACAATTTTTCTTATTTTACACCAAACTTCAAGCATGGGAGTCATATTACACTGGCAACTTTATTCCCAGAGTTAGATACACCTAAGTACCTGCCAACTCATCTAATTACCTGCCAAAATGTAAGTGTAAATTCAACATAAACACTAGTGCCATTGTGCACCATAACACAAAATGGAAAAGGAATGCACAGAAACGGCCAAATAGACAAGAGCCAATGTGGTTATTTCTTTTGAAAAGCAGAAGCACAGACAGGCCAAATCTCAAGAGATCAGGAAAATCTAGAACCGCTGACCCACTTGAGCTCAGACAACAAAAAATATTTCCTGGGCACTGCAGACACATTGGTCCCTCTCCCCATACCCTCCGCAATCACAGGAGGTGGTTGGCTGTTCTGATCAACCGCTCCTGGCTAGAGGAAAACCAGGACTAAACTGAGATTCTATCTCTTCCCTAGAAATAGCAGCCTTGTCAAGATAAGCCTTAGGAATGAACAGAGAACTCTTACAGGAACCTCCGCACATGCACCTCTGTTCAAGAGAGATGAGGATCCCTGTCATTGTAATAAACTCTCAATGTGGACGCACAAAGGCAAGCCTGTCTCACAGAGCTGCCTGGCACTTCACAACCGAGGCCAGTCTATATAATATGTTTTAACCTCTTGCAACCATCTAAGCAGAGACAATTGCCTAAGAAACTGAGGAAGGTTGAACCAGAAGATGTTTCTGGTTCAGCAACACCACCTCCTTTAGATTTCTCTGTAGCTCTGCTACTGCACTGCAACCTTAGAATCACAGAATCATAGAATGGTTCAGGTTGGAAGGGACCTTAAAGATCCTCCAGTCCCACGCCCCTGCCCCAGGCAGGGACACCTCCCACCAGCCCAGGTTGCTCCAAGCCCCGTCCAACCTGGCCTTGAACGCCTCCAGGGATGGGGCAGCCACAGCTTCTCTCGACAACCTGCGCCAGGGGATCACCACCCTCACAGGGAAAAATTTCTTCCTGATATCTAATCTAAATCTCCCCTCTTCCAGTTTAAAGCCATTTCCCCTCGTTCTATCACTACATGCCCTTGTAAAAAGTCCTTCTCCTGTAGGCCCCCTTTAGGTAGTGGAAGGCCGCAATAAGGTCTCCCCAGAGCCTTTTCTTCTCCAGGCTAAAAGAACCTTAAAAGATCCCATTTTCTCTCTCTTGATATCAAAAAAAGTATTTTATTCTTTTTTTAAACGGACTGATAAAATTTGCTTTCATCGTTTCCCTTGGTAACTTATTCCATATGTTCCCCTTTGACCACAAGGCATATCTTTTGGAATTCTCAGTTCCAACCTTTCCCAGGTTTAGATAATATCTTCCTCTCCGAGGTGACCTTCTCATTCTGCTTTAACAGCTCCTTTCAAGTTTGCAAGCTGCACTTTTCCTGGGTCCCAGCCACCCCATGCCCAGCAAAGGCACAGCACGGCTGAGAAGGACAGCACCAGTCTCTCTTTCACCAGCCTGTTCTCAACTCTCAGACCACTCCTACAGCTACTTCTACTTCCTGCACAGGTTCTGGGGCTTTGTATAACCAAGGCAGACGTAGAGAAAGCAGGGAGAAAAAAGATGCTGTTGGGGAACCTCAGCAACCACAGAAAGCAGTATCCGGCTTTACCACTCAAAGCAGATTGGTTTTGCTGCTTTGCACACATAAAATGGTGCAACACACCTCTTGCTTCCATGAAACCTCTGTTATATGACTCTTGAGGAGGATAAATGCTGCTTCAAGCAGCCAACCTGAAGAACGTGCGTGTCCTGCTTGCCTGGTGAAGGTGGTTTTCAAATGAAGGCAGAGTGGAGATGGAACTGGCTTCTTAAAATGCCAGACAAGAACAGCCTTCCTGTTCCCATCATTTCCCATCTCACCACCTAGCTTGCCATTCTCACCTTTCAGAGGACAACTCCTTTGTTTGCACAACAGGCGTATTTAGAGGTTAGAAACTTCCGCTAGGACTTCCAAAAGCACCAAGGCTGTGGTCCAAGTGGAGCAGTGGAGCATGCTTAGGTGAAGCCCTCTGGCTTTCCACAGACAGGGGAGAAACCGTTCAGTTAAGGCTGCAGCAGCAAAGATCTATTTAATCAGCAGACTGCTAGGGAGCAGAGGGCTTAAGCCATAGCAGCTCATCTCTGCAGAGCCATTCCGTGCATGGAATCCATAAACACAGTTGACGTTCCCAACACCCATTCCCAGGGATTTGTTCCTAAGGTTTGAGTTAAGCAAGACATTTCCGTATGTGAAGAGTCCCACTAGCTTCTTTCAAAATGACACGCATGCTTCTGTTACCTAATCGCTCTCTCAGTAGTTTAAGATCAGACTTGGCCTCTAAAGAGGGGAGGTAGTTAACCCATACATTAGTTCTGAGATGGACTCACACAGAACCCTTGTCCCAGCCAGTCCTGAACTGCAGCATTTGAGTCTGGGAACCACATTTTCCAATTTTGCTTTTTTTTTTCACTGTTCATCGTTTGGATTACTAAAAGATCTAGTGCTGTACCTTATTAACCATATTCTAAAACCTCCAGTGTCAACTTCAGTGTCCACCTACAACACAACCAAGCCCAGGCAAGCACTTCCATTTTAGGCGTAGAAGTACCCATGAAAGAGTTTTGTTTTTTCCAAGCCATGTGTTTTGGTGGGGAGAAGAATGACGACCAGGGGTGTGTGGGAGGGCAGACGGTTTCCAATTTTCTTCTTGCAAACATTCAGTATTCGGGGAACTGCGCAGCACCTTACAATGCCTTATGGAAGGAACACTGGTCATTTAGATTACTTTATTACATTATTACAACATTAAAAAACATTATTCATGCCCTCAAGCTGCATTCACTGAGCTCTCTCTTCCTTTTGAATGAGTCATCTATTATAGTATTATTGCTAAAATGGATGTTCAGCATTTACAGATGTGAACCGCCTCTATTTGTTTGAATTATACCACCAAAATCTTTCCCACACACTTCCCCACCTCTCCCTCCACAGGATGAAGGAAGAATTTGCTTACTGAAGAAAAAGCAGTTACTGAGCTGCAAAATTCATTTTCTCTCTCACTCACCCCACCTCCCCCCCCAAAAGAGCAATTTTTGTTTATGGGTAAGAGGAAAAAAACATCCCTAGGTGCATACCTGTTGGTGTTATACTCTAAACCCCCAACTTCCTTGCTTGCCTGCAAAAGATCAAGAATTCCTGCCGAACTTCCACTCTCTTTCTTTACTTTGGAATTGCGCCCTGGCTTTGCCTCTGTGTCAATGTGAAGCAAATCTTCATCTGACGAGTCATCGCTCTGCAAAAACAAGGAAAGGCCTCAAAAACCCCAGAAATTTGCTAAATTAGTCAACAAGAACAACGCAGTAATTCGTGCAGCCTGCTGCTCCACCAAAGACACAGGGGTAGCATTTGTAATTTGCTTTGTTAAAAAAAAAACCAAAACAAACAAAACCCCAGAACTTCATATAGAGTAAAGATCTGTTTCCTTACAGCCTGTAGGCATGGTAGGTTTTTCTTTCCCTTTCCAACCCTGGAGAACCAGCTTTGAGATGGGTTCCTGCGAATGGGATCAAACCACTGGAACAGTGATGTTTCCAGGTGCTGTGGTGCCTTCCCAGCCCCTGCTCCTGTTCTTGAGACCATGACCCGTGTAGCAAAGGAAGTGAATGTGTGGCCGTATCTCTGTCAGCCCAGATAAGTATCAGGGCACGGGTCTACATTTTGCAAGAATGTTAACACAGGAAACCCAGCCACAGGGAGAGACCCACTTCTGCCATCCCTACTGCAAGAGAACAGGAAGATCTGACAGAGGAATGGAATAGACACACATAAACAGTAGCACCTGAGGCCACTGAAGGAAGCTACCTGCATCTAACTATCTTGCTGGGGCTGGTATCTCTACGCGCTGTAGTCTAGAGTATAACAGAACAACTTTTTTCCCCTTTCCTGCCCTGCTTTCAGGCCTCTAACGTCCTGGCCCTTATTGCCTAGACTGCCAATTACTGCTCTCTCCAGGAACTGCCTCCCTCCTCAAGCTCCCACACAGTCAGACACCAGCATGTTTTGTCCTGTTCCCTGTGCACCCGACTCCAGATGCCAACTACCGACCTGCTTTTGAATATCTCTGAGCCAAACCAGGATGAAAAAGATTCCTTAGCTCTTAGGGCCAAACGTTTCAGTCACCTACAGTTCTGCGTTAACAAGCTATTTTGCTTTTTCTGACTGATTCAGACATTAAAATATGAACTTGTATTAAGCACAGTTGGGCAAGACATTTAATTTTAATGTCATTTAATGTCATTTAATTTCCAGCATTGACCTTCAATGCTAACACAGAACAAACTTACTGTGCTGTTCAGCTTCCAGAAGGTAAGCTATCAACAGGCACACCGACACTGACCCTGCCTCAAGTCAGGGGCATCCTAAAATGTCCTGCTGAGTCAAGGGCATTCTACATGGGCAGAGGGAGACTCTGCTGAGTGACAGCAAACCAAACCTTTAATTGCTACATAATACGTATTGAGGGCTTCTAGTAACGTGAGATGCCAAGTGACGTGAGTTTCAGCTGTCCGAGTTTCGGCTGTCAAACGTGAACATGGGAATGTAACAACCAGTGTTCAAAGCCCATGGAAATGAGGGGACGGACACAGGTCGGCAGCACAGCTTGGGACAGACCCACGTGGCTATCAGCAATGTAACACCAAGCCAGGTATGACAAAAAACTCCTTCTGATCCTTCCCATCCCTTCGTAGGGCTTGCCCCTGCTCTTGTGTCGTCCAACTGTCACGCTTCCCATCAGGCCTGATCAGGTACAAGGAGCTGAAGCCACAGTACCAAATCACGCTTAGTCCTTGCAATGTCTGAATGCCACCTGTTCTGGGCAGAGTGCGACTGCAGAACGAGGGAGAGGATGTGACAACAGCCTGGGACAAGGCTTTGCCACTGCCCCACATGATGTCAGAGACATACAATGGGCGCTTGCTTGTGACAGGTACAATAATAACCATACCTTGTATGATACCGCCTCCACCTTTGGCTTCTTGACAGGAGTGTGCTGCAGAGTGTCTTTTTTATCTGACAAAACTGAATTTAAAAAAAAAAAAAAGAAAAACAAAGTCATGGTTCTTTTCCCTTCAAAAGACAGCACTCCTGAGCTATAACTTCTAAAGCAATTCAAATCCACTTACATTTGACAGACAATTAAGACACGGCTTTGTTTATTATAAGTGACACAGATCTTAAAAAGACTAGTTTTGGACAATCAACATGTAAGACTGTTGTGCAGCTACAGACAAAACAGGAAATATTCTTACAGGGCAGTTCTCTTTTTGTAGTGTTTTTCTTCCTTCTGATTGGAAACTCATCAATTTTTAGTTCACCATCATCTGAGACATACTCATATTCGTCTCGTACAGGTTTTGCTTTATCTTCTTTGAAATTCTGCAGTGACCCAAACACACTGGTATTCAGCTGGGTTTTGACTCCCTTTGAACTGAAAAAAAATAAAAATTACAAATTGGGAACAATACTCTGATTGGAAAACATTTTGCAAATTGACAGAGAAGACAACAATGAGTATTGTTATACAGAAATCTCAGTCAACTCGAATACTTTCAGAGGTGCCACAGCATTTCAAATAATTTTCCAAACACGTTTTTGTACCTACAACTCATATCTCAAAATACGATGCCAACCAGAGTAGCCTTGGCTGGCCTCAAACGTGCACTATATTATTTAAAGCTGTCTCAAGGTATATGATGATATACATAATGTGCACGCAGCATGGAACTTTGGGATGCAGAGTTCATTTAACAGTTTCTTAAAAATGTACCCTGAGTAGGATCTGCACAAAAACCACTAGTAAGAACCTGAAGTGCCAAAACGTAAGACACTGCCTGAATACTGAAGACACTATTCTCAAGCAAACTACCAGCCTCAAAGTTAGGTCATTGCTGTTCTGGCCAACTCTGCTGGGTTCTAGGTAAAATCAAGTTCTAGAGCAAAGAATTTTTTGCTTAAGTGTATTTTCTACATTGACCAGAAAGGCAGATTTTCACCTCCTTGTATAAAACTGCATAAATAATGACATGACTTTTTAATCTGCTTTTTTAAACTGATGTGTATTGTCATATTTTTTACTTACCCAAGCAACTTCTTATTAGAGAAAGAGAAGGTAAATTTGTTGTCCTTATTTCCTGATAAAGGCGTCTTTTCCGATTTGTGTTCTTCTTCCATTTTTAGAAGTGAATCGGGTTTACTGTTCTGAAAGGCAAACCCAATGCAAACCAAAACAATAAATCAGTTCAATGAGTTGTTGATATTTCAGAGTCCTATGTAACCTCAGACAATCGGCTCTATATGCCGAGAAAAATATGTTCCCCCAAATAAGGTAAGGAATAGCGGATTATACTCTTCCTTAGAGTATGCGGGTTTTAGTTCAGCGACTTGTCCCCATTCAGGAAGCACTTCAGCACCAGTTTAAGCAATGCCCACCCCAAACACAATGCCAAATTTAAACATTGCTCTCTTAAATTGGTGCAGACTGATGTAAAATATAAACACACATTTTGTGAAGCAGAGCACAGGCTAAGCACACTGCTCATCGGTGTTGTGCCCGTGTGGCTCAGGACCAAATCCAGCACAGTGCTGGGAACCTCACAAACACAACTGCATTTTCTTCCCAGGCTCCGCTTGCTTCTTTCACACCTTCAGAAGAGCTTGAATTATGAATTTAATAACGTGATATCAAAGTGATTCAGTGCAAAGGAAGCCTTTGATTATTTTTGAAGCAACCCCTTAATACTTTCTTAAGCTGTACTGGCTGTGGAATTAATTGGTACATATTGATCTAATCACATTAACTGTGAATTTTTTAACACAAAAGATTTAGATGTCTCTAATGTTAATGATTCATGATTCTTTGTACTTTCCTCAAGTGAAAAAGCATGTACTTCTGTTTTGGTTTGGGGTATTTGTTTGCACTTTTGTCATTAGAAATTCACAAAGCAGGCAAAGTTCAGACAGCTATTTCTGTGACGAAGCCTAGTGTCACCTTGTTTTAAAAGGTACCTGGAGAAAAAAATGTATTTTTCTATGAATAAATTCTACCCACCCTGTGTTAGCCCTCCAGGAAGGCAAGCTTTTAATTCATGTGACATAATGCAGATTTCATTAACTCTACTTTTATGCCATCATTAGTTCTTGATTTCTCTGGAACTACTCCGGACTTAAAGTAGTCCAACTATGTTAAAGTGAGAATCACAAAAGAGAAAAATCTCACAACTCAGAGTGGTCCCACAGGCTTCAACAAAGATGAAGATGGACAATTTGGCACATGCTTTTGAAGCATCTGGCCCCCCTCCTTTATCAGTGATCACTTCATTATTTTCTGCTGAAAATTTTTTCTCTGGGAGCTGAAAAATGGTGCCTCGTACCCTCTGCTTAGGTAGAACTATGAACACTTCTCCACCCTTGACTTATCCCTACGTGGCAGAACCAGCAGCAGAATTTAACAGGAGACATTACCTTGTATTTCCATTTGGCTTCTGTTTTGCTTTTATTTTGCTCTCGAACTTCAAATTTCTCCACCTCATTCTGCTTACTAGGAGTTTCCTTATTGGGAACACTTAAAACATTCTTTGCAGCCTGGGGAAAAAGTCAGCATGTATTCTTAATGAGGATGGAGTGCTGGCATGTTACAGAAACACATTTTTTTATCGGGAATATAACGTGATAGATTTTTGAAAACTCCTCTTCCGACTCATTCTTTTTAAAACCCAAATATGAGATACCACGAAATATTGATGCTTCAGAGAAGGCAGATGACTCGCTGTATTTCTCCTGGATGTACCAACATACAAGATTAATGTAAAAATATTAAACTCCCTGCCTGTTGCTCCGTGGACAGATTTCACAAACTTCATACAAACTACTAGGAAATTCAGAAGCATTTTAGAAAGGACTTATAGGTCCTTCTTAACAAATAGTGTACGGTACGTTACTCTGTCAGTGCCTCAATGATATCCTTGCCCCTGCTGAAGTCAGCAGCAAAATTCACGTCGAATTAAAGGACATCAAAATGAAACTTGTCCTGCATGGGCAAAAATGGAAGCAAACTATTGTTTTACCTTCATTCACTCATTCTAGAGCACAATGTCAAGCAAACAAGATGCTTGAGAAATGAGGTCCTTCATCGTTCATAACTGATTATGGAAATGCACACAAGAGTGCTAATAACACTTGAAATGAGAATGTAATAGTTCAAGCGGCCCAAAAAAAGAAGCCATTTTTGCCTCAGTTTGGGCAGGAAACTGGCAGTAGTTTGCCAGACTGGGCTTGAATCAATAGGTTTCTCGAAGGTTCCATATCAAATGAATAACCAAGCAAACAGCCAAATACAAATCAAGGAAAAAGTCAGGTAAGAAAAGAGCGATAAGCGAGCATTAACAAAACTTTCATTTACTTCAGTGGAGACATGGTTTTACACTGTGTTGCTTAAATTATTTATTTTCACGAGACCTAAGGTGTGATTTTAAAATATGGTTAAAATATGACCCACCTTCCCCTTCTTTGGCGTCTCGATCTTTGTCAAAGCCTCCTTTGTGTGCGCCTCCAGCAAGTCGAGATTCGGGATGGCTGGTGGTGGACTCTCTTTTGCCTTCTTTCCTTTCTTTTTTCCTTCTCCCTTAACTTTCGGTGTTTTGGGAGGCTTAGGGGGTTTGGGTGGCTTGGGAGGTTTGGGGGGTTTGGATGGCTTGAGTTGTTTGGGGGTTTTCACAGTTTTGGGAGTCTTTTTTTTAGGGAGCTTCTCTACAGGCGGGGGCGGAGGCGTCACTTGGACGGGTGATGGCGCCTCTTCCTTCTCCACAGGACAGATCTCCTCAGCATTTGTGTTGGCACTCGTGTCTGCTTTGCTGGCTTTTGAAGCATTCTGCAGTTTAGCACAAAATGGGAAGGCATTCAAGACCCACCTGTCTCACGTTAGATATTCCCCAGCACCCTCCCTTCCTTGGGGAAATGAACCCCAGAGATCCCCCCTTTGATAAAAGGGTAACCGCATTCACAGGTCAGGCTGGCCACAGAATGAAGACCACATCACATGCCACAGCAACATTCTGCTCACCACTAATTCCCACCCCCTCTGTTGCTCCAGTGCGAGTTTGGCCTGGAGAAACTCCAGTGGCTTCGTAAGGAGCGTAACTCTCACCAGGTTGTATCATCAGGTAGGACCATTAAATGTCCACACAAACAAATGCATAAAATGAATGATGGTCTTTTGTTTAAAATGCTAACCAGCTTAAGCACAACCCATTTCCATTTAATTCAGATGTGATAAATGTAGCAGAATCACATTTCCTGCCCTCAGGAAAAATAAGCAGTAAAATAGCTGCCCAATTAAAATTAACACGGTCTGACTAATTAAAAAGGAATTATTTTCTGCTTAACTTGCCATTCTGACAATCAGAAAACTTATATACTACATCAAAGAGGATAAAAGGACAAGATAGATTTCGATTTTGAGGTCTATGGATATAGTTAGAAAAGGGGTGGAATGCAAGACAGTATCTTCTTAAAACAACCGAACTAGCTATCGCCACCTTGCACTGTCACACATCTCCATGATACCAAACTTAATGGATGATACCTCCATGAAACCTCCTTTTTTTTGACTTTTGGGGTTGATTTTTTTTTGGGGGGGAGGGGGGGTTGGTGGGGAGGGGGAGG
>NW_009649485.1:790944-817819 GCF_000708025.1 Charadrius vociferus | reverse complement strand
GATGGGGAGGGGGAGGGGGGGTGGAGTGGGGTGGTGGTGTATAATTATTACCGCATTTCCTACAGTAACTGCCTAGAAGCCAGCCAAGAGCACAGCTTTCTGTTGGGACAATGTACAGAATAATATAGTCCTAAGCTCCGACAATGTCATAGATGAGACTGACGAATAGAAGGAAAAGGAGATACTACACAGGGAGCACAATCATAGGGATGGCAACAGCCTTCTTTGAGTTCTGTCATATTTTGGGGTAGGAAGTAGCTAAAGTGAAAGAGAAAATAAGGATGGAGAGGGGAGTGCGGCCAGCCCAGCTAGGAGAAGGTGGAGGAGGAAGGATGTAGGACAGGAAGACACAGCGTAAAGCTGAGAAGAAAGTAAACAGGAGCCCAGAATATGCAGCGACAGACCACAGACAAGAGCTTTGAGCAGTCCCCCTACTGTAAAACCTCACATGAATTCTTTTAATGAAGAAAGAGGGTAAAAAAGAGTCATACATTTTATAGCCTAGATTATTAGAAGACCCACAATACAGTTAATACAATGAAAACAGCACAAACCTCACTTAATCTTATTTCTTTGGCAAGGTCCTTGATAAGTTGTGCTGGTTTGAAGTTTTCTGGTAGCTCATCTTCATGCTCTGCTAGAGCCTAAAACAGAACAAAGCCAGACTGCTGCTTCTGTGCATGGTTTTTTTGCGAAAATATAAAAAAACACTCACTAAGTGAAACATCAATATTCCTATATACTGAAATCAATACTGACTGCCTCAGTAGTCCAAAAAAGGAAAAAATAGGCTTTTTTTTTCCCTTCTGGATGTTATTGTAAATAGTTGTCTTGTGAGAACAACAAAGTCAGGAGTCTTTTTCAGATTTTCACAACTGTAACATCACTTTGCTCACCCCCTTATAGGAGATTCTGTGAGAAATTCCTTTTCTACATCTACAAGGAGAGACTGCCTTAGGCTGCTGTCTTCAGAGAGTGTAACAAGCATATACCTTGTCAGCAGACCTGTTTGGGAGCTCCCCCCCAGGGACTAACAACATTCGCAGTCATGTGTCATGTTACAATATTCAAAGTTCAAATTTACCTAAATGCCAACACAGTCTCACTTCCTTTGACTCACTACTCATGTGCATGGCAAGTGGAAAAATACACAGGGGGACCTGGAAAAGGGAGCTTCCACACCAGCCAGTCCCTCTACAGGAAACCAGGGAGCAGTTCTGAATTCCGGCTCAAGCACTGGCTTTTTTGTAGTAGGGAGCAGCCAAGTCCCTGACTACATTTAAATCTGGGACAGCCACTTAACTGACCTAACTGTGTATGCAAGATTGTGTACTCAGCAGCTCATCCCTTCTTAAAATATCTGAAAGTCCTAAAGTTGCTGGTTTCCCCGTTCACGTCTTACAACTGAATGGCCTGTCTCCTGCAGCTAATTCCCCAAAACTTTCGGAGCAACACAAGCAAGAATAACACTTCTGAAATGACTGCAGCAGGAAATTCAGGCTGCAAAAATCGCTTTAAACCTTCTCTCCAGCCAATATGTATTTCCTGGCTCAATTAATGTGTTGATTTGCAGGAACTGGGCACCTTGTGCACACAAAAATGCAGGCGTTTTTCTAGGTCTCGCTCACAGACACAATCTCCACTTAATTGATTTGGCACACGAAAATGCTCAGAGCCAGGGAGAACATTCACAGTATCCTTTTGGCTGTGTGCAGAATTGACTCACCTGGTCTGGTGGGAGGTGGGTCTGCCCAGGGCAGGGAGTTGGAACTGGATGACCTTTAAGGTCCCTTCCAATCCAAACCATTCTATGATTCGATGACTTTTTTAATGCTCTGGTGGTACCTTTTTTCCCGCTGACCCCTCGTGTGGCACTATGGAATCCCAGCTATCGCCCGCCCTCCCTGTTCCCCCTGTCCCTTTTCTTTGGGCTTTTAGAATTAGCTGCTTTGCTATGGAGACATTATTTGTTTTGCATTTGCTCTCTGTTCCAGTGAGTGACAAACCTGAGGAACATACAACATCAGAACAGGCTGCTTCTCCTACCTGTTTTTTAGTCCATGACCTGAAAGCACCATTGAGAATTTTTGCTCCTTGGAGTAAATGAGCAGGAGGTTGTTGCCCAGCTTTATGCAAACCTAAGTAGAGGAAAAAAAACAATGCCATTCAAACACTGCTGGCTAAAGTTAGTTTACATAAAATCTTTTATTTGAAAAAGTTTAATTGTGAAAGTTGACTCTTTGAAAGTCGGCACCACAAATGAAACCCTATTGTAACTTGATGGTAATAAGGAGTATATTTACTGTGTCATAAATCCAACTCAGCCTTCCTACACTGTGCTCCTGTAAGTTATGTCTACACTGGCAATCCTTCCGGTTCCTTTCTTGGTCCCATACTCAAGCTAGCTTCCACGTTCATACATCCTAGGCTGTGGGAATAAAAAGGTATCGTCAGCGGTTCTTTTATTCTGACTGAAAAAGCAAGTACCAATATGTGGAAATAAAGGTTATACTGGGCAAAGCATTTCACTTCCACACGAGTACAAGCTGGCCTAAACTTTTCCCCTCATTCCAGTTTTTGTTCAGTCAAGCACAAGGGGCCCCTTCCAGGTGACACTCAGAGGGACCTTGCTTATTAATTAGACACATTTTTCTTGTTGTAAAAGAATCTGGTAGGTGTCTCCAGCCACGCTCTGTAATAAGCGAAATAGAGGTGAAGAGCAAAGTGAGACCGAATCTGTAAAGAACATACATCAAATCTGAAGGAATGTGATCTGTAAGATTTTGAATTTCACAGAAAACTTTGCTTTAATTCTCAGTGCTCCTGCTGGCCACATCTCTGATGTTCCTGTGGCCCCGTGTATATGCGACCTGCCCACACACTTCCAACAGGATCGGCAGAAGGATGGGAGAAGGAAGTGTTACTCTATGCCTTGGGCTGACAGAGCGTGTAGTTCATTAGGTTAACACAGGGAATGAATCCAGACTTGACAGGCAACCAAAAACTAAAAAAAAAATAATGCTACAACATTATTTGCCTCTGAGGCAACTTAAATACACGTTATAAAGAAGATGAAACCTTCCCTTAGGCACAGGTAAGAGGGACAGTTGAGGTCCTTCCCAGAACGAGATGGCAGGGTACTAAGGGGAGAGCTAGACCAGACCAGCATGTTCTGCTGGTACGTTAAAAGTAGTTTTCAAACACCAACAAGACTGCTTTTGGCCACCTGTCCATCTTCTATGTGATGTGTCAGCAGAAATTAAGAGTAACTATTTTCAGGTCCCCAAAACTAAGCAATTAAGGCAGGCAAAGAAACACAGTTTTACCTTTGAATGTCTCTAGTAGATGCTTTCCCATATACCAACATGCAGTTTCGAAGTTTGGAAACTGGGTCAGACTGACAATTTTCAATCGTCTTTCTACTTCATATGCCCTGCAAGACAAAGCCACATGAACTTAAAGCATAGCAGGTCACAAGTATGTTGCACAGTGACAAGTGCTGCTCGTAAATGCCTGAGGTTCATTTTGCAGTGCTTCATTTTGTTGTGCTGTTATCACACATTCTGGCATCAGACCAAAAGTGAAACACAAAAATAACCCTAGTAAGAAACTCTGCGCGGGAGATGTAAGATAGTTTTGTTGCGTTATTTGTCCAGCATCAGTAAAGAACTACTTGTATTGTCTTACACTGGGCAAAGAACTCAGCTGAGCAGACAGGAGCTTATCCAGAAGGAAAATGGCATGTTCTAGGGGAAAACTGACAGTTTTTAACCGTTCTTTCTTCAGGACTTGGCCACATCAACCCAAGCACTCTCATATCCTTCTTGGCCACATCAACCCAAGCACTCTCACAACCCATGCGCTATGCAATAGGTGCAAAGACAGCTTGGAATAACTCAGCACGGGAGAACGCGGTTGAAGGGGACAAATGTGGGTACACTTTCTAAAATTGCCCATTAGAGCTACATCAACCTCACTGCAAATGTAGGCTAATTAATAGGGGAGAAGATGGCCAATTTATCCAAAACTGAGCCTCTACCTAACTTTAGATTTTAAAGACACATTACCTCATCTGCATTTCAACACTTAGACTGTGTAGAAAATGTCCTGCAAAGGCCAGGCAGTCTACAGGTGTTAGAGTTGCATAAATCCAACCTAAAAGAGAAAGAGAACAGTCCTAAGGATAAAAACTGGAATCGCAGGAACAGAGACTTTATTCACAATGTGCTGTTTACACTTTGCTTAGCAACTTCCTTCCTAGGTACCAATACAGCTCTTAAGTCCAAGTCAGCAACCAGAACTGCATACGCTTTGAACAAAGTTGCACTGGCCCCTTGTTTGTTTTGCCCAATAAAGATCCAGCCTAGGAAGGTACTATGCGCCTCCGACTCCAAGTCCCAGGACTACCTTCAAAGGTGGCAGCCAGCAAAAGGGGACATATTGCTCACATTACTTTCTTGTTACTGTGAAAAGCAGCAGCAGCAGCTACATAATAGTACCTGTTTTCTCATCACGATAAAAATCTGTGACAGCTCCTGACACTAACTTTATTGCAGTGCCAGAAACAGGTGTTTTCCAAACACTTATTTTCATACAAAAACCTACTTAAATTACTGAATCGCTATAAATTGCTTGGTGTTTATTCCACCATCTGTTCCACATATGGTCATGAAAGAAGTACCTACTTTCCACTTTTTACAGTAAAAGTAGAATTCAAGTGTGTAAACATTCTGTGCAAGGATTATACTCACACACAGAGAAATGGCACTACTGGATGCTGCCTCCAAAACACAAGTACCAGTGCTGTTACTTACTCGTGCTGCCTGGAAGCCTCAACTCAGACTGTGCATCGTGTGGGCAGTGCATCATTTAAAGGCACATAGAGGGAGAGAAAATCCCTGTCCCAAAGAGATTACAGTTTCAATAGGTAACAGGGAGTGCTGGAAACAGCAATGCAAATGAGGAAAGAATTGTTCATGGTGAGAGGAAGGTGAGGGAGAGGGGCAGGAGTAGAACTGCATTCACTTAAAACTGTGCACTATGTGCTGATCAACTCCTTATCTTTATGAAGATCCTCCCAGGAACTGAGTAAAACAAAATCCACCATGCCTAACCTACAATCTATCAAGTAACCCATAAAAATCTGTGACACTCAGGCCTTCAGCCTCATGTGAAACCAGAAATGCACACTCATACTTGTGCAAGCACCTACAGTTCTTTAGTGTCACAGGGAATCAATGACCATAAGAAGGTTTTTGTGGGGAGTCATGGTCAGTGAATTCAATGTGAATTCTCTGTTAGATGACAAAAAGCACCTATGTCATGGTTGGATACAGAGAGAGAACTAATGAGTTACTGCAACAAAGCTAGACCAAGAGTGGAACACTCCACCGACTCGTATTTTTAAAAGAGTGCTAAAATATTGATAGAAAGCAGGAAAAGTTCTGATTTTTTTTTTTTTTTTCTGTAAGCATACGAAATTATACTTCTACTGAGAATTAGACTTCACACTTTGTCAGAGAAAGTGGTCAAATCACATCCCTCTAGTATTTTGGACATGCTATTTCAGCAGCTCTAAAACCAGCAGGAAACCTCACCTGCAACAGCCTGCTCACCTGATGGAATGAAGAGCGTCTGTCCTTGTTTAACTGTGCATTTGTAACATTTATCTACTTGGTCTGCAAAAAACATCTCACTGTGGTTTGCCGCCGATTGCCAGCGTTCATAAAGAGAAATATTTGCAGAGGCTGGTTTGATGAGATAAAATATCTTTTCTCCCTGAATTAGAAAATATAAAATTAGCAACAAGCAACCAAAGCAAGCACTGCTGCACTGGCACAGACTCATGCACACACACACAAGCGCACACAACTATTTATCTAAAAGAATATATAGCGTTACATATTTTAATACTATTGAAATAGAATTTACTCGTTGGCTTTGTAAAGAATGGCTGAAATAAATAAATCACTAGCTGATCACATTTACTCAGATTTGTGGGACGGATGTTGCAAAAAGTTTACAGCGCCAGATTCCATTATCCTGTGAAAGTAGGACATAATATCTTTCAGGTCTTAGGTGATGTACATGCAGAAGGCATTAAACAAATATTAAAATCCAAATACAGTGAAAACACGTGGACAACTTTCATGCTTCAAGTGGATTCCTCACTCCGCAGACCCTGGCACCACTGAGAGTGTACCCGCTTACAGCAGTTAAGTGTCTGAGTATTTCTTACAGCTACAACAGGATCGTGGGGAAAAAAAAACAACCGAGACCTGAATTTCTGAGAGAATTTTAGGATGGTCTTTGCATGTAAAATGTAGTTCATTACCAGATAATACACTGCCAAAACATGACCCCTGACCTTCAGCACATGGTACCATGCAGAAGCTCCTCCGGAATCTATGTGGAAATCCGTGTAGCTGTCCTTCACACAGATCAGGCAGTACTTCGTCACTTTTGGTTTAGCCAGAAGAGCATCATCAGGCCAATAGTTTTCCACCCAGGACAACTTCTTAACTATATCTGGAGGCTCTACAAAACTAGACATCCTTTACAGAGAGAATTGAAAAGAAACATGCATCTTTTTAATAAAGAGTCTTACAAAAGGACCCTAATAGAAGAAGCAGCGGAGCGTGACACTAACACTTGCGTGGCAATCTGGAGCAGCTCCTTACGTGCCAGTGGAACTGCTCTGCATGCAGAGAAATTGTGAAAACTGGTTACAGACAGAGATTTAAGACTTTTTAAGGATGATGACTTAGCAACAATACGTTGACTTCTTCCAGGAGCAGTATTTATGATCAAGTATATGCTGTTTGTATTTTTCCAGCCCCTGCCTCTTGCTGCGTGGGCTCAGTTATCAACAGTGCTGTTAGCACAGCCGCTTCTCCAGCCCCCTTCAGAAGAGGATGTGCAATGTGTGCTCTCTTACAATTTGCAAGTTAAGCTTAGTATTAAAAATCCTAATAACAATAACATTAATACTTAAACACTAAATAAGTCTTGATCTGATACTGACAATCACAATGAACTTTTTATTTAGACTGACTAAATTACATTAAAAGCTCAGAGGAAGGAAAAAGTCTAATTTGGGTTGACACTGTGAATATATTTAAAATAAAACATATATAATATTCATTTATATAATTTATACAGGTGAATATATTTATTTGCATTCAGCATGTATTCATATTGTATATATTTATTTTTATAATTTATGTAGTGTATCTATAATAAATATATAATAAATAATATATATCACAGCTAAGACAATGTAGTGGCATGATAAACACGTATTAAAAGTGCTGAATTTTATATCTAAATCGTCTAAAATTAGGACTAATATTTGCAGGGAGTGGAGGTTCACTGTTGGACACTCTAAAATATCAGGTCACTAAGCGTATCTGCACTTCAAACTAAAATTAAATGATCCCATGTGTCATTTATGCTCACTGTCAAACACCTGATAACAATAGCTCCCTTTAAAATGGCAGGGAAAGATGGAGCAGTGCATTCAATTAAAGTGTCACTGTCTATGTTAAGAAATAAAATATTTGCTAGTTAATGTCTAAATTAGCAGCGTATGAGTGACAGCTCCAGCAGTCCTGCAGAACAAAAGACCTCCCGTTATTCTGGGATAATGGCAGAAAGCTAAAAAAATCTCAACTGAAGATACTGGTAATCTTTGAAGCCTGTAATTACCAGAGATGCTTTCTGCAGAAATGGGTGTGCACTACTAAAACACTAACTGTAGGGCTAAAGGTAATGGCTTTTAAAAAAAATGAGCTTGTAATTGTTCAGCCTTCTTTTTTAAGGCTACGTTGTCTTCTTGCTGAAATGGAATGCTCTCTAAAACAGCCATTCTTTATTTTTATGTTGACACTCATCATCTTCTGTGTAGCGTTTGTATATAAAGAACTCCCTTCACTCTCTGACACTTCCCTTCTAGAAGTCTAGAAGGACTGCGAGAAATTATCTGCACAGTTGCATGAAGTTCCATAGATTATAGCTGCATCTGCCTACTTCTGGAATAGAAGCAGAGCTCAGGTGATGAATACAGCTATACAAAGCACAAAGCAGTAACTTGAATGCTTAGGCATTCACATCAGCTAATTATCCCATATCTGAAACAGAGAAAACATGAGGAGAATAGTAGGCTGTCGCTGAGGATGGGTGATGCCCACACAGCCAGCACCATTACCTCTGCCTCGCTGCACCACTAAAGCCCCTCAGCCTCAAATTCAGAGCTACTGCGCACCGTCACAGCCCCCAACTTCCCATTGAGAAGTCAGTGTTGCTCTAGTTCTGAACTGCTGTCATACACACTACAGGTTAACTCACCAAAGCACCGAAACTAAAACTGTAACGCATGGTATAGGATTAGAAAATTATAGACATTTCAAACTTGCCCTCATTCAAGGACATCCAGTGACAAGGGACGCTACCCCTAGAGCCACAGCTCATCTATTTACTTACTCTCCGCTACTTTAAACAGAGGATTTCAGTAAGCAGTATACAATGCACTCAGACCTGTGCTATACAAGTAGGATGCTCACCGCTGTACAACCCATTTTACAAAAGAATACTCTGAGGACGCTCGGAGATCACCGTAATTCTAGATCACCTTAAGCTGGAGGAAGGACTGTCACTGCCTTATTTCCATTGGGATTCCCATCTCACCAGAAAAGTAACATAGAATATTAAAAAATAAGAGCCCTTATGGCCATGTTCTCCCACATACAGTTTTATCATACCTCTGTGGTTCTCTCTGTCCTCCCGTCTTTGTCTTACCAGTATGTGTGAGGCTGTATCAAAGTACCTCTGAGCATACCAGGAACACACTACATTAGCATTCACCAGCAGGACAGGGCCGCGAATTCGCTCCTGGAGCATCTAGTATGCTCTAGTTACAAATCACTAGTATCTAGTTGCAAGGAATTAACTATACCTATACTACTAGAGTTAAAACAGAACTGAAAGGTGCCAAGATGTTCTGTTCTGGTATGTAAACACTGACGGCACATGCCTGCTGATGATGCGCGGGTGTGAATTACCTGGACAAACGCTGGCCCATTTAGTCCACCGGGTACCATTCTCCTCGTAAAGCAAATAGCAATTTCATTTCTATGTTTTGCCTGAACTGGCTGCACGTGGAGGACGGAGTGGAGAGCCAGAGCAATAAGAAGGCGCTACCCCATGGTTAAAGCAGTACCTCCTAACAAGGGAAGCAGTGGAGAAGGCAGAGGCTGTCCAAACTGCCCTTGCCATGTGTCCCGGACACTGCATGGTGCCACAGGCTGGACTCTCACCTTGTGTCGGAGAACTCCAGGTTGGTCACATTGAGGACCCTTTTCCTGTTTGTACTGTAGTAGTAATCCACAAATTCCTTGAGCTTCATCTTGCAGTCTTTCTGTTTGGTGACATCAGTGACATCAACACTCCTCTCTGGTCCTAAAAATTAATTCAATGACAAAGAGAGATTGAAAGGCAGCCTGACTCACCCCATTTTCTACGCTTGGGGGCCCGTCAACATTTCAAGAAACATCTCCATCTTTTGATGTTCTTATCTTCTTAGCCTTTGTATCTTCCCTGTCGTTTATGCACGTATAAAGGCCACGTATATACATAAAATGTGTATGCATAAAATGGTGAGTTTGTATTCGTGCCCCTGACATAATTATTTCTGTAGTTTTTATCTTAAAGGATTAATGTTATTTTGAGTCTATTCATTTCATTATGGATTTTATTTGTATGGCAGAAATCATATGCAAATACCTGCATATCCCCAGAGTAAGCCCTACCCACCATGCAGTACAAGTCTCACGATTGGAGACAGAGTGCAATACTGTACAGGATATCTTGTCAAACTGATTTCTCAAAATTGTAAGTTCTCTTATGCTCTATTTTAAATTTTTGCTTAGGAAATCTATAACCAAGGAGGAGTTTTGCAGTAACATTCCCATTTTTTTAACATGATATTTTGGGTTTGCCACAAAAACAATTGACTTTGTTATTTTACCCAAAATTACACCTATGAAATATCAATCCCCTCTGTATTAGAGTACAGAGAGTAAGTACTAGTACTTATTCTGCTAGTACTGCTAGTACTTACACATTACCTCTGACAGACCTTGTTGGATATAAATCTCCAGTGTTAACACTAACAGTATTAGTCAATTAGTGGAATTTAACACTGGGGACACCAAAGAGCACATGGAGAAAGTCAGAGCTTCAAAGAGGGCCCATGTCTAAGCACACTCTCTTATCCTTTCTGCAAGAAAAGCATCTCTCCAGTCTTTCTTCCGTCTAGTTTTAATTGGCCTTATTTTTCCTCTCCCAGCGTTTCATTCATAGCTTTTTTTCACATTAGGAGAGGAAAAAAAAAAAATCAATTTGTTTTTCATGAGAGGCCAGAACAGTAATGATGTATTTGGCAGTCTTGGTTGTGGCACTTTGTCCTCTGCTACTTACTTCAGATTGTTTCTAAAAGACATTCTAGGTCCAATGTAATAACCTACAAAACAGCGAGATAAATCCCTGCCTGGGAAATCTCGTTCAAGCGAACTAACCCCATGGAGGTTACACCAGGGCATATTTGTTCCGTCCACTTTCAAATCTGGTGCCAGCTCCAAACAAGTCGTGTTCTTCCCTCCAGCTTTTCAACTAACTATGCTGTCGGCAGGGTAGATTATTTCAGCTAGAGGCTGAAAGAAAGCCAGCAGATGCGTAAGGATCACCTAGGTCATACAAGAAAATCTGCTAAGTGTAGCAGATGGGCAAGGAAAATATGTTTCCCGTAGAAGAAAATCAGGGGTCTTGAATTCTCCTTTATTCATAGTTGTCTCACTGCACACAATCCCTGCAAAAGCAATACGTACAGTCAAGAAGCCCAGTGGCTGATGACAGCACCCTCCAGTCTGGGGAAGAGGTCAACGGCCTGGGAAGGGGTGTGGAGGAGGACGGGGTGGTTAGCAGACTTTGTAAGGAGATAAAGGGACCATGAAACGCAGACAGATACGCTGGAGCTGGAGTCATGGCTCCAAAAGGCCCATCAATGCCTTGCCAGAAGATTGGAAGGCGAGATAATCAGACAGAAAGTGACACAGAGGAGGGACGGAGCGTGAGAGGACAAGAGGCAAGATCACATGTGCTAAAGGAAGAAGGATGCAGAGACAAAACAAGCGACTTCAGAGCACTTCCACGGCTCCTGGCCAAGGTGTGTCTTCCAAGGTAGGATGATGTGATGACTTGTGAGAAGATGCAGTACAATACCCGGCTCAGGGTAGAGACAGGAGAATGCCCAAATGAATCCAAATGACCAGCAGCAATGAAAACAGCTCTCACTGACAGCAGTGCTTAGAAATGTACTCCCTTTGCAGAGCGGGAGTCTCACTCCAGTAATTCCTTCAATACAAAGTGAGATGGCAGTAATCAATTAAGACCTGGCCTGAAGAAACAATTTTTTGATACTACCATGACTGTTCCTTTTTATGCAGTGCTATGGAGCACAACGCAGCCTGGCTCAGGCTCACTGGAGGATACACAAGTTGGTACGAGAAACAAGAGTGAATTAATTGCTAATTACAAGCTGCCACTACATAACAAATACTGAAGTCAGCATAGCTCAAGACATAGACAATATTTTACAATATATTTTACATTTTTTAATACAAATACTGTATTTATTTTTTTAAAGCAGGTGAGCTCCAAACAGTACAATGCCATCTGCTTGTCAGATACCCACCGACATAGTTTTCAACGTCGCTGACGTAGAAGGTGGGTGCAGGTACGGACAAACCCAGGCCGTCCTTCTTTGGGACGAGGATGGGCTCTGCAAAGCCATTTTCTTCCAAATACTCTGTTGTTAGTTGGCTGCCTGGCACTTTCACGACTATATCTTCAGCACTGAAAGAGTAAGCACAGATTCAACAGTGAGATGCTTCCATGCAGAGTTTGGCATCTTCTGCATTTCACTACCGAAAGGAAAACATTATGAATAAGCAATTATATGTAAATTAGGTGGGCAAGACAAAAGCCAAAAAGCCATTTATTGCAAAGCACGCAGGGCACACTAAAATCATCCAGAATCGATTTACTCGAGCCTCATGCACCAACTACTGGAAACTACTAAAATAACAGCTTATGGAGAAAGATCGTTTCCCTCCACTATAGGGATCTGTTGAGTTACCAACAATCAATGGTAAAGAAATTAGCGTTAAACGTTTAGCTCTAATGAAGTCAAGATTAAAAACATTACATAATCTCAAATAAATTGCCCAGGAAATACTTTGCAAATAGTTTTTAAGTAGTTTTAAATCTTTCTGAAGTTTCTGGGAGGGCGTCAGAAGGCAGAAGGAAAGGGCAGCTTCATCAGACGACCGCTATTTGCACCCACAACTCGCAAGGGAAATTCAAATCCCATTCCTAGATATTTTCAAGAGTAAAACACTTCAAATTTGGAGTGAGAAGTGACCGTTTATGAACAACCATCAGCCCCAAAGGCACCCTGCTGCGGTGTGTGGTATGTCAGCCATGCTCCAAAACTGTCCAGCAGGCCGGGGCGAAGGATGCCGGTGGGAGGAACAGCAAAACCTTGAGGATTCACCCCAAAAAGCACTACCTTCCAACAAGGTTATGGCTAATTCATGACTCTCCTGCAGCAGTTCCGAACTACAGCTCATGTCTTCATACGGCCCCCAAAAATGGCGGGAAAGGGGAGAAGGTGGTGAGTGCCGCCATGGCGGCCAGCAGGCTCAGGCCTCACCGCCTTGGCTGCCCCGTAAAGCCCAACCTGCACAGAGCCCCCGAAACCCTTCGCTGTGGGGGCTTCTCTACCAGCACCTCCCCACAGGGGAAGCCCTGGACCCAGGGCCCACTCCGGCCACCCCAATGGGGTTTGAACCCTGGAGAACAAGATGGCTGGATGCAAGGAGGGATAAGCTATAGAAACCCAGCTTATTTCTGCCTCACCCCAGCCACAGTGCATCAGCAATGGCTGATCAAGAGGGAAATTTAATGAAAAATTATTTAAAAGAAGTGTGCTACATTTATGTGAGTGCTGGTATCGTATGCTGGCAATGTGCAAAGAACAAGGGTGGAGATTTTAAGGAGCAAGAAGCAAACCATGATTCACCCCTAAACCTCTGCACTTACGTTACGGTGCCCATATATATCTCACCTACTTGTTCAAGTCTGATTTGCTTCTATATGTGCCAACTTACATATAGTCGTAAAGAGAGATCATTACCAGAGCATCTAGTAATGATCATGCCAAAATGGAGAGTCTTGCACCTACCCTGAAGTACCTGAACCCTCAATTTAGTTATTATTACTACTACTATTGCTACTGTAACGGGGTTTTTTGCTATTAAACATTCAAGGAGCAGAATGACATGAATTATACTTTTTGCCTTTTTGCTCTCTTCGCTGTTCCTTCTGATCCGAGCTGCGCCAAGGGACTAACCGTGGGTTATAATTCATTCTCCTGCGCTATGAATCAGCAATGATCATTTCTGTCGCTGAACGGAAAACCCCATTTTCTGTTCATCACGTTCTGACTGACGAGCTTTGGGTTTTGTTCTGTGAACATCTGCAGATTTCATTCATTTTCTTCCAAAGAGAAAATTCTCAACAAGACTTGTTTTTACTAACGGCGCAAATGTAGATGTCAGAGGCCTGAAACTTGCAGACGCTCCTTCTCGCTACAGACCCTTCTTTCTCACAAACTTTAATTGGCAGCAGGATATTCTTATGTGCATGTTTATGTGAGAAACAAACAAAAACCTGGTCTGTATTTTTTTTTACAATTTGGGAGTGACTTGGAGCTACTGCATATGTGATGCAACCTCAGAGGCCACCCCAGGTTACTGAAATCATTCTGCCTCAGCCTTAAACTTTGTTTAAGAAATTAACTTTCCAAACTGGCAAATTACTCTGTATAAAAAAAGAAAAAACACCAGGGAAAAATACTGGGTCCTGAGTTCAGTGAAACACATCTTTAAGTGCTACATTCTGCAGAGGTATTTTCAGCCTTTTCCTCAACCAGTATCTGAAATTAAATGTGAAATTAAATTCGCCATAAAAAAGAAAGTTTTGTGTTTACCAAGTACACTTCACCAATCTCCAAGGATTCTTCTAAAAGAATTAGTCATTAATAATTAAGGATTTATTGGGATAAGGCCTACATTAAAGGACCAAAAGAAAATCATCACTCTTACAAATGGCTATGAAGCAGCCTAATAAAGTGTGGAACATGTCACCTAACAATTAGCACTATTCATTACCCCAAATAAGACAGCCTTTGTGACCGTAGCAACTGAGGATGCCATTGTTCTTTTCAAGATGGAGACAGACTTCAGCAAAACCATTGGTATTTTTGAGTACTGGATAATACTATGCAATAAATTGGCTGGTTTCTTATGCAAGCAAATGTTGCAGGGGCCAAAAGCGTTCTTGTTCTTGTCTTCACAAATACCAGCTTCTACAGAAGTTCACAGGAATGGGGCTCAATCAAGAGTAGATTTTAATATGGCTGCACAAATATAAAAAAGGGAAGAGTCTGGGCCATCTGCAATAAAACAGCACTCGTTTAAACTTCATCGCTCTGTACCATATAATGCTTTCAGCAGAGATCATCACCAGCTTCACAGGAACCTGGCTACTACATAATGCTCTACCCCACCAGCCCCGTCCGTGCGTGCAGCTCAACAACCCACCTTGGAAAAGTACGACTTCGAAGTTCCTTTATGAAGACTTGGCTCCCGTTCTGTACAGGTTTGACCTCTGTCGTCTGTCCAGTATCGTGTTTATGCCAATTTCTTTTCTTTTTCACTGAAAAAGAATGAATTGGACAGTACCGTATGTTAAGTAGAAGGTAATTGTTAAGACATTTGAAGGAAGGACAAACCTTCATTTCATTTCTTACGCGAGCAGAGAAGAGGGAACCCCTACTATGCTGCACTGCAAATTTGAATATTGCTCTCAGTTCACCATTAGACAATTATACTGTAGCCTGAAGATCTATTACATACCAAACAGTGTTCGTTTTGTAGCATAAGGGCAACCAGACGGATAATTACTGAGCTGCACAGCTACCGCAGGCTTTATGCAAACACAGGCTCTGGACGCTTTGTACTTGCCAGACTACACGCTTAATCCTTATCGTAAAACTCTTAGAAAGTCCCTTTTTTTGCCTTCTCAATATGCAGTATAGATCTTTAGGAATACATTTGTCATGAATTACCTTAGTCTAAAAGTCTGTCCAGCAGAGGCAGATTTGACATCAATTTTGATGGGCTTTGAATTACCCCCTGCACACACCATGCGCATCAAAAGGAAAAAGAAAAGAAAAAGATGCGAGGACATCACAAATGCAATTTTTAGAACTCCTCTTATTCCTAGGTTTTGAAAAGCGAGCCAGGCTGAGGCCTTAAGTCAATGACAGGAGACTGAAGGCCCCCCCGACTGCGCTCCCAGTGCGTGAGACACACAGGCAGGTTCATCATGGAAAAAGGATCAGCTGGAATAAGCACAAATAAGTAAGTCAAATGTCAACGCAGTTCTGCCTTGCCGCTTTGACAGCCAGATAGTGGAGAGCAAGAAAAACTGGTCCAGTTTTTTCTCTTAGTCAGCACTATCTCCCTCAGCTGCCTCCACAGCCCGTCCGGACATGCTCATTTTGGAAGTAAATTGGTTTTTGTTCCAAGTTTGTGTTCATACTATTTCAAGCCTCTGTTAGTAGAATTTTCGTATGCCACAGCTTTGTTTTATTTTTTGCCCTTGTTTTAAATCATGAAACTCAGTATTTTACCCCAAAATCAAGACGTCAGGCTTTTCTTACTGTTCCAAACGGCTAAGGGAGGAACCAGGCTCCTCAGTACCCACGCACAGACGGCGCTCTTTCCTCGCTCTTTGCACAGGCACATACACACAGACCCACATACTTTTTCATTAAGAAAGGAATCTGGCAGCCACAGCTATAAGACACAAGGTTCGGGAAAAGCTAACTTCATTTTCCCAACCACAACCCTGGAATAACTCAAGTAAAGACATCTCCCAACGAATCCATCCCAGGTTTTGCACAAAGCATGTTGGTTTTATTAGTTCCATGCAGCTCTCCAGCCTAGCTGGATATATTCATTAAAGCTGCTAGTTCTTTATCTTAATGACTCTCAGGCTTAGTGTATTAATTCAATGCTCCTGGTAACAAAGGAAACAAGCCCTCCATGAATGCCAAACCTTCCTCCTTTCCTTCCCTTTCCGATGACTGCCTCCTCCCCCTCTCAGCATATCCGAACTGACACTGGGACTCTTCGCACAAGTCCCAGTGAAACAGGTGTCGCTTGCCACAGTGAAAATTAAAGAGCTTATCATATTAGCATGTTCTTCTATTACATTGCAGATAGCGTGGAGCGTGGCGAAATAAAGGCGGCAAATCAGTGCTGAATTAAGAAATTCACTGCAACTCTTCAAAAAGCAGCGGGGAGTTATTTCCCTCAGCACTGAGCGCTGGCAAGCATCCACCTCTCGCATCCACCTCCCCCGTCCCCCTCAACTGTCCACCTCTCCCATCTACCTCTCCCGTCCACCTCTCCCACCCACCTCTGGTCCACCTCTCACGTCCACCTCTCACATCTGCCTCTCCTGTCCACCTCTCCTGTCCACCTCTTGCACCCACCTCTCCCGTGCACCTCTCCCATCCACTCCTCGCGCAGGGGCCACAAAGATGCCTCGGCCGCCAGCACTCTCCCCAGGAGTTGCCACCTCCTGGATGGCAGCAAGCCGGCTGCTGTAGTCCATTATACTACCTCAAAAAAATGACATTTGGCCCATTTTCAGCCATTCTGTTTATGTTTCATCTTTACCATGAACACCACAGCAAGGATTAAAGGCCCATTAACATGTGCAACAAATACTACCTGAGGCCAGAAAGGCCACTTTTTCTTAAATGATTACAGATTTCTTGTTCTGTAGAACTCTCTGATCCAAATTGGACCATTGGAAAGTATAACCCGCTCTTTCTACAGAAAACTCTCCAGAGGAAAAAGGAAATGTATTTTTATGAAAACTGTACCTTGAAATGAATAATTCTAGACTTCAAAGGTATACTTATATTATTTCAAAGGTATTTATGAAGAAGGGATACCTAGAAACACCCTGTTAGTCCTCTATTGATTTATATTAAAGTTTGTAACTACTTAAAACCAGTTTCAGCCTGCCTTTGGTTTGCTTGCATTTATGTAACTTCACCCATTCCAAAGAATTTCTCCTGATTTTCACTGCTGCAAATGAGAGAGCAATCAAACCGAACAGTTCAGACCACGTGACGAAACTGAGTCAAGTCTGCCCAAACAAAGCACTTGCATTTTATTTAAATGATGTCAGAAAATTTGGTGTGATTGTGCATAAGTTTTCCCAAAGAGGAGTCCCTACAAATTTCATTAAATCAAAATGGTTTAGGATGTCATATGACGGGAAGCAATCTTCTGAAATAGTAGCCACTAAGCCGCATTGGTAAAGTGGAAAAATGTAAGAAGAGGAAAACGATTTTTAAATTTGACATCTGGAAAACATATATTGCGGAATGTGTGCTCCAGAAATACACATATATTTTTAAATCCAGACGAGTTGCATAACAGACAATTGGTGTCTGTGTTTCCCTTTGCTAATCTTGCAATAATTAAATCCTGCCAGTGAACGACTGGCTCTGGCACAACACTTACTCATTTATTTCAAAACCGATACTTCTAGATAACCAGTTTAAATATAGACTGTAACAATTAATAACCAAGGGGAGCGATCATCTCACAGAAGTCCCCGCAGAGCCCGAGCGCTGTGCAGCAGGACGCCCTGCATACAAATGCCTGACGGAATGAATGTGCTCAGCCAAGCTGTTCCTGCCTTCGTTTAATCGGTCGTTTAACTCTCCTGGCCTGTTGCACTCCGCAAGGAGGGGCTACAGGATAACAGCCTCATTTTTCAACAGGATCCACGATTCCATGAGTTAACAGTGAAAACGGCTGGAGAACCTGTCATCTCGCACTTCACCAAAACTCAAGGTAAGGTTATCAATAACCAACGTTTCAATGTTCCCCAAATGTTTACACTCGACCACTTTGACAATCGGTCTTGTACGTAGTTAAACTTTCTGCAACGCATTTGAAGGGACAAAAGTATTGCTCCACTGCAGAATTATATAATGTTCTGTCTCCCGACCGCACTGATAACCTCATACGTTGATGAGACCAGAACGAGCGACAGCACTCCGCAAGCACGTTCTGCCATGCTGCATGATGCAGACTGAGGGACGTACTGCCAACTCGCATTTTTATTTGCATAAAAACAACTGGATAGCCAAAAACCTTCTTTAAAGCATCAGAAAATCATCGTCTATTCAACTCTCCTCATCTTAACTGGCAAATTAAACCTGTAATCTTTTTATCGAAACTGCCATTTCTTCAATTCTAAGATTATGCACCACAGTTTTTATGGAATTGATATTTAGTTCCTGTTTATCGACTTTTGCTGCTTCTGATTTTTTTCCCCTCGCACTGAAAAATAGGTGCCTTTCATCATTCATAATTCAAAGCAAAGTGAAAGAAATCAAAGCAGCAGACGCCTCACAAAACTCACAGAGGCGAGAAATAGTGTGCTGCTCCTTCTATACTGGGTCAGTACCAGCCTGGGAGTCTCTGCAGTCACAGCCCCCTCTTCAACCCAACCCATTCTAACACCAAATTGTTCACTCGAAGATGATTTGCAGTTATTTGTTTGACCAATTTCCAGTGCGTTTGTCAGAAATCTTCCAGCAAAACATTAGAAAGGCTGACTCTTTAAATCAAAACATTTTGTGGGGACATACTGATTTTGTTAAGTCTTTCAGAACAAGCCTCCCAAGGGCTTTTTTGCCAGCTTGACCAATTTGTGGGTGCCCTGCTTGGGCCAAAGTTGTTAGCAGACCATCTGGGAGACGGGAACAGCTGCAGGTCATTCAGGTTCATGCTTGATTTTGAAAAAATTCCCATTTTTACCCCCAAAAAGAACATTTCAGACTCCTCCCCTTTCTCCATAGAAATTTTTTAAACTTTAACTTTAAAAGTTAAAGTGCAGAAATAATTGCTTGCTTTTAAAATTACAGAATTTTTAACACAGTAGAAGTCAGTTTCCAGGCATCTCTGGTTTTGCACTGAAAAAGGAACGTTATGATTCCTCCGGCTCCTGGGAGATGAGCACAGAGCTCTTCCTCTGTGTGCTGCGGTAAGGTTGCAAAGCAGTGAGAACCTCCGCATCATTGTTGCTTATTTACAATAAATGGCTTTCAAGTAAAGCATTTCATCTTTTACAGGGATTGGTTTCTTTTCTTTCTTTTTTTTTTTTCCATTGTATAATAGCAAGAATTTGTGAATTCATCTGACCAAAGCAAACACATCCTACATTTCTTTCCCAGACAAAACTCCCACTGAGATCAACTGTCACTTTTACTCAGGAGAACATTTTCCTGTGAAAGAACTGCAAGAATTGGCACCCTCGGTGCATCCTGCAATTTTGACTGCCACTGAAATCGCTACAGTTTTATATCCAGGCCAAGCGTAACATACTGTTTCTTACTCTTCTCATCCAAAGACGAAAAACACCATGTAGTTTCCAAAATTCACTGTATTAGAACTAGCTGTCTCTGGAGGATTTTTCTAGCCCACGGGACTAAGCGCCTTCACAGTTGTTAATTCTGTGCGAGGAAGGGAGCAGTGTTTTCATTGCCGGCACTGGGGACCGAAGCTGGTAAGGTGCCTGGCATCAGCTCACGCACACTGCCCAAGGCTGGGCCGGGAGCTGCACCCAAAGCTCCACAATCCACTTCATGGTTTGAATTCTAATAGTTATGACACGTGATATTTTGGTGTGCCTTCTTGTAATGGAAAGGAAAAAAAAAAAAAAAAAGCAGCTTCTTTTGTTTAACCATACAGAATCTGCTCTGTATCTGAGGACCAGCTGTGCAAGTATACTTACAAGTAGACTTTCCGTGGGTTTTCTCACAATTTGGACAATGATAGATGTCGATGTCTGGTGCCTCTTCTTCTTCAACACCCACACAGCTGGAAAACATGAAGGCAAATATTGCATTAGCTCGAGTCCATCTCCAAAAATGCAAGCATGCAGTTAATAATGAAAAAATCCAAACCCCAATAAGCCACGCATTTACTACGCAGCTATACCGACTGCTAATGGCTAAACCAAAGCAAAGCTTAGGTGCCTTTTACACTAGTACAGTCAGACTGGATTTTTTGCAGCCTACATTCCTGATGTGGTGCTTAAAAACGTGTCAGCCAGAAGCCCGCTACCACGCACCATGGACCCCCATTAAATGGTGGCAGAGAGTCCCAAAGATTATTTTTTTCCCCAGGAAGACCATTTTGTATCTACCCAGAGTTCTCCAAGCACCATCCCACATAAACCTAATTAACAAAACGCATCTTCTTTACTGAGCATGTATGGACAGCTGCTAGGGACCAGAGTAATCTTGGCAAGCTATACCATACGCAAGACTTCTATAGGTTCCATCTCTATTACGATATATGAAGACGAGGAGGAAAAGAAGACACACAGCACTTCAGGCTGCCAAGAAGATGGGTTGTATCATGGCAGCTGCTTAGAACACCCACCGAGATTCTTTTTGGATGGCACAACATATGCAAGAACACAGCGCAGCCTGCGGGCATGCCGCGTGAATGCAATCCACTGGCTGCACACAGCGCTGGGGAAAAACAAAACCAAACTGCAAAGGAATTAAGTGCCCAAGATAAGAAATTGTTGCGCAGTCGGAGCGCCGAGCAGCCAGCCAAACACCCCAACTCCAGAATGGCACCATTCCTTCTGACGGAGGGCAAGCAAACAGGATTCTGCTCCTGCTTGCTTGCTGTGAAGCTGCCCATGCTGCAAGGCGCGTTTGCAACACAGAAAAAAGGAGTTTGAGCTTGGTGCTGTGAGCTATGGCCCTCCTACCATGGCTCCGTGAGAGCTCAGCTAGGCAAGAGGAGCCACAAGAGGCAACAAAGGTAGCTTCACCTTAGCCACCTGTGCAAACAAGGCCAGATCACACCACGATAAGAGCACTCTTGGGAGTTCCTCTACTTCACAGCCTGAAATGCCTTCTCAGTGCTCTTCAGTTAGCACAAAAACACCAATACAGCTCTTCTGCTAGAGAAAGGGCTTGGGCACGGCCCATGGCAATGCTACCTCCATTCATATGGCAATGCCATCTCCATTCATACAGCAGCATTCAGCCTCCTTACAGTGCAGACCAACGATCAGTGCAGGAAGACGGATTCAGAGGTTTTTAGCGGCTGGCTCTGACCCATAGGAAGCAGAGAAGATGCCTGGTCCTCTCCCACAGGCAAGGCAACAGGCTGGCCAGTTCTGTTAAGCGACTTACAGAATGTCCCAAACCATTCTCACTGTGCTCAAGCTCTTTAGGACAATACCGCAGTGTCCAAAACTACAAACAAGCTAAATAATTAGAGAAATTCATGTAGGTTGGACACACCAGTAATCGCTAAACGTGATGGTCTCGATGTAGGAAGGCCCTAAACTGCTGGTTGCTGGCAGACGGGAAGGTTTTGGGACAAAGAAAGGACAACGCATGGGCACACGTGCCCACCTCTTCGATGCCTTTTTAAGCCTTGCAGGTCCCCGCTGCTAAGAACCAGCTCCCTGGCTCCACAGAGCTCGCAGCCCTCGATGACCTTGGTGGGGAGCGCGCAGGTATGCGGGTGCATACGGTGTACGTGAGCACACACGCAAACACCCGCATGCACCAGGCAGGAGGAGTAACTGCTCAAATACACAACGGGGGGTTGAAACCACTTTTGAATCCACAGCACACGGTGACGTGTAACTGTGAGCATCCTGATCACAAAACACCGATCTACTCGCTTTTAGAAAAGAGCATCAACAAACCCCATATTGAGTCCACAACCAAGGTGGGAAAAGCCAACCCGGCTAAGATATGGAAAGAAATCTTTTTTACAACCGTTTTAAATGTTTTGTCAAAATAAGATTCTGCCAGAAACCTTTGGGGATATCATCCTGTTGCAGCCACCAGTGTGCATACAGAACCCAGCTCCCTCCAAAGCAAATTGTCCAGGGGGAAAGCCAGAGAAATGCTCGTTTTTGTGAGTTCGGGCTGTGAACAGGCTGGTAAACAGGACATTACTTCTGAATTGTGTAAAAGCAACTGCAGATTTGGCTGTTTGTTGGGGTTTTTTATTATTAAACAGCTACTTGAAAAAATACCAAATTATCGGATCTCCCTGGGCAGACAGCATGGAAAACTGAAGAGTAAGTCTGCAGACAGGAAAAATCATCACAACAATCCAGTCCTCAGAGTCAAGTACGTACAGGCAGTAAAAGACCAGATTAAGCAGTAGAAAATTTAAACAAACCCTGGCAGATTAGAGCAAGCATAAGAGAATGTAGAGGATTCTCCTACCCATAAAGCTGCGTCAGCTGCTTATGCCACTGGAATCAGCTTGTTAAGCTTAGCAAAGGTATGGATTAGGCTCTGTACAAGGGCTTGAAAAGTCTATATTTAGCTAAACTAAGGAGATGAGACCCTTGGGCGCTCTGCATGGATTGCTACGGGAGAAGGTAGGAAAAGCCACCGCACTGGGCGAAGGCTTCAGTGTGGTGGGAGCTATTGTTCTGAGAGCAAGTGAAAATATTTAACCAGAACAAAATGGAGAAGTAAAAATAACTGACCTCAAACTCAAACGGTCCTTGAAAATACACAGTCAACTTTTCCAACTACAACATGGCTTTTGAACAAGGTTTGGCCACTTACAGGTACTCGTAGGCAGATCCCACTATCCTCACTGTACGTGGAATTGCCAGTAAACTCTCCCAAGAAGTCACCCTATTAAAATGTCTCCAGTGATCTCTAACCAAAATATGAACCGGTGCCAGTTTGTGCCCCTTTTCTCCACGAACAGCGCTTGACTCGCCAGGCATTTCCACCAGCGGAACTGTTTGTGGGCTTTCACGTGAATATAGGCATACAACATTGAATTGCCATCATTAAAGACAGACTGGCAGAGACAACCCCTTGAGAACATTTGTGCCAGAAGAGGAACAAGCATGTCCTGCTGGGTGTGTTGGGGTTTATGTGGCAAGGTTTTGGTAGCGGGGGCGGGGGGCATCAGCTCCACAGCAGTGATCTACCCTTGGGTCGGTCTCCAGAGCATTTGCACGGGTGAAGGAGAACCAGAAGACTGCCCGCCTTGGCAGAAGTGAGTGCGGAGTCCTGAAGCTGTCTCCCGCCTAATTTACAAATGTATTTTTTTCTCAGAGTGGTTAATTAACAATAGAATAGAATCAAAGCATTTCTCTAGCTGAAGAAAACCAAGTCATCTATGGGAACTGAACAGTGCTGTCCTCCCCCTCAATCCCCCAAATTTGAGCACAAATGGTGCTTTGTGTTTTGCATCTTTTCTTTTTTTTTTTTTTCTCATGAGAACGCTCCACTCCGGTCCCTCCAGTTTCTTTTTTCATCCTCATTTGCCTGAGAGAAACACAAACAGAAAACAGACTCGAGCCAAGTGTTTGAGCCACGACACAGACCGGGCAGGTTGCGTCCGACAGCGCAGGATGACGGGCGGCGCGCTTGGGAGCAGCCTCCAGCTGCTGGTCCCGCTCCAGCCAGCCCCACATCGAGCTGTCAATACCAGCCCTGGACACCTTACCAGCAACAGAGAAGGGCCGGAAAAAGCTCTCAGTAGCACTTTTCTGTGATTATTCAGATTCACTGATGAGATAAAAACGGACAGAAGAGGTTCAGCAAAGGAGCACTGGTACGGCAGAAGGCTGGGCAGGGAGCAGAGAGCCCAGCGATGGGAGGCAGAGCTGGAAGCAGCCTCACGAACAACAGCAGGAGCACATTTATTTGCTTCATTTCTGCCAGCAGTCCAAGAACGCGTTTCACAAAGCCCACAGACCACCCACCCCCCCCAAACCAGTGTGCTAACATCCCACCAAAATCCCGCTCCACTGCAAGAACTCACAAATCGCGTAGCGCAGCACTGACATCTGCGACAGAGCTGGCTAAAGACATCCTCCCAGTCGCACAGCGAGGGGACCTCACGGATGCTGGTGATTCCCTACAAGGAGGTGTGCGCAGGTACAAAGTGGGTGTCCTCCAGTGAAGTATTTAGAGATGTCCCTGGATGTCTGTGAATTATCTCCAGCTGCTGCTTTTTAACTGTGCGACAATTCAGGCATTTGGCAGGACCAAACACGTTCTTCTTGGGGAAAACACCAGGTTCCCAAAGCAAATTACAAGGAGAAAATTTTTCCTTGGTGAAGGAAGCAAGGAAAGCAAACTCCCCCCAGACATCCTGCAAAGCCCCGCGCTCACGGGCCCATCGGTGTTAACGCCTGAGAGACTGCAGCCGTGACACGGCCATTGGGAGCTGGGGATGGAGCCCATGTGGAGGGTAGGGATGCAGGACGCAGGAGCATCAGCCCTGCGGTGGCAGCCAGCACCCATCTCTCTACCTATAGAAAACATCCCATTTGACCTATATAGAACTTGTTCCACCTTTTTGCCCAAATGCAGTAAGGATAAGAGATTAATTATTGTGCACGCAAGAGTATCTTGTTGGAATGATTCAAAACAACTTAATGGTTGATTTTTAAATGGTATTTAAGTGATTTAACTCAGGTTGAAGCAGTGTGAAATTAATTTGATAATGAGATAAAAGTGAAACAGTATTACTGATGCATTTGAATTTTACCAAAACTGTTATAGGAAGGAAAAAATAATAATGAAAATTAAAGCTTTTGATATTGCAGCTGTTTAAGCTGATATATCACACATTTTACAGTGACTTAAATGAGAATTAGCACAGACAGAAGCATTTGCAGTCAGAGGTTACAAATTACATTTTTATTAGAAACTCTGCCCCTTGCCACTTGAAAACGAAATTGCTTCTGTGTTCACAATGAAGAGGTGTTCAGCTTTCACTATTCTGACAAAGTTAACAATTTTTTTTATGCAGGCAACAATAATAAAAGGTGCGTAAATCAGAACTGGTTTTATAGCATGAATGTTCATGAGGACCCTGATTTGTCATCTTCAGTGAGATGACATTTTAAGTAATTTTAGGAGAAAAATTAACCCACATAGTATCCATTCTACCAAAACCATGTAATCTCCATAATCAACCAGAAGACAAGTATAGAAAAATATCAAAAAAACAAAACAACCAAACGACAGGCTATTTGATAGGAAAGAAAATAAAATCGAGTAATACATAAATAAGAGTAGAAGGCAAAACAAGCTAACATCTTAACTGCTGAAAACAAACCAAAGCCGTACATTTTATCCACTCCTAAGCGGCACTCTTCAAACATAAGGCCCAAACATGAAACTTAAGGTTTTCAGACAGAGAGTTGGGTGTGTGAGAAAGGCTGCAAGCCAGCAAAGAGGGGAATGCCGGCGGCTCCCCAGGATGCTCGGCACCTGCGTGCTCCCAGGGGGCGATGATGATCCTTGCTCGATGCTACACAGCCATGGACCACACTGACTTCAGATGGGACCCTCACTCCCACCTCACCCCGCAACTACAGGTCCCAATTTCTGGCGTGGGGGAAAGCCCACCTTTCCCCATGTGGTACACAGTATTAACTAAGAAGGTCAATACAGTTGTAGCTTTTTGCAGATGAGGAATGTGCGATGGGTGGGAATTGGAGGTGTTTGCTCAGGTTACCAACAGGCCAGCACAGCCCAACGCAGGGCACAGGTCTTCAGAGCTCAGTACCCAGTACGGCGATGCCCGCCACATCAAATATGGTCAAATATGCCATTCTGAATTTGTAACTAGCCAAGTAATCTCTGGACTGTTCAAAGCCACGTTGGCTTTCCAGTATCTGCAGGGCAACTACAAGAAAGCTGAAGAGGGACTTCTTACAAGGGCATGTAGTGATAGGACGAGGGGGAATGGCTTCAAACTGGGCGAAATTAGATTCAGATTAGATATCAGGAAGAATTTTTTTACTCTGAGGGTGGTGAGCCCCTGGCACAGGTTGCCCAGAGAAGGTGTGACTCCCCCATCCCTGGAGGTGCTCAAGGCCAGGTTGGATGGGGCTTGGAGCAACCTGGGCTGGTGGTGGGTGTCCCTGACCAGGAGGGGGTGGAACTGGATGATCTTTCAAGGTCCCTTCCAACCTAAACCATTTGATGATTCTATGACTAGTTGTTAGATTCTGTGTATTTAACTTAAAATCTGTTTTCAACCTTTACCACTTCATCAGAAGCACGCTGAAGGCTTAGGGAAACACTGGTAAAACACTGGTAAAAAATGACACTTCAACTTTTTATTTCACTCAACCACATATCTGCTTCTCCTTCTCTCCCTGAACCAGTCCAAACACAAGTAACTTTTATTCCCAGACACACACCTGGGATACCAGCACCACATTAAACATTGGAAAGCGGTGATCGATGTCACCCTCCTTTCTCTTCCCGCAGAAGCTGGAGGTGGTATCAATGGTCTATAAGCCAGGAGAGCAGAGGGTTGTGCTGACGGGCCCACCGTGCAGCGTGCTCGGGGTCTGGCAGGGGTACAGGCAGGAGGGTGCTCAGGACCAGCTGATGGCTCCCGAGCAGCAAGCGGCTGCTCCACCCCAGCACATGAGGATAAAGCATCAAAGCCCTGGGTGGGGCAGCTCTCACAGCGCAGAAGAGGCATTCACGGCATTTTTATAGGTAATAAAGGTCATAATTAGTAATTAACCTGAGCTCATCCCTATCCCTTAACAACTGGTATAATTTCTTGATGTGTCATTTATCAGGCGATGTGCAAAAACGCTCTTACTTAAC
>NW_009649485.1:781649-790925 GCF_000708025.1 Charadrius vociferus | reverse complement strand
CCAGTTCCAGAAGCCTCCACTGCCTGAAAAAAGGTATAGGTACTGCGGGAAAATCAGGACTTCCCAGCAGCAGAGAGACTCACGATTCACATTTTGATGCCAGGCCAATGTTCAGTGACAGCAGTCCACATCACAGCATCCAGAAACACAACAGTCAACACTGCAGACGCAAGAGACGTTAAGAAAAGATAAGAAAAGGGAAAGAAAGAAGCCATTCCAAGAGCAGACAAACGAGCTGTTCCTTGGATTTGAGTCTCATGTGCTGTTTTTCTGGTGGCTGTTACAGGATGAACTCTGACCAGGGCTCTTCCATGTCTGGTCTCTGGTGTCTAAGGAGCAAACAGACAAGCCTTTTCCTAAGCAGAAGGATTTGACTCATCTAATCAGCCATGTATTTTCACAAAACATACAGGGATTTTTGAGATCTCAAGCCTGCTGTCGGATATGGTTAAAGCTAAACAGCGAGTTCAGAAGTCTTTTGGGAGAACAGAAAGACACACAGGCCTGTGTCACCTCAGCAGGAGACCCAAGAGCAAGCAGGGGTAGGAGAAAACCCATGTGCGCTGGCTTGGGCACACGGACAAGTGTCCAGTACATGCGACCTGTTGAATTAGGCCCTAAACGAGAGTTAACCCCAGCGACACTGGACAGCTAGTACTTCACGTTGTCTTACATCTGCTCACCCCCGGTTCATTAGAAACATAAGTTTAGAGGGAATGAGCCCCTTTCAAAACACAACTGTATCTGTGCGGTCCCCTTCAGGAGCACAGCAGCTTCAGCAACACGCAAACGTAAAGGCAAGGAAAATGTGCACTATTCATGGGGTTGTTGTGACTGTCCTTAATGTCAACTAAATTACATAACTTCTTTGACTGTAATGCAGTAATATTAATACCTGCCTGATAGCCTCCAAGGCTGCTGTAGTATAATTAACAAACATCTTCTCGGTGCTTTGAAGATGCCAATCTCTGTGTGAGTGCTGGGCTGTGCTACTTACATGCAGAGCTTTTGCTTTAGAGGTTTGTATCTACTGTAAATGTCTCTGCCTGTAAATTCTCCTGTGGAAACTAGCAAATACATATTCTCCTTGTGACTTTATCATTTCCTTCACAAATCCACATTTTTTTCATGGGTACTTGTTAAACTAAAATTTACATTCGGGTTTCTGCAAGTCTGGGCCCAATGCTGGGACTTGTGTAGAGCAAACGTACTGTGTACTTGAAACACGAAGAATTAGCCTCCTCCAGCTTATAAAAATCTTGAAGGGGCTTCATCTCTGTTCTACACAATTTTGACCATGTTCATTCAATCTGAAGAAGCTGGAGGAAGAAGCAGAAGGTGCAGGCACTGCAGCCAGCGGAGACTGACCACCTTTGGGGATTTCATCCTGTCTAAGGGATGTGAACTACAGACATGCATGCAACCTTAGACTGCGCCTTAGCAGGGAAATGTCCACACAACTATTGCCACCAGGCTACAAACAAGTATATACAGCCTACACCAAGAATACTGTGCTAGCGCAGGACATGTATTTGAGTTACTCAAGCACCACATGCGCTTCTGAATAGTTGCCATGCCCATAAAAGCCACAAAACCATTCGAGTGCTGGAAGGTTGGAGACACGACAGGACCATTGTTGAGACTGGGAAGGACTGTAAGTGAAGGTCTCCTTCCTCTTGAGATAGGCTTCTCCATCGACATGAAAAGCCTGGTGCCACCACCCCTTCCAGCACCCAGAGAGAGGGCTGTGCTGTCTCAGGGGCACAGGGTGGGATGTATCTCCATTTCTACCTAATTTATTATTTGAGAATTCTTCTGGGCATGGAGGTGTTGCCCACTCTTTTTGATGTTTTCAGTTGTACTGGAAGTTCACTGCTTGCTAAAAAGTAGGTGCCCTTTCCTTTTAAAAAGAACAGAGTAAATCTGTTTGTTACAATCCAGTTGAGAAATGCAAACAGGATTGAATTACAGCAAGGAGCTGCTCTCTCTGCTGCTTCACCCCTGCACTTCAGCCAGTTGTACGAGTTTTGCTGTCTTGGATAAACTTTGCCCTTTGGTTGACTGAACCACATTTTGTGATTTTTTTTTTTCCATCTTGTTTGCAGTTGTGGTATGCAGCAGAGAGTCAGCCCTTTGGGAGACAGCATGAATTACTTGACCTCTATAAAACTATTTGTAAAAGTGAGTGAAATCGGGACCTCCCTGAAAAACAAATGTTACAGCCAACTAAGCCAGCTGTAGAATATTTTTTTAATTGCAAATGGCTGAGGGACTTCACTGACGTTACTGGCCAGTGCAGATGCTTGGCACCTCTTTGATTAAGAGATAAAAATCTGCCCTATTTCTGGTGTGAAGACCCTATGTCTGCAGTATACAGGCATTTGAGTGTACGTTCCACCTACATGTTTAGCATAGAGCTCTATCTGCAAAGGTCTCAACATAAATCTCTCAAACCCCAATGATGTGAAATGACGGGCTGCTTGGGACAGGGGCTTGCTACTCTTGCTGAAAGCTGCAACCCACACCAAGCTCTTCGGAGAGTAAAAATCACAAGCAGAGTTTTAAAAACAGAGGTTGAACGTCCTTCAGAAGGTGCACCCCACATTGCAAGAAAAGCTAAAATAAAAGTAAGCATAGAAGCAAAACGTGGACACTGAGAACTCAAATTACATTCAGAGAATTACAGATTTTATGTCATCAGCAATACCCAAATTGTTCAAGCCTGAGTCATAAAACAAGTTTAAAAACACCAGAAACAAATCACATTTAGCAACTGAGGCTATTATTGTAGGATATGTTTCCCTCAGGTATAATAGTTTTGTCTCTATTACACTGAACACTATTAATGATAACCCGTCCTCCGTTGCTATTTTTGTGAGCAGGTTAGTTGTTGTGGAAAAAGACATCCTGTTTTTTTGAATACGTTATATCTGATCCACTCGCTGAAGTCCCCAGTGATTTCTGTAATCTCAAGACATTACAAAGGAAACAAAAGTTCAGATCATTCTGCAGGGAGTTACTATTTTTACATGGTTGCATTGCTGCTATTCATAGGCATAAAATGCTAAACTACTCCAGAGGCTTAGATGCATAAAACGCATTTTCAGCCTCTAACTACATTTAAAATACCATAAGGGAGATACTTTTAAATTGACAGTAAGAAGATGAGTCCTTAAAATACACTGCATGCTACACCACTGCTTCACCTTAGGAAGGAACGTGTTAGAAGAAAAATTGTAATTTTTCACCCCATAAGAAGCAGTAAAAACCCATACCAAAAAAAAAAAAAAAACCCAACCACCAAAATGAGGAAAAAGGGATTTTTTGCCTTGAAGCGAACAGCTGAGTGAAGCTGAAGAAAGGGGTGTGATTTTTAAATGCATCCCCGAAGCTGCTTGGAAGCCCAGGTCTGATTTTCATTAGTGGTATTCACTCTCAGAAGCCTCTGAGCCATATGTTAGTTACTACATATTCTTCATATTCTTATTGGTGAATGACCTGTGCGAAGCGTTTGACACTTAGTAAGTCGCCGGTCCCGTTACGCAGAGAGGCAGTGAGCTCAGCTCTCCATCCGTCCCACCATGACTCTCCAGCCCCCCCCGTCTCACTCCCGGCCCCTTTCAGGCTCTGCAGAGCCAAGTTCCTTACAAAGCAGCACAGATTTGGCTGTGTTTTTCTTTCCTTCAATTCTGCAGTTGTATTTCAACTACGAGCCAGATTCTGGATGCTGTTCTAGTCTTTCTGGGCTGCTCTTGGGGCACAAAGGACCAAAAAATTGCTCTAATTGCTCAGCTGGGAATTAGTCCAGCACAGGGGAACGTCTGGGTGTCGCAGAACCAGCCTGTGTTACCCAATTTCATATCAGGTAACAAAAGAGCTCAATAATGTATCATACACAAGACTAATTTAATTTTTGTCTCTTAAAAAACAAAGTTCTGCCAGTTAAAGTAATGCAGAGAACCATAACCTTCACATATTCAACATATAGAAAGAGGACTGGGGCCCCGGTGAGCTGTTACAAAAACATCTCTTTATCTTTTTTAATATCATGTTTAGCTAATGTAATTACTTAAAAGTGGTTTCCCAACCTTTACTGGTCTGTGGAGTCCTACGTATTTTCCTGACATCCTCCGTAGAGAAAATCTAAGTCTCCTGACATAAGGCTTATTTTTCTTAGACCAAAAGTCTGTTAAAAATGGACAATGATTTCAAGGGGTCCCTGGAACATGCTTAAGTAGAAGACTTTTTTTTTTTTCTGACACCTGGAGAAACTCAAAAAGACATGAAACAGTCTAGGTTTTGGCCAGCCAATCCTATAATTCTTATTAGCAGGAGCAACTCAAAAGCTGTTTGAATTTCAAAGAGCCATTAGTAATTACAACCATACCAGCACATTCGTTAAGGCCCAAACACAGCTACGCAGAGATGTCAGTGCCAGAACGCAACAGCATCAATATGCCCTCAACTACTCAATCTCAGTATTCACAGCAGTGATTCACATGAAAAGCAGCGTGGCCAGCAGGGCGAGGGAGGGGATTCTGCCCCTCTACTCTGCTCTGGTGAGACCCCACCTGGAGTACTGTGTCCAGCTCTGGAGGCCCTAACAGAAGGAGGACATGGACCTGTTGGAGCGGCTCCAGAGGAGGCCATGAAGATGATCCGAGGACTGGAGCCCCTCTCCTATGAGGACAGGCTGAGAGAGTTGGGGTTGTTCAGCCTGGAGAAGAGAAGGCTCCGAGGAGACCTTATAGCAGCTTTCCAGCATCTGAAGAGGGGCTACAGAAAAGCTGGTGAGGGACTTTTTACAAGGGCGTGTAGCAGTAGGATGAGGGGTAATGGCTTCAAACTGGAAAAGCGGAAATTTAGATTAGATATTACAAAGAAATTTTTCACTCTGAGGGTGGTGAGCCCCTGGCGCAGGTTGCCCAGAGAAGCTGTGGCTGCCCCATCCCTGGAGGTGTTCAAGGCCAGGTTGGACGGGGCTTGGAGCACCCTGGGCTGGTGGGAGTTGTCCGTGCCCATGGCAGGGGGGTTGGAACCGGATGATACTTAAGGTCCCTTCCAACCCAAACCATTCTATTATACAATGATTCTATAACATGACCCCATCATAGAATAAAATTTACCCATCCAATTGAATACTTAGTAATTATCAACAATCTGTGCCATTTACTTGACAACAACTTGATGGCGGTCAACAACTTGACAGTATTACAACGCAACCCCCAAACCAGGACACAACTTGAGATGGTAATATCATTTTGTCCCTTAACAAACTATCCAGATTTGAAGTTAATAACTTCACTGCATTAGTTCTATTGCAAAGTGTTTTCCTGGTGCATCCAAGACTGTTTCTTTATTGGAGCAGCTGTCTGGGATTTGAATAGCGGTCACCATGCAGTCCACACCTTCCTCCTGGTCTTGCAATTTCTCCTTTGCATGCCAAATTCTTCCTTGTTGCAAGAGCCAGCCAACATCACCGTTCTTGCCCAGTTATCAAGAAAGCCTCCAGGAAGAGCTGAGAGAGTATTTTACAAACATCACCTCACACAAGAATTCAATTTTCCTGGTGCTGTATTTAACCCCCCCCCCGCAGCATGCTCGGGAGCCACAAACCTTTACATGAGGTGTTTAGTGTCAGGGAAACTCACGGAAAAGCAGAGCGTAAATTTATGTTTGAGACTATCCCCAGAAAAGGCATTTTTAACTTGTACACCAGAGGGTTTGCACAGCCTGAATCTAAGCCATTCGTCTACACGTTACACTTGAGCATGCATGATGCACACACACTCATAGAGACTTTATGACCTGCAGAGTGTCTTCGTGCTGTAGTTACTGGGTGAAGCTACCTGGAGGTCCATCTGACCTTCTCTGTGGACACTGAATTTCAAGACAAGACCTTCAACTATTGCTTCTCTGCTGAGGTTGGAAACATACGACCCTCTCAGGTCAGTTCACAGAGCACCACGCAGCTTGTTCAAGCGCTAGAACAATACCGCCCCGTTAGCAAACGCTCTGCACGGGCTCATATAACCTCATCCACTGGACCCATTACACTGGGGAGTGCTGCATCCAGGGCCAAACTCTGCCTGTGCATTCACGCTCTCGGGGAGGTGGAGCAGCCAGATGGCTGTCACTGCACCATGAAGCAAGGGTGGAAGAAGGGGGGGGAAACCACAGCACGCTTATCTCTTCGGTAAAACTGCACCTGGCCCTTGTGCAGCTGCACCGCCTGCGGTACCCAAGCTAGCACAAGAGCCTGGCACCGCGCGCGGCCCCGGCGCTTTGGCAGCACTGCCTGCGAGCCACCGTTAGCTCAGCTAACCTCGTGCACACTCAGACCCACAATTCTGTCCCTCCAGGAGCAATGACAAACTGTAAGCAGTGGCCAAATAACCTCCTGAAAGCGAGCACTGTTTATTTAAAATAAACCTCCCTCCAAACGGACTGTGTGCCTACTTTTCTCCTAACTGTTCCTACCCTAGAGTAATCTCCAAGAAGCTTTCTCCCTGTGTAACTTGAAAGCCACCACCATTCTACTCTTCAGAAGGTGTTTCAATGGGGTTTAAGTTCTTTTAATCTCTAAGTCCTTGGCTGGCAAAACACAGCCTGAGAGAAGAGAAGGATCCTTTGAGCAAACACCTTTTGCAAGGGTGCATTGGGGCGTGCCTGGGTGTCCTGGGTTACTCTTCCGCATCCTTCTCTGAAGCTGAATTAGTACAGCTGTTGAAAAATGCTGATAACCCAATAGCTTCTCACTTATTCATACAATTATTAAATGTAATTATTAATAAAACAATGCAGATCCACTTCTCGTCTGTCACAGTTTGATCAAACCAACCAGGACACATTTAACTTCAAATATTGAATATGTTCGGCATAACTGTTCAAAAGCCACCAGTCTTTGAAGCTATTCTGGAAAGTAAGGGAGCTCAAAGAATCACTCGGTATTCACTGAAAAGGTTAAGCTCAGCTTTTGCAGCTCTGACAATAATGGAGGACAGGACTCCATCGCCAGTGGGTACCAACACAACCTCGGACCCTGTGCACCTACCCGGGGCTCCAGGCTGTGGTGGAGCCTGTGCTACTTGCTACTTACCTTCGTACTCACACTGACCAATTGAAAACTGCTGCTGGGCAGCTTACGGACGCTTCAGCCTGGCCAGAGTGCAGTTGGACTGCAGCCACGCTTGAGGGTCCATGCTCGGAAAAGCTTGTACCCTTGGAGACACAGTTAAGTTTCTAGATTTCCAAAGGCTAACCCATTTCCTTCCTCACAGCACCCAAGAACCCCAGTATTTCATCAGGAAAATAACAGTTTTTTAAAGATGGATGATCACTAAATTGCAGGCAGCAAAATAAACACTGTGGGTGCCCTTCCAGAGGAACAACTTTTATTGTGAGCAGCATGCAAAGCCATCTATTCAATATAAAGCTCCATGCCCTGTTGCAGGTGTCTCTGTGTTCATTTCAGCATGCTACAGGTCACTAATTACTGCTTTAATTTTCAAAACATTCCCCTAAAAAAGACAAGAAATTCACCATGGAAACGGCGATGGTCTTCCCTTAGGTGGACGTGCCAATAAATCATTTTGCTCTGCAGTCCGTGCTGACTCAGTTTGGATTCAGGTAACTCCTTCAACACAACTGGCTTCGATATTAGGAAGGGGTGGCCAGGAACGGAGTCACAGCCTTGGCTGTCATCCCCTGCCTGAGCATCCCCTCAACACCAGAGCAGCACCTTAGTTTTGCACTCCCTGAGAAGCTAAGAGGCAGAGAGACACAATTCTGCTTTTCTGAAGCAACAATAAATAGGTCACGCACCAAGCAGAGATGTAATCTCGCTCTCACGCTTGCTTTAAGCAAAAAGTGTAAATTTACAAAATAAAAACAGAACCAAAGAGACAGGAAGCCCATGTAGAAGACAGAATATTAATATAAATACAGTGTGAAACATCTTTACTGCATATTTCCTGATCCAGTAACATAAATGACGATTCATATGAAGAATTTGAGATGTGCATTTCCTATTGTGCTCTGTCTTCAAGCAGCTGACACCAGTGTCATGGTACCATAGAAACAATACATTTCCAATTACCAAAAAAAGGTGTTAAGCTAAAATGCCTTGCAAAATGTAAATTCACACAAAAATTTTAATCATCTGAGCCAATTTCTGCTCTTAGAGTCCATCCTCTTCTATGCACGTGGGAGCTGAATTTGGATCTGCTTGTGTCTTATTAATAGAGAGAAACCTAAATATGAATAATGAAATAAAAAAGGGGAAAACATCTGTATTGAGACAAGTTAAAAGCATGCCAGTAATCCTAAGGCTATTTTTCAAATATACACAGATCTACCCCAGGTTTTCTCATGACTGGACATTTTACTCAGTGTCAAACACCTTTTTCCTGGGTCTCAGAAGTATTTTAATCTTACAGTCCCTTTTGTCATATTAATATTCAACTTTTCCCTTCACTTTAGATTCTGATTAAGTTCTATATTATTATTATTATTATTATTTATTATTTTAATTCACTACAAGGCACTTTATTTTCTAGCATGAAACTCTATAAACCTAGATCCTCTGACATCAATAGTGGAACTTGTTGAATTTATCACCTAACCTATCAGAATTTAGAAAGAACACACAAAATCCAACAACTTCTACACCTGTGCACCACTGGAGACAGAGATACGTCCACACATGTATAAACCTACATAGACAGACAGAAACAACATTTTCATGTAACCACAGTCTTGACCCCAAATAAACTCCACGAAGCCCACCAGAATTACTACTGATTTTACCTGGGAGATGCTCAGAGGCTACCGTATTTGAGAGGAACCTAAGAGTCTAAGATCGTACACGTAGATGACAGACATTAAACTGTTCGCTGTGACCCATCTAGGGACAGTACTACTCACATTCACCCCAATATGTACAGTGCTGCACCACTGACAAGACCTGGAAGCAGAAGATACAAGATCAACGTATTAGCCTCTCATTTTTAGTCAGTACAATTGTAAATATTAGCGACACACTGTGCTCATCGCGTAAGATTAATATTAGCTGCAGTCTGGGAGTAGAGATTGACACAGCAGAAGTGGCAGACGGAGGAGATCTAAGAATAAAGCATCAGATACATCAGTTATTGACAAACTCAGTCCCCAAGTCAAGCAATCCTTTAGCATGTACTTACCACTGAGTTCAAACAGAAGTTGAAACGCAGTTCGGGAAGAAAATTTCGCACAGTCTGGGCCTTCAATTACAGCATT
>NW_009649485.1:751998-781593 GCF_000708025.1 Charadrius vociferus | reverse complement strand
TTTGAAAGCTCAGCTGTGCTCCCCCACCCCTAAAATAACTGTACAGCGGGATTTGGATAAGTATGGTGAAAGTTCTCCTCACTGAGCTCAGTTAAGAAAGGGGCTATATCATAGAATCACAGAATGGTTTGTGTTGGAAGGGACCTTAAAGATCACCCAGTTCCACCCCCCCTGCCATGGACACAGACCCCTCCCACCAGCCCAGGATGCTCCAAGCCCCGTCCAACCTGGCCTTGAACCCCTCCAGGGATGGGGCAGCCACAGCTTCTCGGGGCAACCTGCGCCAGGGGCTCACCACCCTCACAGGACAGATTTTTTTTCTAATATCTGATCTAAAGCTCCCCTCTTCCAATTTAAACATGTTCCCCTTCATCCTATCATTACGTATCACTACATATACATACATATACATACATCCATGAATGCTGCAGACCACCATTTAAGGAGGAAACTGAGTCTGCAGCACAGTAATTCACCCATGCTGGACTAGATGGAAAGCTTGGCCACTGTGGTGTCAACCACAGCCCTCTGGAGCCCATATGATGAGCTGGCTGTGATGACGACCACACCCTAAGCATCCTGTAAGAGGATGAATTGTGAGGGTTGCAGGCATCCGTATAGGTAGTCTAGACTACCCCTTTGTTAACGTAATGTACCCTTAGGTCTCTTTGGATTGCACATAACTATCATTGCCATCACCTGAACACATTTCAGGATGTTGACACTTTTTAAGGAGTGAGTGGACCATTCACGTCCTGTGTGAGTTCAAATCAATGCCCGTGGAGAAAACCTGACAGGTAGTGTTTCTTAAAATCAAGCAGTTCTGTGCATCATCAGCACTCTTCCAGATCCACCAAGAAAACAATGATGTCTTCCTTCAGTCCTTATTTTGGGGCCTTGATGAACCACTGTGGTCATTTCTGGTGTTGATTAGAGGAGGGCTGGCCTTGATCCAGACAATGGAGACCAAACCAAAGCCAAGGGTCCACCCGCAAGACCGGAACCTTAGACTGAAAGTTTCTCAAAGCAAGCTGTGCTGCAGCAAGAGCAATGCCCGTGGGCAGGTCCCCACCAGCCACCTGCTGGGCAGGCAACGGTCATTTGCAGTACAGCACCGGTGCTCTCCAAACGGCATCTGCTAAGGGTGCCTGAGCCAATTACAAGAACGTACGGCTGGTGATTTCATGCTTTGCCTTGTTATAAATAATAAGGTTATGTTTTCTTCATAGATCTTTTGATTTTTTTCCTCTGGGAGACTTGTGGGTTTTAATGGCATTAATTCCTATTTGCCAACCTTGTCCATATAAATGAGGATGTTCATTAAATTAATGTTAAGCGATGAGCATTATAATTAGGATACATTTAAAATGCAGCATGTCTAAATCAAAGACTATCCAAGATGTTCTCTTTTTTTATTAAGATATAATTCGAAGGAAGCTTACTGTTTAGTATAAAATGAATTCTATTTTCCAACAATCTCTTCCCACTAAGGTGATGAACAGACCAAGGAAATACACCACAGACTGGTGCTTTCCAGTTGACATTTTTTCATGTGCTCTAAGGTATGACGTCTTTCATTAGCTATTACATTAATATTGAGTTTACGGCTTTTTTTTTTTTTTTTTTTTGCCACTGACAGCAGCAAAGAAAGAAAGGAAAACAAAGAAACATGAAACAGCTCATTGAGGACACATTAGTTGGACACACCACCCTTGAGGAGGTATCACCTACGGTAGACGTAAGTGCACCAGAGATGTTAGAGCTTCAAGCCAAGGGTCAATTCATTCCAAGAGCATCCTTTACGTTGTCCTGTGGAGACACCTGAGCAGTGCACCAAGCTGTCTGGGTTTGCCATTTTAGGCCAAACCATCCACAGTTGCAGACCAGCTTTAGTGAATACAAAAGTCGCTCAGTGGGGCTCACTACGTAGAAAACGCAGAAAATCCATGGCAGACTTAAGAAGCCCATCCAGCTATCTCAGATCCTACTGCTGAAAGACAACACTCATAAGAATACAATACACGACTCATAAGAATAGACAAATAAATTTAGGCTGAGAAGGTTTCTAAATAGGGGGTGGGAGTGAAAAGTGCCAGATGAGGCTTGTTATTTTACATCATATCAAAATTCTATTTCATCTCACTGTCACATGATTTAAAATAACGAAAGGCTTCACGACTGACCCCGATGTTTAGTCACACAGTTCCAGCTGACTGCAATATCTGTCATCTGTAGGACATCAAAGGCAACACCTTGAAGAGGTCACCTTTACCAGAGACAACTGGGAGAAGGGCTTATGCAATTTTTTGCACAGCAACATGTTCCCATCTATAACCAAAATTCATCATCTTCCCGTGACAAATGGATAACCAGAGCCTGACTCTGTTCTCAGCCACACCGGGCTGCTGTGTAGGACCACGCAAAAGGAAATCAAGGGACTCCTCCAAATCCAGCTGGGATGAGAATTTAGATCTTACTACTTCACAGTTTCTTTCCCAAATCCATGCCCTAGTTACGAAGTTTGCCCTTGGGTTTCTTTGCTTGACTGTTGCCCTCTTGCCTCGTCCTCCAGTCCGTGTCAAACCCTCCATGCTCTGCCACAAGCAGTACTTGCGCTGGGCGCAGGACGCCTGCGGAGATAGCCTGTTACTGTGTCAAGGATTCATGGCGGAAAACGGGGCTCTGCCAAACGCAGCCTCTTTGGCAGGGAAGCTGCTTGGCCCTGTGTGATTACAGCTGTTCGGATTCTTGCTCTGCCCCTTCTCCTTACTGGATTTCCCAACAGCAGATGGGAAATAAGCCAAGAGGGAAGGAAACAGAGAAAGAGGCAGTGGTAAAAAGCAGGAACAAAACAAAACTCAAGGAAAAAATTGCAAAGCTAGAGCGAATTAAAACCAAAAGGTCAAGGAGTACATTAAACAAATAACAGACAAATAACCCTCCTCTCAAAATCATCTTCTTATTTTTCAATTTATTCCTTGTGTAACTCAACCGAAAGAAGTAGCACCAGTCCACAAGAGAATCTGGCCACACAGAGTAATGAAACTTGCATTTTTTTCCAGGCTATGTGGACATAAAGAAACTGCAGGGAGCCTAGAAATGCTCACCACGACCTGGTAGCTGGGGAAGGTTACAAAGTCCAGCGCACTGGCTGGCAGACCGCACCACGACGCCAAGCGTTGGAAAGCACTGCGTTGTACCCGAGCTCTGCAATAAAAGATGTTGATGAGGGACACGCAGCTCCCCACTTTAAGGTGTGAGCTGATAGCTTGCAGGTGTGAAAAAAGAATTGGTACGCACACATGTTTTTTCTCTGTTGCTTGCTTTCTCTCCTCGCTCCTTTCACCAGTTACCTTCTGTTCTTTACATATGGTTTCCATTTCATCTTCAACTGATGTGCCAGGTGTTAGCTAATGACCGCAAAACAGACACCAGCCAAGACCATCTGACTCAGTGTGACAGGATCTAAGTTCCTCTGTTACAAAATACGAAGGAGGTATAATATTCAAAATATATATACCTGAACAGACCATTTTTGGCACTCTGCAGAAGAATTCAAAAGCAAATCAACACGAGTGGGCTGCATGCTTCCTACCTCCCTTTGCATATACACTCCATCAACACCCAGGTGCAGTGCATGGTCCCTTCCTCAAAACTCAGCTCTCCGTCCTGGTGGCACTCAGCTCTGTGACCAACACAGCATCCCCTCTGCGCATGGACCCACGTCGGTCTCTTGACCCAGTAGCCAAGAGACATGCAATAACCTCTATAACAGCAACGTGACAGGAACCAGTAAGGAAAATCTGAACTACATTTTAAATAAGCAAAAGTTTGGCTTGATCCAAACTCCATTAGATGAGTAGGATTTTTTCACTACAATAAATAGGTTCGTATTACCTAAAGTTTTAGATAACAGGCCCACAGATCAGCAACAGTATGAACGCCTAATGTGATCGCTCTCCATAAATGTTCCCAGATGCAACTTTTAATGTCTTTTAAAATTTATGTTAAGCAATACAGAGGAATATAGTATGAAAACCTCACATATACTTGTACCTCTCATAGTGAGAGGCTGAAATCCCTGCAAATGTATTTGTCCTCTCGGTGAGCTTCCCTGTGTGTTAAAGGCAGAAATGGTAGTGAAATATAATCTTTATGATTAATCAAACTTGCATTCACAATCACTAAATCAGCTTCCAAAACCCTACCACAGGGATGGGTCTTCTCCACTCAAATTTGTCCTTTCCAGTTCTGATCAAGATCTTAGAGAAGCCACCAAGCCCTGCAAGACCTAGGATTAGAGCAGTAAGAAACTCGATTCCTGTGTGTGTCTCTGCAGCGTATTTCAGTTTGTTCAGGTAAAAGAGTTTAACGCTTGCCCACAAGCATCCCATGGGACAGAAATGTTCTCCCAGTCTGCACTCTCTGAAGGCACTAGTGTTTCTGTTTATTTCTGCAAGCACAAAGTTGTGCCTCCTGTGTCAGTATTTTTTTTCTTAAATAGGCCCAGCCTGCTCATTTACAGACATGATGGCACACACTGTTTGAATCTAGGTTTCATCATCTCTACATATGTAAAACCAAAACATTTTTGGCCAAGCCGTTCTTGTTGGCAGCGGTGATGCATGTACTCCTCCAGGAAACACAGAAAGAGGAAAAGAACACTATGGAAGAGAAAAATGGTCTCATCCACACCGAAATGGCCAGGTGCTATGCACTGATGTGCATAAGTCATTTTCATAAAATAACATTAACAACTTCTGTTTTGGTTCTGTCTTACAGATGATAGGCACTGTTCAGGAGAGACCTTCTTCTAGTCTCAAACAGCACAACAGACCTCAACCTCCGCTGAAGACTAGATGCGAAACTGTAAAAAGTAAACAGTACATATATGTGTAGGGTCTCATAAAGCTCTTCTCACATTTCAGTAGAGATTCCTCAGCTGTGACCTACAATCAGCAGAAACCATGGACCTTTGTAATGCAAGACTTTAAACCCCGTCTTGCCTATGCATGCTAAGTTTGAGCAGAAACAACTCTGCTCCCAAGAATGACAGAGCAGAAAGGAGCATGGGAAGTCACTCAAGAAAATACTTTTGAGAGTGAATATGCCTGAAGTAGAGCATTGTGCCCCGGAATCTGAGGAGTGTTTCTGTTGTGTACGGAGAAGAGACTGGGCCTCTTCCAAGGACAGGCCATTTCATGCAATGGCAGCCGTTTCAAATGACAGCTAACCCCTTCTGCTTTGTCCTGAGGAAAGCACCAGCTTCACGCTCTTTAAGTACCTAACTTTGGTGGTTGTCAGCAGTTCACTGCATGCACTAGCCTGACATTCACCCTACAGGCATGATGCCTTCCAACCTGTCATCCTCACAGGATGCTCCTAATAAAAGCCTCTTGCCAGCAGAATAACTCCTCACGCTAAGTTTCTTGATGGCTGAGGTCTAAAAAACAAATGGGGCAAATACTGAAGTTTTCCCACCGAAGTCCCTGAGAGCTTTACATGAGTAAAGTGCACTTGCAAGCTGAATACTAGTCCTGGGGCTCAGTCTGGATTTAAACTCTGCTGTTTTAGCAGCAATAAATCAAAAAGTGGACTCACATAAAATTGTCCTTTACCTTTCTTCCCTCAGGCTCCCAGCTCACTACCAGGCTATGCAGGAAACTCTCCAGAGGGCTACAAATCCCCTGCCTATCTCCACATGCTTCCAAACTTCTATACAAAATTATGTGCTGGGTTGATCAAAACAAATCATCATTTATTAGCTGCAAATAACCAAGTGATGAAGTGCGTTCTCTAACAGATCCTGAGAGTCAAGTGCAACAGTAAACAAAAAATTATAGTGACGTACTCATTTTGATGTACATGTTGGACACCATAGTCTAAATTCTGCCCAGTGCAGAAGGGGACAGGAAAGGGGAAAAAAATGCATCCTTGCTTTATTGTATGATCAACAAAATTCCGTGATATTAGTGTCTCACTTCCTCCTCACTCAACACGTCACCTCTACTATTTACCACTGCTCCATAAAAAGCTCCACGATGCAGCCCATACGAAAGTTCCTGTCAAAATAATTTTCTATTACAGCCACGTAACAAAACCAGCATGAACTGTTCTCCGCAGAGAAGCAATGCGATTTAGCCTTCGTTTGTTTTCATTAATACGACACCTTTGGTGTGTGTACAGGTCAAAGCTGCTTTAGAAAAGTGTCTATCATTAGCAAGTGCCTTTTGTTCCTCAGCAAAAACAAGCAAGTACTGTTGTATAAATGAAATATTATGTATCTTGGAAAAAAGGAAATCAATCAAACAGAAATAAAGTTTCTAGATCACAGCAATCTAAAGTTACTGCACAACCAAAATCTCTGCCAGTATCATACTGCTAAGGGGCCTACCTAGAACTCGTACATGCCAGCGACAAGTGTATTTGCCAAAGCTGAGTGTCAGAAACTCAAAATTCAGCAACACCACACTGTTCAGTTTCTTGAGACCTCACAGATAAGTTACAGTCTCAAAGTTTAATATAACACATCACACCCCCATGATGGACGTATGCAAGACCCACAGACTACCATGGCTGACTTCAGTGGATAGAGACCAGTTGGAGTGAGACCTGGAAGACATCAGCCTACCACAGCAGCAGACACTACTGGGAACAACGCTTGATTTCACCCTCAGGCTTTCCTCACCATCCACAGGATTCAAAGATGAAAAGTATCTATGAGGGATGCCACCTCATGAGTAGCCAAGTAGGCAGGATACCTTCCTGGGAGAGCCCTGAGGTTGCTCTCAAGCACAACCCTTGTGCTTGCAGCCAAGAGGGCCAAAGGTCTCCTGTGGTGCCTTAAAAAGATTGTGACCAGCAGGTTGAGGGAGGTCATCCTCCCTCTCTCCCCTTGTGAGGCCACATCTGGAGCACTGTGTCCAGTTCTGGGCTCCCCGGTTCAAGAAAGACAGGGAACTGCTGGAGAGAGTCCGGCAGAGGGCTATGAAGATGATCAAGGGACTGGAGCATCTCTCTGGTGAGGAAAGGCTGAGAGCCCTGGGGCTGTTCAGCTTGAAGAAAGGGAAAAAAAATGCATCCTTGCTTTATTGTATGATCAACAAAATTCCGTGATATTAGTGTCTCACTTCCTCCTCACTCAACACGTCACCTCTACTATTTACCACTGCTCCATAAAAAGCTCCACGATGCAGCCCATACGAAAGTTCCTGTCAAAATAATTTTCTATTACAGCCACGTAACAAAACCAGCATGAACTGTTCTCCGCAGAGAAGCAATGCGATTTAGCCTTCGTTTGTTTTCATTAATACGACACCTTTGGTGTGTGTACAGGTCAAAGCTGCTTTAGAAAAGTGTCTATCATTAGCAAGTGCCTTTTGTTCCTCAGCAAAAACAAGCAAGTACTGTTGTATAAATGAAATATTATGTATCTTGGAAAAAAGGAAATCAATCAAACAGAAATAAAGTTTCTAGATCACAGCAATCTAAAGTTACTGCACAACCAAAATCTCTGCCAGTATCATACTGCTAAGGGGCCTACCTAGAACTCGTACATGCCAGCGACAAGTGTATTTGCCAAAGCTGAGTGTCAGAAACTCAAAATTCAGCAACACCACACTGTTCAGTTTCTTGAGACCTCACAGATAAGTTACAGTCTCAAAGTTTAATATAACACATCACACCCCCATGATGGACGTATGCAAGACCCACAGACTACCATGGCTGACTTCAGTGGATAGAGACCAGTTGGAGTGAGACCTGGAAGACATCAGCCTACCACAGCAGCAGACACTACTGGGAACAACGCTTGATTTCACCCTCAGGCTTTCCTCACCATCCACAGGATTCAAAGATGAAAAGTATCTATGAGGGATGCCACCTCATGAGTAGCCAAGTAGGCAGGATACCTTCCTGGGAGAGCCCTGAGGTTGCTCTCAAGCACAACCCTTGTGCTTGCAGCCAAGAGGGCCAAAGGTCTCCTGTGGTGCCTTAAAAAGATTGTGACCAGCAGGTTGAGGGAGGTCATCCTCCCTCTCTCCCCTTGTGAGGCCACATCTGGAGCACTGTGTCCAGTTCTGGGCTCCCCGGTTCAAGAAAGACAGGGAACTGCTGGAGAGAGTCCGGCAGAGGGCTATGAAGATGATCAAGGGACTGGAGCATCTCTCTGGTGAGGAAAGGCTGAGAGCCCTGGGGCTGTTCAGCTTGAAGAAGAGAAGGCTGAAAGGGATCTTGTCAATGCTTATCAATAGCTAAAGGGCGGGTGGCAAGAGGATAGGGCCAGACTCTTTTCAGTGGTGCCCAGCAGGACAAGGACCAATGGGCACAAACTGGAACACAGCAAATTCCATCTTAACGTGAGGAAAAACTTCTTTACTGTGAGGGCGGCAAAGCACTGGCACAGGCTGCCCAGAGAGGTGGAGGAGTCTCCCACACTGGAGACATTCAAAACCTGCCTGGATGTGATCCTGTGCAACCTCCTGTAGGTGACCCTGCTCTGGCAGGAGGGTTGGACTGGATGATCTCCAGAGGTCCCTTCCAAGCCCGAACAGTCTGTGGTTCTGTGACAGGAGGCAGAAGGGACACCAGAAGCTGGGCTAGGAGCGAGAACCAAGGAGAAGGACCTGGGTAAAGCCAAGCCACCTGAACAAAGTCTCTTCCCCTGTAATGCTGCACTGCAACATAAAACAATTTAAGTACCACCCTGTAAAACGTATTCCTTATTTCTTGCCCTCTGTGATTCTAGGAATTAACTTTTAAAAATAAGCACATAAATATCAGGAACTAAACCATTTTGTAAAAGCCTTACAAATGGACCACAGTTTTGCTATGACCCTGTCATTTTGTTTCTCTGTATAACAGGAACATTACTGCAAACACTACTGCAACTGTGCCCCATCCCCACAGCAAAGCCAGCCACGCAATATCCACAACTTACTAAAATATCTGTAATGCAGGCCTGTTATAAACTCGTATCTGCAATCCAGTAGATCCCTAGGTAATTTTTCATTTTGTAACTTGTCCTCCAAAAGCTGTAACACTCAGAGCAACACCGTTCCCGTGCACTGCGACCATACCGGCTCTAAACCCAACCATGACAGGGCTCAGCTGGATGAGAACAATGAGAATACTGGTGATAGAGATGCCTGTTTTGCAGCTCATGGGGTGAGCATTTACTCCTGCTTTCGGCTGACAGACTGCCAGGACAGGCAAGCATTAGGTCTTAGCGGGATGTGGGCAACCAGGGTGGCTGGAAGGTTTCCATTAGTACTCTTGCAGATGCATCTCAGAGTAACTTGCTAGCTTTGGTAAACAGCAGGGAAATTTCCAGCTGATCAGTTCTGCCCGGTGATTAAGACTAATGTGAATTTAAAGGCAAATTCCAGATAGCTGGAAAAAAAAATTAGAAAAATACACATTAAGACACTCGCCAGCGAAAACACTGAACCATAATGCAGTGCTATTTATTTATAGAAACAATGTACCTTATGCAAACCAAGTATGTTAGAATTATTAACAAGATCATTACCATGTGTAAAAGCTATTTTCCATTCCTGAGTTTCCAGGAGTAAGCAAGAGACCTGTGCCTAAGTTGCTCGGTCCCCTCCCTCATGCACATCTGCACTGTCAGCCCTCTGATATGGCTGCTTGAGACAAGTAATTTTGCAGCCTGAAGACCAAGAGAACTTAACAGAAAGTTCAGACAAACAAATCCAGCTGTCTGCAAGGAAAAACTTGCATATTCTCTCTTCTGTAAACACTTTTTCCCTTTGAAAGACAGCCGGATCACACCATCAGCTTATGTCAATTGGTTTGGCTGCCCTGAAGTCAGCTGTAGCAATCTGCACCCATTCAAAACCAGGTCCATGTCTTTTTCCTTCCCACTTGTTTCATTTCCTCGCCCCAATCCCCACTGTATGCCCACAAACCCTTCCAGCCCCCAGCCCCTGGCTGCCAATGAGATGTGCCCTCTGCAGCCCCAGCCGCCTGTCCACACGGGGTGCCACAACGGAAACTCTGCCTGCCTACACAAAGCACCCTTACCAAAAGTACCAAATTTTAAACACAACTGACTCATTACTGATTGCAAGCTGTTGGGCGTGCAAGAGGAGGAGGGAGGAAAGAGAAAGACTTGTCCAGGTGGCCACAAGCCTGTATACGTACTTGCTCCCTGGGCACAGCTAAAAAATGGCCAAGAAACCTTGCTTTAGGAGTAACTGCTGTGCTCCTCTGTGATTTTCAACACTCACATTTTCAGAAGCCTAAATCCATGTCTTGGGCTGATCCTTCTCAGCCTTGTTTTCTTTTGGGGAATAAGTTTCAGTTTCTGCGGATAGTTTAAGATAAAACTTCTGTGCTGTTTGAATCAAGAATCGGAGAAGAAACAGGGTTTTGTCCCACTGCTAACAAAGAGTCTAGATAATTTTCCTGTGCACAGATAACAAAATGGGTTTGGATTTCAACCAGGAGAGACACATCTGCACTTACACTGGTAAAGATGGGTTTGCCAATAATCAAGCTCTGAAAGAGAGGGAATCACATTTGAATCAGATGTTTTTTAGCTTACTGAAATTAAATTATGTCTTTGCCTTCCTGTACACCAGTCCGAGGGCTCATTTACACAGAGTACTCCTAATGCTGAAGTTACACTGGATCTTCTGGATTAAACATCTACATGGGAGGTCCATCAAGTCTAAGTTTTAGTACTTCAGTTATTGAGGCCACAGAAATACTTTAACATAAAACAACTGACGACTGTCATAGCTGCTCTGCCCTCTGAAGAAACCACTCAAAAGGCTCAGAAAACACTTCTTCCTTGCTGAGACCACAGCATTTGTGCACAAATACGACCCCAGAAAAGGGACCACTTTACTTTGCCAACCCCATCATCAAGCCACTGCTCTTTAAATAAACCACCAAATGCTCATTTCTCCAGCAACTGGTGTGCATTGTCCTATGCAGAGAAAACTCCTATTTTAGGAAGGCAGAGTTTGACATACTCCTTCTAACCACTCATCCAGCGCATCAAGGATCTGGTCATTCTGCACATCACATACAAAGCCATACATACTGCTAGAGTACACTGCAGATGTGTGATAAATGTATACCACTAAACTACAGATAAATGCAAAGAGACACATTACAAATAAACTAAACAGCAACAAAGCCCTAGGCAACATCATTAACTTTGTACAACAATAACCACTTGTACCAAAATATTCATAAATACAATTCTGAGTACTGCATGTGTTTGATTTGCTTTAATTGCGATGTCCACTTCCACTTATAAACTTCTTTTTAAATCTGAGGTAGCTTATAATTGCAATTCACATAGGCATTGTTATGCTAAAATCTCACTAAAAATACACTTCCAACATTTGGTTGGTTTCTCATTTTCATTCACAGTACCGTTTTTATGTATTTTATACATATATTCATCTATAAACACACAGCAGTCCTGACACGAGAGGGACATTACCTTTTCAGGCACAGTTTTGCATGGCAAACAATCTGAGCCAACTCTGCTGCTCACGGGAGAAGCTCCAGCAACGAACCAATGGTATACCAAGGAGGGAAGATGGAAAAGGAATGATTTTCACCATCGTATTTATGACGAACTTACTATATTAAAACCATCAACAACAGAATTTAAGAATGAGAAATCATTAACAGAAACACCCAAACCATTCTTGATTTTCTGTTGTTGAGTTGCGTAACCTGCTCTTGTATCTTTATTTCATTAGCTTTCAGCACTTCAAATGCACTTCTCAAAAGATTAACACCAAATATCAAATTACCTAATTACAGCTTTAGCACATTTTATTCCTATTTTGAGATGGTAAATCGGCTTTATATGCATACATGTACATCCATGATGTGCTCTGAATGTCTTTCCTGTGCAGTTCTCCGCAAGTCTGGCCAACTGAGCTCCACAATAATCATCCAGTGGGACAAGATGGGATCCTTCTGCCCACCTGATGCTCTGCATCGCCTCACTGCCAAAGACAGCCATCATGGAGATGGTGCATCTCTGCCTTTGATACAGCAGACAGCACACGTATCTCAGTATGACAGATACCATACGTACAGAGGGAAAAAAACCAAAATTGCACGTTTAGAAAGAAAAAAATTGTCGTGATATTTGTACTATCCAGAGGCATAAACCACACAGGTTTCCTAGGATCAGGCATTGGGCTGGTATAAAATGAAGTCATGTCCTTTACATCCATGGACTGATAATGATTTACTCCACCTGGTAATTCAACCCTGAATGTACGCATTTCACTGCCTGATTTCACTTTTACAAGCTGTATGACAGACAGGTTGATGCTAACGGATCAGTCAGCGGGGCTTGATCCTGGGGCCGCTCTCCTCCCTCTTGACTCCAGCAGAACCTCTGTTTACTGAAACAGGTCCCAAAGCACCGCTCCTGAGCAGATTCCTTCTGTGTACTGCGCTGTTTGGGGTTTATCTTTGCTCATCAGCGATTTTAGAGCACATACCTACACACCATATCAACACACATTGCAGTAAGTTGTTTGTTAGAGCTTTCACAACAGCATCTCCTCCAAAGACGTCATGCCCTGTAGAAACCAGTAGCCCATGAGGCACTGTAGCAGTGCAGAGCTATAAATTAACATCGTATTTTACAAAACTGTTCTTTTAAGCTCTATTTTGGGATGAAGTCTTAGGGCCTGACTCAGCACACACACAGCGTTAGTCTGATAGCACGGCGGTGAACTGGAGCTTACTCACGTGAGAAATACAGGAAACCCTCGGGATTTCCATTTCCCAAGGAGGGAAGAGAGGTTCACACTCACCTTAACCTAGGAAGACATGTGGTGGGATTTACAAAACTGTTTAGCGTGCGATGGTCTAACCAAAAGCCAGAAGGAATTGCTGGTCTCCTAGCTGCTCGTATGGAAGTGGGGCAATATCACACACTTGTGAAAGTCATGCATGCCATGTAAAGCTGAAGTTCAGACAAAATTCCAGAGTAACACACAAATATTCTGTAAGGTAAGTTTGCCTACACCAAAATGTAAGCTAAACAAAAAAAAAAAAACAGCAGGAAGCAGCTAGAGGTTTTCAACGTTCTGGGCAAGACACCTGACAGACCCAAACCTCCTCCAAATACATGGAAGAAAGAACTCATGAACTCAGTAAGTACCAGAATTTGATTTAACCAGGCATTTTAAATGGAACCATGTTCCCAGCTCCTTTTCTGGGAAACTTGTGGCATCCTGCCCGGGCTGGCAGACACAGCCCCGGGCGGCAGCAGCAGACCTGCTGAGCAGCCAAGACCACCACTCCCAGCACTGGCTCCTACCACCACTTCCCTAGTTACACCTTTAACGTTTCCCTAGTAAAAAAAAAAAAACCAACCAACAACACCAAAAAACAAAAAACACCAACTTTGATTCAGCCGAAATGGGCAAACAAAATACTTCCTCAATGAAGCTCTAAGAAACTCTTAGAATAGAAACTTCCTACTTCTCATTCCCCAGTGTGCCAATTTACTCCTATGTCTTTTTTTTTCTTTTTCTTTTTTTTTTTTTTCAATCTCTTTGTTCGCTACCTTTTTGATATTGCTGCAAAAGCCTGTCTCGGCCAGCCAGAACAGATACAATCTTGTCATGCTTTCTGTAGTCTGAGCGGAAAGCAAGAGAGAAGCTCCAAAAATGGCTATTAGGTTGCATTCACGGGCCATAATGGTCTTATTCTGGCAGTCAAACTAGATGCATTTAAGACAATGCTTTTCTTCTCTCTCCTTATCAAATCTTTTATGTGGGTTTGTGTCATTTAAAAGTAAAAAACGTTTAAAAGTTTAAAAAGTAAATATGAAATCAAATATAAGCAGCAGCATTCAAAGTAACCTGCTAAAACTGATTTTGTTGTGCTTCATACGATTCCATTACCGGTGAATGATAACGGAGACATTAATTTCTTTCCAACAGGAAACACATGTCACAGTCTCCTGTCATTTTTAGTCTACTTTTAAATGACTCCGAATGCGTTCGGAACCACTAACTTCACATCTTTGCAACTAATTTGGTCCAAACTGACATGGGAAGCCCTAAATATTCCTTAATAACACGTTATTTTGAACTGCAGAGGAGCAGTAACAGAACCTAAAGTACACAGCAACATTCAGTGTCATTAGTAACTGAATGTGCTCTGGAGATTGCACATTGTTATGGGTGTAATGTTATGCTGTTCTAAATTGCTGTTTGCTTCAGCTGATTCAGACGGCTGCAAATCGACAAACACTTACCACACACAATTTATGAAGCAGATTTCCATTTACCAAAGAACTGTGAAAAAATGTAATCACGTTACATTTTGAGACGTGGATGGAATGTCTCCATAAACACAGTGAATGGCTTTGACTGTTCATACACCTGGAGCCTCTGGGTCTTGCAGACTACAGCGCTCAGCACATGGTACTGAGATGCGGCTCAGCTTCTGCAAAAACCTTAGATGAGGTATTGTTTTCATTCTGATACATATTCTTAAGCACAATTAACATTGTATTTATGTTTAACATTATAGTCTAAAATCATAATTTTAAAATTATAATTTAAAAATTATGTTGCACATATCAAGACAGCACATTTACTGGAACTTGTATATAAAAAGAATAGGAAGATGCAAACTGTTAGCAATGGTGCTTATTTCCAAAGGTACTTAAGTTATTATGTGGGAAGTAATAAATTTTCTCCTTTTCTCCAGCTTTTATGCCTTTTTACATAAAGTGTTAATATTGTTTCCCTGCTTGTGGCTTACCAACACAAAATTTAAGAGTTCAGCCTTGCTCTCCTTGAAGGGAAAACCTTACCTAAAGAGCGAATGCTTCCAAGTCCATGCAGGCTGGCTTTCCCCTAAGATACTCCATCGTTCCTTATGTGACTGTGACATTTTCTGGGAAATTTCTGTCCCACTTTGAAAACCTGTGGCAAAAGCAAGACCTGGGACAGAGCCTGCCGCTCTTGCAGGCATTTTGCCCCGGTTTAAGCGCTGCCAGCCCTGCCCTGCATCTCAAGCAAACAGTTCTGCTTCCAGCAGAATTTCTGAGCTCCGAGAACACAAAGAAAGACAAAATTCAGAAAGACCAAAGAAAAAGCAGCAGCAGGCAGCAGGTTTAGTCTCTGACCGTCAGCACTCTGATGGGCTCTGAAAACATACTATGTTCCCGCTTGCTGCAAATTTCAGTTTAAGCGCTGTTCAGAAACACGTCCTTGAAGCTTACTTTTCTTCCTAACAGCATTCTCCAACCCTCTCACTATGAAAATGCAGAAAAAAATTATTCTGAATAGCATTTGTAGCAATTACTTCGTATCTGTGAAAAACTTCTTTTTACCAAAGCATAAAATGATGACTCTGCTTGTTCTGCCTTCTAAAAAAAAAGCCCCAAGCAAACAAAAAAAACAACCAAACAAACAAAATTGTCAGCCCCTCCTTGAGGAAAGCCTCCCAGGAAAAAGCATAGGCTTGACGAATTAAAAACTTCAAGGCTTTGTTTGTAATTTCTTTAACATAATGGGTAAAAACATCTCTGAGTACAACTGGTATGTTGAGTTCATCATTTCCTACTGCTCTTTATTTTGGAAGCACAAGGGAAGAACGCCAACTACTGCTTATTCCAGCCCTTTGAGTATTGTTCAAAGAGTATTGGATTTAATTTTAGCAATGACTTAATTTCATAGAATGATAGAATTGTCTCGGTTGGAAGGGACCTTTAAGATCATTGAGTCCAACCATCAACCTAACACTGCCAAACCCACCACGAAACCATGTCCCTCAGCACCACATCTGCCCATCTTTTAAATCCCTCCAGGGATGGCAACTCCACCACTGCCCTGGGCAGCCTGTTCCAATGCTTGACAACCCTTTCGGTGAAGAAATTTTTCCTAATATCCAATCTAAACCTCCCCTGGCACAACTTGAGGCCGTTTCCTCTTGTCTTACTGCGTGTTACTTGGGAGAAAAGACCGACCCCCACTGCCTCTCTGCACCCTCCTTTCAGGGAGCTGTGGAGAGCGATAAGGTCTCCCCTCAGCCTCCTCTTCTCCAGGCTGAATACCCCCAGTTCCCTCAGCCGCTCCTCACAAGACTTGTGCTCCACACCCCTCACCAGCTCCGTTGCCCTTCTCTGGATGTGCTCCAGCACCTTAACGTCTGTCTTGTTGTGATGGGCCCAAAACTGAACACAGCACTCGAGGTGGGGCCTCACCAGTGCCCAGTACAGGGGGACGATCACTGCCCCAGTCCTGATGGCCACACTAGTCCTGATACAGGCCAGGATGCCATTGGCCTTCTGGCCCACCTGGGCACACTGCTGGCTCATGTTCAGCCAGTTGTCCACCAACACCCCCAGGGCCTTTTCTGCCGGGCAGCTTTCCAGCTGCCCCAAGCCTGTAGCGTTGTGTGGGGTTGGTGTGACCCAAGGGCAGGACCCAGCACTTGGCCTTGTTGAACTTCACACCATTGGCCTCAGCCCATCCATCCAGCCTGTCCGGATCCCTCTGTGGAGCCATCCTACCCTCAAGCAGATCAACACTCTTGCCCAAAATTTCAGCATTTTTAAAATGGAAAAATCTAGCAGTATTCTAAAAAGTTACATAAATTGTATATGATACCTAAGTAGTTGGAGACACTGAGCAGCCTGGTCATTACCTTGTAGATGGGCTATACGCACAGTGTGCCAGCTTCATTTCTCTGCCACAGTCCCCCTCCTGCCCTCTGCACACCACGGGCGGCCACCCTGCTCCAAGCAGTGCCGGCAGTGGGCCCCGGCGAGGCAGCAAGAGCGTCTCCCCACCAGGAGCACTTCAGGGCCCCCCAGCGAGGCACACACAGCTACCATCTCCCAGTGCCCGGGTCATCCTCGACTGCTGTGGGCAGCTGATGGGAGTTAAGAGCAGCCCCAGTTTGTAAGTGGGAGCAGAGCACTCTGTCAGTAACACACTTGGTGCAGGACTGAGATTTACAACCTCTCCCCAAAGCTGTGCTGCACATTTGAACTCACAGCTTCTCTGGACGGCTGCCATAACCCCCCTCTGGACACCGATTTTCTTACCTACTCCCCACACGATACAGCTTGCAAACATCAAAAATGAATCTGAAACACAAACATCTACTTTATAGTAATACCCACGGTATCCAACAAGGACAACGGACCGCATTCAGCTGGAAAATCAAAAGAATAAAATCACATCAGCTATGAACCAGCTCAAGTAGCTCTTCTCAGTTACAGTGATCAGTGAACATACAGGATAAAAACAGCTGGTCAAACCCAAACCTCCCAGTTATGTGAGAAGTAAAACCAGGTAACTTTTGCTGAGAAAAAATGAAACCCCAAATGAAATCCAAAACAACTCCAGAAGAGCGAGCAAACGACATTGCCAGCATTTCTGATAGTAGCATTCCAGCAACCGCAACGTGTCCACAGATTTGTTTATCCAAATAGCACATATAACAAAAGCTAAATATTCTGACGCTCACTCAGAAAACTCACAGTGGATTGTCACTTATCTGCTATGCCGTACCACCGCCAAGCTGCAATGGAGCCCAGTACGTTCAAGGCACACGTTCTGCCGTAAAGAAATAATTTCCTTTAAGATACCAAAAAACAGAGGAAGACTCCAGGCAATTACAAGTTTGCTGGGCTCCTACCAACAGCAATACTGCAAAGGTCGCTGATGCACACTTGCTGCGAGTGTAAATCAGTGCTGGGCAGAAGGAGAGCTGAGGAGGTGCCTGTTACAGTGAATTCGGACTGGGAGGCAGCTCAAGCACTCAGCCATCCCTCAGGATGGGACAAACCACGGCACACCTACCAGACCTTCCCAGTCCCCCTCTGACTCTCGTTTCCAGAACAACTTTCATTCCCCTTCCTCTTCCAGAGAAAAACTGTTTGATTTCTTTATTATGTTACGTATTAAATTTAAAATATTAATGTATTAATTAACGTGCATGCATGAGAGAGAGTTAAAACAAACCGAACCCAAGAGAGCTTAACTGATTCGACAAAAACGCGTGAGGAAAGGAGGAGCAAAGCCAGGAATGAAACTCTGCAGTCCCATCTCTCTGTCCTCTGCATTAATCTCTGTGTTTAACTGGTACGTCTAAACAATATAAATGTCAAGCATTTAACACAGAGTTCTGACCAATGAGAATTTACACAGCAACTTTAAATCCAGAGCGTCTTTATGCTCTGAAATTCTATGAAACACACAGAGGCAGTCTGAAGACTATAGGTATATGTGCTATGGAAGGAACAGGCACGTTTCGACGAATACAGTGATGTCGTTAGTAATCTAGGATTGCTTAAAGATGTGGGAGTAAAACTGCAGGGGACTATGAATAATACCGCAGGGTGAGATGCAGCTGTGGATGAAAAAACGTTACTATTTCTGATACTGTTTATAAAGTGTAAACTGGAAGACAAAGGCAGAAGGGCAGAAGGGACGGTACATCAGGACACACACTCTGGGCTGAATGAACAGTGAAGGCTCTAAAGAAGTTAAATACATTACTTCGCTTAATTCTTTGGAAACCAAGAGGATTGCTTACACAGGAATCTTACAAAATAAGCAAGTATTTCAGAGACATTTCACCTCCACCATCCCAGCATGCCTTTTGGAGGGCTTGGGAAGGATTACTCTCCTATAGCATTGTTTAACACCCTGTTGGATTTTGAACTTTTATCATAAAGTTTGACCCTCTCTTAACCATCAGACCAGGCTCAGTCGAGAACGTGAACCCTCGCAGAAGTAACAGTACGTAATTTTCCCCAACTACTGCAATATTTTACACCTGAAATCCACAGGCAGTTTGGTATGGTCTTAAGAGTCATGGTACCTCCTCAGCCTGACTAAGGACTACCAAGCTCTCCTGCAGAACTGATGACGAACTGTTCCCACAGCCGACAACCGCTGAGAGCTACTGCGTTGCCGCTCTGCTACAATGACACCATGGTTGTGACTAAATCCAACACGAGCCCACGCTGTCAAGGGATTTAACTTTTCTTAAATACTCATACTTGGACTTATCAGTAAAAGGGAAACATTATTGTTGAGTTGCAAACCTCAATGTAAAAAAAAATTCACCAAAATATGGTCAACAACTAAAAGTTCTCTGTACAGAACTAGAAAATTAAGCGTATTTCTTGGACTGTAGAAGACATGTTTCTCCTCAGCAGAACTCAAATGAACAATTACATCATCTCGCAATTAAAGAAGACGACTCTCTTAGCAGAAGGACATCAAAATGCTGATGGAAAAGTATGACTGAGAAAGAGGGCCCTTCAACTCAACTAACAAAATAATAACACCTGGAAACTGAAAATAAGCAAACTTAAATTGGAAATACATGTGATTTTCCAATAATGAAACAATAAACCATTGGGACAACTCTCTAGTGGATTTGTTGACTTCTCCTCAAGAGTAGATGTGCTTTCATCTGGCTGAAGTGTTTGTTCTGCTGCAAAAAATGTTGGATGATGATCTACATAAGAGTTCAAAATACTGTCAAGCACCATTTTGGCATTAAAATCTGTACATTCACAGGATCTTCTCAGAACAAGCCTGAGTGTTTCAAGATCTCCTCAACCATCAAAACAAGAGTAAACTCACCCATTATAAAATAGAAGTCCCACGCTCAGCTGTAAGGAAATGGCATCCTACAGAATCACAAAATTGTTTAGGTTGGAAGGGGCCTTAAAAGACCATCTAGTTCCAACCCCCTGCCCTGGGCAGGGACACCTCTCACTAGACCAGGTTGCTCCAAGGCCTTGAACGCCTCCAGGGATGGGGCAGCCACAGCTTCTCTGGGCAACCTGTGCCAGGGGCTCACCATACTCACAGTAAAGAATTTCTTCCTTATATCTAATCTAAATCTCCCCTCTTTCAGTTTAAAACCGTTACCCCTTATCTTATCACTATACTCCCTGATAATGAGTCCCTCCCCATTTTTCCTGTAGGCCCCCTTTATGTACTGGAAGGCCGCAATATGGTCTCCTTGGAGCCTTCTCTTCTCCAGGCTGAACAACCCCAACTCAGCCTGTCTTCAGAGAAGAAGCCCTCCTTCATAGGATGAGCCCTTCTCCTATGGAAGGAAGCCTCCTCCTTCATAGGACAAGCCCATAGGAGAAGCCTCCAGCCCTCTGATCATCTTTGTGGCTCTCCTCTGGACTCGCTCCAATAGGTTCATGTCCTTCTTATGTTGGGGCTCCAGAGCTGGATGCCGTACTCACAGGAGCAGAGTACAGGCGCAAAATCACCTCCATCGACCTGCTGGCCACACTTCTTTTGATGCAGCCCAGGATGTCGTTGGCTTTCTGGGATGTAAGCACACATTGCCAGCTCATGTTGAGCTTCTTATCAACCAACATCCCCAAGTCCTTCTCCTCAGGGCTGCTCTCAATCCATTCTCGGCCCAGCCTGGATTTGTATTTAGGATTGCCATGGCCCACATGCAGGATCCTGCACTTAGCCTTGTTGAATTTCATGAGGTTTGCATGGGTCCACCTCTCAAGCCTGTCCAGGTCCTTCTGGATAGCATCTCTCCCCTCCAGCACGTTGTCTGCTCCACACAGCTTGGTATCATCAGCAGACTCGCTGAAGGTGCACTCAATCCCAACCTCCATGTTGCCGACAAAGATGTTAAAAAGCACCAGTCCTCATACTGACCCCCGACGAACTCCACTGGTCTCCGCTGGGACACTGAACCATTGACCACAACTCTCTGAGTGTGACCATCCAGCCAATTCCTTATCCACCAAGTGGTCCATCTGTCAAATCCATGTCTCTCCAATTTAGAGACAAGGATGAAGTGCGGCACCATGTAATCTTGCTCAGATGTTCTCTAACATGCTCTACAATCTTTCTGGCTTTCAATAGCAAAACTTAACTGAGAGGCCTTGTCCCTAGACCAAAAATTAGTCAAGTCTTTAGAACGATTAATCCCTAGTCAGCAACTAAATGTAGAGTACAAGCTTTAGTGTTCACATACAACGGGCAGGAATGAGTGAGCCGAGACTGCTGAGAGGTTGCCTGACTTCTTTTCCAGCTAGATTACGCACAGTGGGAACAGCCTTAGGCTCTTTGGTCATCCTGTGGGTCTTGCTGCTTTTGATGGTACTTCGGAGACTGATTTCTGAAGTGACCATGGGAAAAACACTTAATAGCCCTACAAGCATACCATTCTTTGCTCAACTCATAATCATTCAGGTATCCAGCAGGATTCTCACCACAGCAATATTCTTTAATTCCACAAGAAATAATTCTTGGATAGAAATTTGTAGTTTGTCAGGAGCTAGATGTTCAAGTGGTCCTGCTCCCAATTAATTCCAGCCAACAAACTGCACATTTTAGCTATAAAAATTAAAAGTACACAGGACAGTCTAATTTTACATTCCTTAGCAACTGCTGCAATTGTATTTACTGGTATTTAGTGATCTTGAATGGAGAGAAAGAAAATCACAAATGGATAGCATCGTGATCCAGGAGACGCTCTCCTTGTTCAGACACAGGCCAAACAGCAACAGAAGTCTAAGCCCTTTCTCTTCCCCTTCCTGCCCCGGTCCTGAGACTTTGGTAAGACCTTCAATAAAAGTGATTAAGTATTGCTTATATTCTGGCTATGAGGACTGTACTCCTGAATAATGATCACTGGCTGTTTCATGGGCTCCCACATCAGTTTGCGTTCATCCAAAAACATAATGAAAACCATTTGCAGCCTTTGCGGTATCCGGCATCAGAGGGCAGAGGGCTGCACAGTGCCCAGTGCGAGGCACGTACAATGAGATACTGTTCTGCACTCTAGCAGGAACAATACGGGTCCGAGCTGAAAGGGTAAATCACAACCACATGGCTCAGAGTTAATGAGTGTATTTTTATACACACGAACAATCACAAATGCATACTATCATCATCGTACTCCCTGTGCAAATCCCACGAAAACCAAAGATATCATCTGGTCAAACAGATCGCTCTGCTGTCCACACATAGTGTAGACATGATGTCATTGTGCCAAAGGAGCACAGGAAGATTATTTTTTTAAATAACGGGTATGTCTTAACCAGGGTTTTTTTAAATCATTATAATTTGGCCATATCAAACCCATCTTTTCCAAACCAATGAAGGGCACAGATGACATAGGAACAGTGTTCCTGCCAATTTTCACATTTCCATCACCTTCCATTGAGATGTTAACAGCAGAAAAGGAGGTTTAACAAAAATATCACAACTAATGACTCCTAGCAGAAATATCTCACTTTTTTTTTCTCGCTTGTTACATCCTTTCAGTCTGCCAGATGAAAACTTTTACGAAAAATGCTCTCCCTGAGAGTAAATGTAGCATATTTTTGGCAAATAGAGGGAAATGCAACAAAATCCATAAGCAATGCAATAAAAACATAAAGGCAAACATAATTCCAATTGCCCTTACATAGCTCTAGATTATCAGATTAACAATTGCAAATACGAAATTTAAAAATATTTTTGTTTTTACAATTTTGATTTTTTTTCCCTGTCAAAATATGCTATTGCTTAACTTTCTGCTTGGCTCAACTACTTGCTAAAACAACTGGATAAAACACTAAAAATTGCTGAATATCCCATTGGAGACCTACACCAGTGAGTTGTGCAACTTTAGGCACACAAGCACTGCAGTGAAACACTCAGTGCCCAGGTCTGTAAGTACATCACTATGCCATGGCCTCACCCGGAGAAGCAGCACCCATCGTTTTTCAGGGATGTGCCTGGGAGGAAGTGAAGAGAGGAACCCTTCCATGGACTCTTGATTGGGTATTCTTCACACCTTGTCAGCCTCTTCCAGCAGCTCTACCAAAGGGCCGCCAGCGAGCTCAACAAGAAGGAGGTTGTGCTCTTCAACACAGTGAGAAAACCATCCCTCGGCACCCTGGATGTGCCTTGGGTTGAGATTCCGGCTCTGGAGAGCACCCAGCACCAGAGCAAAGCAGATGTTACTGTCACCACACCACGCTCCAACCCAGCATGGTCCTGGGGACACCACTGTCCCTCAGAGCGTGTTCTTCAGACGGGGTTGAGCTACTCAGCCATTACGTTGAGTGGGGCACAAACCCCTCAGGAAGGAGTCCACATAAGAGTCTTCGTGAAATTTGCTAAAAACCTTGTTATTGCCAATATATTCTCTACGGAAGGTATTTAGATGTAACAAACAGCTAGGTAACATCCTAAAATAGATTGTGCATAATGCCCTAAAATAGACTGTGCACAGGTTTACTGTTTTCAAATAAAAATCTAGAAAGGAATTACTATTCGTATCACTCAGCACATATAAGAGTTTCTAATACACACTCATATTATGGTGTTCCCAGCCACAGATAAGATGCATAAAATGGTTACTATGAAAAAATCCATTTGATTTCATGGAGTCAGCTCACCTGTATCACAGAAAAGCCTCTAGCGCTGCTACAGTACACTGTTATATGATACTTTTAATGTCACAAACCATGTTTAATAAAATGTTTTGAGGAACTGTGAAATATTTTAGATATATAAATTTCTGACCAACAGGAAAATAAGTCATTACAACTAGAAAGTTACTGCCATTTAGCTAACAGAGTTTTGTTCATGAGAATAATACTGTAATAAGAGTGTAACACTAGTAGTGGATAGTTGCTGCGACCCAGCATTCGAATATATTTTTGAAGTGTAGTAAAATTTTGCTAATAAAGCTGTGAGCAAAAAAGATCATTTGCTTTTGGCAGTGAAAGGATGTTATGTTCACACTGGACAAAAGGCTGGTGGGCTCAGCAGAGCGCTGTGGCACAAAGCATGCCTCAGCACAGCCTCTGCCCGTGCCCACGCCACAATCCAAGAGAGTAACCCAAAATCATAACAGCAGACCAAAGATGACTTTAAACTCCTGGCGGTTGCACCAAGGCATCAAGTATTTACTGAGAGCCCTTGTGCAGTCCTACAAACTGTCCCTCGGCTGAAGCACACGCTTGCAGCGTTACAGGCTGCCATGCAGGAGACGGCTATTCCAGGCTAGAAAAACTCCCTTCATTTTCTGTGTAGATATTCTACACTACTACTATAAAATATATGTTAATCAGAAAGAATTATTATTATTGGGGTAAGATTAAAGATGATGGGTTTTAGAAAGCCTTAAGAGTGATTCTAGAACACTTTTTCTCTTCACCAGTTTCTCCCCATACGTAGTTACGCCGCTTTGACCATTTTTTCAAGATATTTTTATCCATGTCCTTCATTATATTCAGCAATAAGGAAAAAGTACTGGGTAACCAAGCCCCACTTTGCTTGCAGAACTGTTTTTTTGTTGCCTGAAAAATGACATTGCTCTAACTTTTCTGGTTAAAAGCTAGCACCTGCTAAGGGTGCAGTCTCGCTACTACAGAACTTAACAGGCACCTGAGTGTTTGCAGGACTGCTTACCAAACACAGTCGAGCCAAGGGTCTGGGCTGCTGAAGAGCACTCATTAATTCATACTCCTTTTCAAATTCTTCTTCTTTAATTAAACATGAATTGTGCTTGTTCTCCGTAACATTTTATCCTTTTAGAGCTAAAATGTGCATAATTTCAGAGGTAACTAATCATTTCACATAATAGTACAAGGCAACAAACCCAGCATCAGTACCGGGACAAGTGTGCCACGTGTTTCTACCTCTACACAGTCCTGGACATTTAAAAAGAATTTTTAAAAAGGTATAAAATGGATTTGAAATTAAAAAAGCTTAAGTTCTCTGAACAGCTTTCAACCCACAGAATAAATATCGCTATGTCACTGAACAAAAGATTAGAACAATGGCAATTTCAACCTGCAGACATGAGGGATTTTAACAGTTTTTATGTCAAGTTCAAAACTTCTTCCTGTTGCATAGTAACAACTCGTGTTTTTAAAAAAAGGTGTTTTGGGTTGTTTGGGTTGTCTTCCTTCTAAGGCAAACAATTCTCACTAAAGTGTCCATGTGGACATTTTATCCAAAATAATTAGCGTGCTTTATGGGCTCTATAAAGTAATTTCTAAACAACTTGGGTTTCTTTTTGTGCTAACATAGAGCATCCATATGGGAAAGCATTCCGGTAAAGGTATTAGCATGGCTTACTTGTGATAGGTGCTCTGGTCAACCTCCTGGTATAACTGCAGCTGTAATGCTGACTAACTCCTCAGGAAAACTTGAAATAATCTTAAATTATTCAGTTATTGGAAAAACTTACATACCTCATTCCTGTCTCAATGAAAGGAAATCATTCTGTGCACAGTACAATTAACCTTAGTCACTCCCTCCGCTGTGATAATACTAAGGCAAACAGCACTGTGTTTTTAGGATTATCCTCATCTTAAAATTTTACCCAAATTTCCAAATTTGGCCACAGCCAGCGATAAGCCTATGTAAAAGAGAGGAACTAGATGTTGCTGTGCAAAACTAGACCTATTTTTAAAAGGGACAGTGATGAACACTCCAGTAAGAGAATGAAATCTCACTGTACACGGGGGTTTTAGGTTTGCAATATAACAGACAAGTTCTTTTCTTAACCTGGACAGAGTTCATTCTGTGCATCGAGGCACCTTGATTAACACCCATTACAATTTTCTGCTACGGTAACTGAATGAACTACTTTTAGATAACTGAACCTTTTGTAATTTTACTAAGTTATTTGCTTCAGCTATGCCTGGGGCAGTAAGTTTCAAAGTTTAAATATACATGGGGTAGAAAAATAAATACAATACTTGTTCTTTTATTTAGCAAGTGATTGTATGATCCCATCCTACAACACCAGGTGCGTGTTATGAGAACTGATAGCAAAATATCCACTGCAGAGAAAATAAATAATTTACTTTCTTTCACCTACAGCTGTAATAAATAACCCAGTACAGATTTCTAGTTGAACAAACCTGTACAAAAGGACTCGCCTTGCGTTGAATATTAGGTTCTGGAACTCTTCCATAATAGACAAGATACTTAGAGACCTGTTGTTAAATATGACTTCTTCCAACCCTCAACTGCAGTTTTACTCAACTGCAGCAAAAGCGCTTAGGAACAGAGGGTGTCCCTGAAAGAGGCAGCTCTTAAACCACACACAATCTCATAGACCATGACCTAGAAGCAGAGGAGAAGGCAGTTCTCTTCAGGTGTAACATGCTTTGGTCAAATGGCTCTACCAAGCCAGTGAACCGTCTTGTCCCACATCACGTAAAGCAAGCCTGCACAGTACATGGCACAGAAAGCATCTCCTTCAGCCTGCAGCACCAAGCCATGCATCTGGCCAGGCCTACAGATGAGGTACCAGAGCAACTACCCGATTCTCACCTTCTTCAGCCATCAGCACACCATGTAACTCCCTCCTCCTCCTCTCCTTGCCTTCCCCAAGTCCAGAGAGCCATCTCCCGTACCAACAGGCTTTACAGCTGTGGTGCACCGACAAGACCAGCTATTGCTACTGCCTGCAGTCCTGCTGCTGGCTAACAGGCACAACACCACCAGGAACTCCTCATGAGGTAGGAGACCCAAGAGGTGAGGACATAACACAGACATACTATGACAGAGCGATGGAGGAGCCAAGAAAGCACGGAGCACCAAGGTTGGCTTTTTACAGCCAAGCAAAGGACTAGAAGCAGTTGAGGTGTGTGATTTCATTAGACCAAACATCCACATCAAAGAAGGTATGGTCTTCACAAACGGAGGAGGCCAACCACTGTCTGCTTTAGTGTTATTTTCCTTTTGCCTATAAGATCATCTCCATCCGCTCAAGACAGAGTTTGAAGGTGCTTGTCTAGAGCTGCTCCGGCAAATGGAAAGCACAGAAATGACTGAAACTTAATCTAAGAAGAAGTCACAAACAGCATTCTGCGAACACACTGGTAGCTCCATAGCTCAACACACTTCATAAACAGTGTCCAAGGGCGTCTGACGATGGGTAATGTAGGGAGTCATAACAGAGGGGCTCAAGAGAGCTTACAGAAAGAGAGGAACAGAGCTAACAATGATAAATTCTTTACTCTTTCTTCCTACAGACCAGCAGCACCACACAGGTGAGATTACCAAAGGCTACCAACCTACAAAGCCAATGCAGATGCCTAATCTTTGTCTATCATCAGAAGAAACCCTTCAGGCACACGTATGAATTCAGCCGTACAGTCTAATGCAGCAACTCCACCGCCTGCAGGCCTCAGACCGCCACAATGACAGGCGCCCAGGCAAGCACAGCGAGCGCTCCAAGGTGCCGCTGTCCCCACCATGCAGGACCGCAGATCCAGCAGTGAGGGGCCACCTGGATGTTTCTCAAACACCGCTTCACAAGAGAAATCCTCCCTGAAAAAGATAATAAAAACAATCAGTGAAATCTAAAAGTCCCGGAGAACTCCAAATCCATCCCTCTGCCACTTGTACCAGGAAGCGACAGAGAGCAGTAACTTCCAAATTGCAGTCAATGGCACACCAGGAAACGGCTGAGTCCTTGGCGGTGGTCTGGAGAGCGCTCGCCCAATATGTGCTGATGGCTCCACCTCCCCATTTCCAACTTCTAAACTGCATTAAGAAAGTTTAACATGTGTTTGATTTTTTTATCATATCAATTTACCATCAGAACTGCTGAAGCTGCCGCAGAGACGTTACCCAACCTCAGATGCAAGGGAGACTATGATTGCTCTGTGAATAAAACCATGAAAAACATTTCTTTCAATATTTTCAAACTACCATCAGAAAGGAAGCACGAAAACACCTGATCTGCCTCTACAAAACCAAAATAGAAATGACACTTTTTTTTCTGAAATGTACACTGTATGTCATGTTAGAAAGCGACATAAGTATGATTAAACGATTGAAAAACTGGGCAAGTCTCCTTAACTGTATGCAGCTTTGCACACTTGCTTATTTTTGGTTGCAGTACAGTTTCTGTATAAACACTAACACTACCAGTGCTTTGAGTGTCTAGGAGAGGGACAGGACAACTGTATACAACTGAAACCCGATTTTTATTTTTCTTTGTTGAATGTTTATTTCTTCATAGAAAAGCAAACAGAAACATATATAAGCTGTTTTCTACTAAATCACTCAAGGTACTTCTCCAAAACAATTATCTTAGGTTTGGATGTGGTGAGAAGTCTCCTCCTCTACAGCAGTTTTCTTTACTTTAAAATCCACCTCTGGATGCTACCGTGAGCTAAGCAAAAAGGGTACAGCACCCCTGTGACAGAGCTATAAATTTGATTCTGTCCCTTTATACCACAAAATGAAATACCTTTCTGCATGCATGAGACATTGCCCCCAAGACGTCCATGAAACCATCGTTTTCTTGATCAGATACACCTAAACTCCCTTCATCAGTTTTAATCAAAATTCACCACCGGACACAGGCAGCTTAATTCCTTTTGCCGTTTCGCTTTTCACAAATCCACTCTAGCACTACTTTGTATGAACATCTTAATTTTTTCATGTTCTTAAGTCTTCTAAATTTCTAGTGCCCAACACTCCAAGCTTCTCTCCAGCCTCTAAATCACCCTCACCTTGTCATCTGTGCCTAAGTCTTAACGAACACAGGCCACTGCACATCTGTTCACCCTCGAATCCAGAACCACAGTGTAGAGCACCCCACCGCCAACACCAGCACTAGAACTAGTATTTTTGCTTCATGCTTCTATGCATCTTTTTTAATCAGTGGCAGAACATTATCCCTAATGCCACAGCTAAGTTTCTTTAACAGTATTTTGTGTGCACGGGTAGTTTTGGGGAAGACAAGCTGTTGACCCAGGGCCTAGTTGTGCATCTGCGAACCGCAAGGGCAGCCTCTTGCCTTCACTGCCTCCACCAACTATTTTGAGACAATTACTGGAGATGGTTAAAAGGAAAGAGTTACAGTTTAACCTTACTGAACACCTGCTGTAAAAAGCACTCATCCGGGGGACTTGCCGGATTTCAATTTCACATTTTACACTTTCATCACTGATGGAGAACTGCTGCAAAGCCGCTAACACTCCATCATCCTCCTCCCTTAACGCCTGCTGCAGGAAAGCCTCCCGCTCGGCTGCCCTCCTCTTCCACCATCCCCTCCGCGACGGGGACCCCATCCCCGCCACCACAGTGTCCCCCGGGGGCCGCACACGCCTGGTGGGCTGCTCTGTGAACCTGCCCTGGCCGACAGCCCCTCAGAGACCGCCCGGAACACTCACAGAACCCCTAGAGACCCTCCACAGACCCCCCAGCATCCCCTCACAGAACCCCCAGATTCCCCTCACAGAGCCCCTCCCCTGCACAGACCCCCCGAAGTCCCCTCAGAGTCCCCTTGTTAGGGGACCCCCTCAGAGACCCTTCAAAGAGCCCTCCCACAGACCCCCTTCCCCGCCGCCACTCTCTGGGACCGCAGGACGCTGCTGAAGCGACTTCCCGGCTAATTCTGTGAATTTTAATATTCTCGGCTCTCCGGTCACCAACTTCCTCCTTTCTCACAGAGGAGGAAAATAACAATACACGCTCCTGAAGTTGCGCCTGAACTCCAGCGCGGCCGCCCTCCCCATTGTCTGCCGCACCGCCGCTCCCCGAGGACGGTTTGGGGAAAAATCAGCCGAAATGAGGAGTCCTC